>NW_015176456.1:1715606-1750016 GCF_001447785.1 Gekko japonicus | reverse complement strand
GTGGTGGACCCGGCCCCTGTCCATCGGATCCTCCAGGTGGAGGATCTCCCTGACGCTCCCCTCCAAGCAGCTGACGTCGCCCGCCGCTCGGCCCGTGACCCCGTCATATCCTGGGTGCTGAGCTGTGTGGTGAGGGGGTGGCCTACAGGGGTGGATGGGCCGGAGTTCGCAGCTTTCAAGGCCCACCGAGACAAACTGTCAGCTCACAAGGGCTGTCTACTATGGGGAGACCGGATCGTGGTCCCCAGCACCCTACGCCAAGGAGTCCTACGGGCCCTACATGAGGCACATCCGGGCATAGTAAGGATGAAAGGACTGGCCAGAAGCTACGTCTGGTGGCCCGGCATAGACGCAGAGGTAGAGGCATGGGTGAAGCGGTGCCAGACCTGCCAAGCCGTGCGTCCCAGCCCGCCAGGGGCGCCACACTCCTCGTGGGAATCCACCCGCACCCCATGGTCACGGCTACACATTGACTTCGCCGGGCCATTTCATGGACTGTTGTTTCTGGTGACGGTGGATTCCTACACCAAGTGGTTGGAGATCAGACACGACTCCGTGACGTGCACCAACGCGACCATAAGGCGACCATCCGCGCCCTCCGGAAGATCTTCGCCACCCACGGCCTGCCAGACACCATCGTCTCGGACAACGGGACGGCGTTTACCTCCGAGGAGTTCCGGCAATTCCTCAGCGGCAACCTGATCCAGCACATCAGGACGGCACCCTTCCACCCGGCAACCAACGGCCAAGCCGAGCGCATGGTCCGGACGGCGAAGGAGGCCCTCAGCCGCCTATCGGAGGGGGACTGGGAATTCTGCATCGCCAAATTCCTCCTAGCGCAGCGGACTATGCCTAACCCGGTAAGCGGCCGCTGCCCTTCCGAGCTGTTGATGGGCAGGAGGCCCACGATCCTGTTGGACCGCTTACACCCTGATCGGGCCCCGGCCCAGCGGAACCCCACGGAGCAGAGGGAAGCACCACGTGGGTTCTTCCCCGAGGAGCCCGTGTTTGCCCAGAGCTTTGGCAGGGGACCGAAGTGGCTCGCGGCCCGCATCATCAGGCCAACGGGCACCGTCATGTATGAGGTGTCCACAGAATGTGGCCAGGTCCTCCGGCAGCACATCGACCAGCTCAGGCGGCGATTGCTCCCCGATCACGAGACGACGGAAGTACCGAGGCAGCGGGCAGTGTTAGAAGAGGACCCCATCGAGGCCCCAGACGTAACCGCGCCCACACCAGAGGACCCACTGCGGGGCAGCCAGCCCCCGACAGTGGAGGTGGGGTCCCCAGAACCCGAACTGGAGACCGCTGAAGCCCCAGCTCCACCGCAGGCTTCCGCACCGGAGGTCGGAACCCAGGCGGCTCCAGCTCAGGGCCCCAGACGATCAGCACGGGTGCGACAGCCCCCAGCATACCTGAAAGACTATGTCACCTAAGGGGGTTCCGGACTATGGGGGGAGGGGTGTTGTGTCCGCTGACCGCCCCGGAGGTCAGCACACATACCTGAGCTTCAGTCCTGGAAGACAATGGGGACTAGGATTCTAGTCCCTCCACAGGGGAACCAATGGGAGCCATGGCGGGAGATTCAAACCCACCAATGGTGACCAGGGGGTGTCCCCAGGTGTGTATATAGTTGGCCTGCCGGCCGTTTGTCCGCATGTCTTGTTGTGTGCCTAATAAAGCGTGCTATGCACTACGTCATTGTCTGTCGTTTATCCATGCGGCAACCCACTACATAACAAAATCCAATCTCTTCTTCTTCTTTCTGAAGCCTGCTTGTTCATCACCTAGTATCTTCTCTTCATCTATCCAGCACTGCAGCTTTTTCTGTAGGTAAGATGCGTAGATCTTGCCAATCAACTGCGAGAAGGCTAACTGGTCGGTAGTTATTTGGGTCAGCTTTGTCTCCTTTTTTTGTATATAGGCTTTGCTTAAAGTTACAATTTAAGTGTTTTAAAAGTTTTAGGAGTTTAAAAGTTGGTTTTCCTGTTTTAAAAAGTTTTATTGTTGGTTAGTTTATTCCTTTTGGGTTCCTTGGGGGTGGAGCTGGTGGTGGGTTGTTGTTCAAAATCAATAGTGTGCCTTGTTGTAAGTTCTAGTTTTTATTTGTTGTTGTACTTCCACTGTTGTTGTGAAGGTTGGTTCTTTTAAAAAAGTTTTCCTGTTTAAATTGTTCCTTCTGGTGGTGGGGGGGGACGACACTGGTAGTTCTTCACTAGTGTGCATTTTTGTTCACTTGTTCAACTTCTCTTGTGGTTTGTGTTAGTTGTTGCAGTGTTGTGAAGGTTGGGTTTAGTAAAGTTTTCCTGTTTAAGAGTAGATTCCTTTTGGTTGCTGGGTGGAAGCTAGTGGGATGTGTGTTGTTGTTCAATAGTATGCCTTGTTGTAAGTTCTGGTTTGTGCTAGTTGTTGCACTGTTGTTGCTTTTTGATTCGGTGCCGTACAGGCTGGCAGTGGCACAGGGTTCTGTTGCTGGGCAATAGTGCATTCAATACACCGGTACTGCTGTTCTTGCAGAAAGCCCCCCCCCCCCCATCAGTTTGTACAACAGAGTTTCTCAGGTTTGAAGTTGGCCCTGTTGGGCTTCAGTGTGGCACTTCCACTGCCGCAGTGGCACTTGTTCTGCTGGGCACATAGCAGTGTTAGGCTCCTTGCAAACAAGCAACCTCCCCACAGTTTGCTTCCCACGAGATTCTCTGGGATAGTCTGACTGCTGTGGGACTGCCTGTCTTCTGTTTGCTGGGTTAGGTTTTTTTACCCCCATAGGAAACAATGGAGGGAATGGGGGGCAAACTCTTTGGGTGCCCATAGAATTGGACCCACTAGTCCAATGTCTTTGGAACTTGGGGGTTCTTTTGGGGAGAGGCTCCAGTGGCTACACAGTGAATTTGGTGCCTCTCCTTCAAACCCTTCTCCCCAGCTCCCAGATTATATGAGTCCTCCCTCAAAGGTCCATCCTGTCCTCAAACCCCACCCCACCCTCCCCAGTCTCCAACCCCCAAATTTCTAGGAATTTCCTAACCTGAAGTTGGCAACCCTATCTCCTTCCCACTCAACAGCCAATCTACCTTTACCTGCCACTCTGTCTTAAACTTTCCCTTTACCCCACCCCCACAGCCTCTGCCTAGGAAAACTGTGGCTGAGTTGTGTGGTGCCGGCCACTGAGTCAGGCCCACTTGCATGGTAGAAAATCCCCCAGACCTTGTGGGGTGGCACCTCACTTTTACCAGTATCCCCCTCCCCACACTATTTCCTTTCCCCCTTCTGCTGGCAATCCCCGTACTCTCCCCCCTTCTCCATTCTCTCCTCCTCAGCTATTCACCACCAACCTACCTTTTATCTGCCTCCTATCTTCAGGCGCATTTATTATTTATTTACTTCATTTATACTCCATCTTTCTCTGCAGTGGGGACCAAAGCAGCTCACATTATTCTCCTCTCCTCCTTTTTATTTATGCAGCAACTCTATGAGGTAGTTCTGGCTGAAACTCTGTGACTGGTCCATAATAATCCAGTGAGCATCCACAGCAAGATGGGGATTTGAACCTGGTTCTCCCAGACCCTGCTCAGAAGCTCTAACCACTGGCTTTCATAGGATAGCTGCTATTGAACAGTAGCAAGCAGCCACACCTATGTCCACCCTCCAAAGCAGCCAGTTCCTCCAGGGGAACTAGAACTGCCAACCTCCAAGTGGCAGTGGGGATCACTCAAACTTACTACTGCTCTCTAGGAGACAGAGATTGGTTCCCCTGTACAAAATGGCTGCTTTGGAGGGTGGACTCTCTGGCATTATACCCTGCTGAGGTCGCTTCCCTCCACAAACCTTACCTCATGGAAGTCAGGTGGTATCAAGTTACACAGAGGTTGCTTTCAGGCCTAGTATTGCCAACCTCCAGGTGGGACCTGGAGATCTCAAAGACTTACAACTGAACTCCAGATGACACAGATCTGTCACCCTGGATTAAATGGCTGTTTTGGAGGTTGGACTCTATGGCATTATATCCAATTGAGCCCTCTCCCCTCCCCAAACCATGCCCTCCTCAGACTTCACCACAAAACCAACCGGGACCTAGCCAGTCCTGGCCTCAATGAGTCCTCCCTCAAAGGTCAAATTAGGCCCGGAAAGGGTCCTGCCCTCTCCCCCTGCCTTTTTACTCACATAAACCCAGCCTGGGATATTGTGGTTGCCTAAGAATAGCCACTGAGGGAATCCATTACTTAAAGCTAGGTGTTCCTTTGATTATTTTTGTGTTTTTTAAACCTACAAATGTATTTTTCAGATTTTTCTGTAAACTTGAGGCCCTTTTCAGGTTTTTAGAAAGATCTGTCTTGCCCGTTCGCAGCTCCAGTCCTAAGATCCAGCCTGCATAAGATTACTCTGCATAAGATTTTGCTTTCACTGAGGGCCTAAAGTTTGGATTGTTCCTGGTCTGACGTTTTCTACTTCAGTCCTGGGTGCAACCCAGAAGTGCTTCCTTCCAGCTTTGCTTGAGGAACTAGCTATACTTTCCGCTGAGCTACCAAAGGTTCAGTATCATGATATATGCTTTGGTAACCTCTAGACTAGAGAGTACTGTAATATGCTGTACATGGCATGACCTTTAAAGATTGTTTGGAAACTACATCCACTCTGGCATGCAGCAGCAATGGTCTTGTGATAGGATTGCACAAGGACTCACAAATTCACCTCAAAAAGCTGCACTGGATACCTTGAAAGACCTAGATAGTCCAGTCTCTAGAAATCCGAAGGACCACCTCCTGCATATGCCTTCCTGTGTTGTCATAATTGTTGAGGCTTTGTTATGTGTGCTTCCACAGGTGCTGATATGGTTGCCAACCTCAAGATGAGGGCTGAATACCTCCCAGAACTACAATTGATCTCCATACTACAGATATCAGTTCTCCTGAAGAAAATAGCTGGTTAAGAGGATGCACTGTTTGGCTGCTGAAGTCCTCCCTGGCCTCTACCGCCCATCTCTCCAGCTATCATCCAAGCAGGAGTTGGCAACCCTAGGATACTACCTAGATCAAAGATTCTGAAACATAGCAAGTACCGTATGTAATCCTGAGACCTTGACCTTGCAATGCACAATTCTGGGGCTACTTTTGTGGATTGTTGCTGGATCTGTAACATTTATAGAGATCCACTAAAATCAGAAAATGGCCCGAAATTATACTTTTTGGGGGACAATTATGTAGTAGATAAGAAAGGCATATTTTATAAAGTTTCGTTTCCAACTTCTAAATTGTTTGTACATATCCAGAGCCTTGGGTATAAAAATTAAAATTCTTGAATTAAGTAATTAATTGCATTTTTTCAGACTGCATGAAAGCCCTAGTTATAGCTTTTATACTAGCTGTTGCTCTGTTATGCTGGGCATAACCAATTTAAAGGCTCTTTGATCTCTAGTTCCTGAATTATAATAAGATGCACAATGATGGACTCTTCAACCCACACAAAGATTCAGTGATGTCAGCAGGATTAACAAGTTGCAGAAGGTCCTCTATCAGGAAAAGACATAATAGGTAAATTTAGGGTATGGGGGTGAGGGAAGATAAGAGTGACAGTATTAGGAACACAAGTTTGCATATATTAAAGAAGCATACCATCTGGAGGCTTTATATAGTATTTTGGGTTTAATATGATTGATTTGGCCTTTAAATTTTTAATATATCTTCAAGATATACATGAATAAATTTGGGGCTGTTTCTACATAACTACTAAGGCATTTTGTATCTTTTCCCCTTGATTTTATTTGTATGAATATACAAACAGTAGTGGGGGAAATTAGATCTAAAAGCCAAGAACTATGACTAGTCAAGAAATCCTACTATGACCTTCAACCAAGGATGCAGAGCCATATACCTCAAAAAATGTTTAATGGCATTTTGAATGCTCAGTATTGCATCAAATACGCCTCATGCACATGTGTGTGTTCTCACACTTCCCCCTTCTCCGTCCCTCAGCCATCATTTTTCTTACAAATTCAGTTAATAAAGTAGGTGTTTCAGTTATATAAAGGGAAAGAAAGGAGCTTGGTAGCTTGTCACTCTGTTCTAGCCTTGCTCATTTTGCTCGGGTCTGGCTCATAGATATTTGGTGCAAAATAAATAGTTTCCTTGGCTATCTCAGTCCTGTGTGAGGGGGGAAACAAGCTGTATGACATGTGTCTGCAGTGGTCTACCCTTGTGCATTTTGTCTCCCTGCCTGACTCCCAAAACTGTTTGTATTCATGTTCAGTGGTGTTCATTAGATGTACATGTTCTCACACTGATGCCTGTGAACTGTAGTTCAAACCAGTCAGTTTTGAGTATATCAGCAGAAACTACCTGGCCAGGTGCCATGCAGAATATATCACTAAACCACATGCCACTGACCGGTCAATGCTACTGACTGTGCAGGTATAAAAGCAGTACATAGAACTGGAATAATGGGAGCTCAATGGGTTACTGCATGGGAGAAAACATCCTGCAGCATTCAGGTCTTTCAGGAACAATCAGAAATGTATATCCCATGATTACTGGCATTTCTATGAACCCTGCTGCTAGAAGGTAAAGAAGGAGAGGGGGGCAGTGGCAGTGGCAGTTAAGAGAGTCACAATGGAGCAGGAGCATTGAAAGCCAGTGGCCAAGCTCTGAAGGGATCTGAACCTCGTTTGTAGGTGGAATGTTTCACAATTTCCCCTATAAGCTTTTGGCTGCAATTAAAGGTGCTGATTCACAACCTCAGATATGCAGATGATACCACTCTAATGGCTGAAAGTGAAGAGGATCTAAAGAGCCTCTTGCTCAGAGTAAAAGAGGAGAGCGCAAAAGTGGGCTTGAAGCTCAACATAAAAAAAACTAAGATCATGGCATCCGGCCCCATCACTCCTTGACAAATAGAAGGGGAAGTCGTGGAAGTAGTGACAGACTTCACGTTCCTGGGATCCCAGATCACCGCAGACTGTGACTGCAGCCATGAAATTAAAAGATGCCTGCTCCTTGGGAGGAAAGCGATGGCGAACCTAAACAGCATGATAAAAAGTAGAGACATCACCCTGCCAACAAAAGTCCGCATGGTCAAAGCAATGGTATTCCCAATAGTCATGTATGGCTGCGAGAGTTGGACGATAAGGAAGGCCGAGCGCCGAAGAATAGATTCTTTTGAACTATGGTGCTGGAGAAGACTCTTGAGAGTCCCTTGGACTGCAAGAAGAACAAATCAGTCAATCCTTAAAGATATCAACCCTGACTGTTCCCTGGAAGGCCAGATAATGAAACTGAAGCTCAAATACTTTGGCCACCAAATGAGAAGGGAGCACTCACTGGAGAAGACCCTGATGCTGGGAAAGATTGAAGGTCAAAGAAGACGGGGACGGCAAAGGATGAGATGGTTAGACAGTGTCATCGATGCAACGAACTTGAAATTGAGCCAACTTCGGAGGACTGTGGAAGACAGGAGGGCCTGGCGGGAGATGGTCCATGGGGTCGCGAAGAGTCGGACTCGACTGTGCGACTGAACAACAACAACAACAAATGTGAGAACTGCCAGTCACTGAGATCAGCTGACAAGGCCCTGTCACGGTACCCTGGTTAAAGAACTCTGGTATATTATTGGTGTTTTATTTAAAAAAAACACCTAGTTAATTTAATAGAAATTGGGAGGGAGTTAATCCCCTGTTCTATAGAAGTAGTTTTTGCTAATTTTCAGTGATGCCTATTTCTACACAGTAGTGCTCAGGATGACATATGCTTAATAATTCAGTGCTGTGCCCCAAAACTCAACTATCACCTTCAGTCAACTCCAAGGTGAGATTTATGTGTGTTTACAGTATCCTTTAAAGGTCCTGCCTTTCTTATCGTTGTTGATCATGATAATTCATAATTTTGTATACACTGTTGTTATGCTGACATTCCTCTTCCCATTTTATTAAGGCTGTTAACTATTTACCCGTTTTATTTGAGTTATCATAGAAAAATTTATTTGCTCCATAAAAATAATTGTCTTCTTTAACAGCAATATTATTCAATAGTGCCTTAATCTATAACACTTCTACATAAGCTTTTTAGTGTGGGATTTTGATGTTCTAATTTTTTTATTGTTCGCTTTGTTAATAGCTCCAATTTTTCTTGCCTTCGGCATTTCCTAAAAAATCCAGCTTCTCAAAGTCACTATAAAAGCTCCTCGTATATTATCATATGATATAAAGCCAAAATGAAAATTTATATGCTTCTTGATTTTCATTTTAATGGCTATTAGAAATTCTTTATCCTTAAGTAATAGAGCACTCAATCTCCATGACAAACCTCTCTTATTTACCCTCTCATCATATTATCTCTATTATTCCTTTGGTATACGAGCAAATAAAAAAATCTCCCAGCACTTTAATTTGTGGATGGATGTAGCACTTTTATTACTTTTGGTGCAATGTATATCACACAAACGCATGTACTATTGTTGCGATTATAATCCAAATGTGTCACTTATTACTAAGGCATAGATTTTTAGCTATAAATTGGTGTCCCTGTGGTGAGTGTCCTCCCACGCTCAGGAGAATTTCTCATTGGTGAATGCCATTAAGGTGGGTAGACAGCTGTCTCTGACTCTTGCAGTGAGTTATTCTAAATGATACAGTTGTAAGGTGGCAAACTCATTGAATGCAGTCCCTTAAAACAACTCACAGCCATTGGTTTTAGATTCATCATGCAACAACTGTCCATTCCCACATTCCTGTAATGCAGACATCTAATTCACACCTCCAACTCAATCATTCTGTTCTTGACATTTTTGACTTATGTCTCTATTTATTGATGATATACATCAATAACAATGGGGTAAAGTTTCAGAACCTGCAACATATTAATCCCATTCCAAGCAGGAAAAAATGAGGACAGAATTTTACAAGTTCTCAGGCTGCTTAATATAATTTAAGTCAATGACAACTGCAATCCTAGATTCAGGTAGAGTTACTCCAGTCTAAGCCCATTGAAATCAATGGAAATAGAATGGGGTAGCTGTCCAAACTAGGGGTGTGCATTCAGATCTATCTGAGTCGAAAATGTTGGCTTCCCAAATTAATCCAGGTTTTCTTGGAAAAACCAGGGGAAAATCCTGAGAAAATCCTGTATATATTTGGGGATTTTGGGTAGATCTGAAAACAGCAGAGAGGCAGGAGCAGATTGCTCCTACCTCTCAGCTGTTTGTCAGGCAGGCTTACGCAGTCCTTGGGACTGCAGAAGTCAGCCTGAGGATCAGCCTTGGCTGGGTCTGGCTTCTCTTGCAGCCCGGTTTAAACTGGGCTGCAAGAAAAGCCAGCCCAAGATCAACTGGGTCGGTGGGGAGTTGAGAGCTCCTCACTGGTGCAGCTCTGCACTGCCTTCTCCTGTCACCTGGTTCAAACTGGGCAGCAGGAGAGGGCAGCCCAGCCGGGATCACTATGCCTGTGGGGAGCCGATAGCTCCCTGCAGGTGTGGCTCTGTGCTGCCTTCTCCTGCTGCCTGGTTTAAACTGGGGGGGGGGTAGAAGAGGGCAGCCCAGCTGGGATTGCTGTGCCTGCAGAGAGCCCATTGCTCCCTGCAGGTGCAGCTCTGAGCTGCCTTCTCCTGCCACCCGGTTTAAACTGGGGGACAGAAGAGAGCAGCCCAACCAGGATCACTGTTCCTGTGGGGAGCGAATAGCTCCCTGCAGGCACAGCTGTGCACTGCCTTCTCCTGCAGCTCACTTTAAACTGAACTGCAGGAAAAGCCAAGCCAGTCCCAGGATCAGGTCAATTGGACCAATTTTTTCCCCCATGATTTACAGAAAATCCCTTATCTGAATACCATACCCATATTTGGATTCAGGATTTTTTGGGATTCCTAAAAATTTTCAGGTCCAATAGACCTGAACCAAAATATACTGGTAAAAAAAATTGCCCACCCCTACTCCAAACCTTAAGTGACATTTTCCCTAGTCAGTATCATTCTTGCTGTTTCTAGTTTTATTCAGACTGATGCCTCAGTTGATGAGTGAATGGTATGATACTATCATTACAATAGGTCTCTGGATAAGAGGATTCTTGCAGCACTTAGGTTTTCAGTATGCTCTCTGCTCTGTAGCGCAGGCCTGCCCTTTAAAAATCACTAGCCATTGAGTGCAATAGCTCTAGATGTTAACAACTGCCCTTTCACAATGTATCATCAACTATATGTCTGTCATGCAAAATCCAAAGTTTCTCAGAGCTGTACTGGGTTCCCACCATTTTAAGAAAAAGCATTGTAGAATTCATTCATTCATTCATTCATTCATTCATTCATTCATTCATTCATTCATTCATTATTTTCAGTTTATATCCCGCCTTACCAGGGAATTTATTTATTTATTTACAGCCTCCCTTTCTCACTGAGATTTGCTTTAATTTACTTCTCAGTGGAAGTGTTGTCACCTGAAAACATGCAGATGTTCCTGTAAATCATAGTGGAAATTACCAAAATGTGGGCCAGTATGGCCATGTTGGCTGAGCGTAGAACAAAGTATAGCTTGTGAACTAGATGCATATGAAAGAAGCCTTTCTTAGCATTAGCAACATCCTGTGCTTCCAAAAGCAAGGCTGGGTCCAGGAGACACCCCCCTCCCCCAGCATTTTTCGTGGCTAGGTAGGGGTTCCTTCCAGAGCACTGGCTTCCGTGCTCAGTTTCATCTAAGTCTTGTATGGATTTAATTAAGCTTGTTCTCCCTCTTTCGTTTAACCACTGCATCCAAACACTATTTTAGGATAGTGGCAGCAGCATTGGAAAGCTCAGTAACAGTAATATACAGCTGGATGTCATCCAAGTTCATGACACCCAACTCAAAAACTACAGATGATCTTATTTAAAGGCTCAGCATAAGTATTAAAGTGCATGGGTGAAAGCACATTAATGCGATGAAATTAAATAAATGAAACAATTGGCAATTTGCTGTCCTTCCATGCCAAAATCTGATGTCTGCAGCTGACCATCTCATCTCATGTAACATTACGGCGAGGCCTAGACTGAATTTATGGGTACCCTTTCTCTTCCTGTGGACTTAGGAACCGGGGAAACAGTTATGTACTGCATAACATGTGTAAAAATTAAGTAGTCCTGTGCTTATATTGGGACAATGGGGCGAAACCCCTGGGAATTCAATAATTCTTCTTTTGAAGAAGATTTTGTTCAATTAACCTTCAAAATTGTAGAGGACTGCAATGAAGTATTCAGTGATGCAATATATGATGACAGACATAACTTTTGAAACATTATTTATATTAAATATTATTCAGATCAACGTTTAATAAAATGTTCTTTACGTGGTCATCTCTACTTCAACTGCCTACTTTTTCTATATGATTTGTGAATAACATTTTCTTTGCTTTCTGTCTTTGCTTAAAATAATTGCATTCTTTGAAATCAGTTCTTATAGTTCTGGTTATGTAATTTTGGGTTCTTGGCTTTAAATGGTGTGAAAACCAGTACTCCAGTGGGCATATTAATACATCTCAGCAACATTTAAAACAACATCGCTAATGTTTTATGCTCACCAAGGCATTCTGAAAAGTATCAGCCTGCAAAGGTTCTTGGGAAAGAATGGGGGCATTTTAATGCATTTTTTAATGCTACAGGACAATGTGTGATTTAAAATAAGTTAATTTTATTTTAATCTGTCTTTCAAGGGTATTAATGCAGGTTATGTCACTTAATCCTCTTAAGGAAGTTTAGACTCAGTAACTGGTCCAACGTGTCACACAGAAATTCATAGCTGAACTAGTTACTGAGTCTAACAAGAACTATAAGAACTGATTTCAAAGAAAGCCAATGTGGTATATTAATTACACTACATATGGCCCAGTGTGTTTTTGTATTATGGTTATGTAATTTTGGGTTCTTGGCTTTAAATGGTGTGAAAACCAGTACTCCAGTGGGCATATTAATACAGCTCAGCAACATTTAAAACAACATCGCTAATGTTTTATGCTCACCAAGGCATTCTGAAAAGTATCAGCCTGCAAAGGTTCTTGGGAAAGAATGGGGGCATTTTAATACACTTTTTAATGCTACAGGTTTTCTTTGCAAAGCTCTGTACTAATATAGTCATTAAAAATTGTATGAATGTAACAAGAGAAATGCAACTAGAAGATAAAGCCAGGCTGGTTTCCTTAACACTAGGAAAACATACAATTTCAACATTTGGCAAGGAGAGGATAAAATTCAGGAAGCAACGTTTCTGTTTCCAATCTTTCCAATGTATGTCTTAATAAATATTCAAATGTTTTTACTGCTGCATATTTTCTTGATTATTTTTACTTTATATTTGTCTGCATTAAACAGAGATTGTGTGTTTATGTGAATCTGTATCAGCCTGTGACACTCACATTGCAATACTGTAGTGCTGGCGTTGTGTCATGTTTTGTGATGTTGTGCTGATATAGCTGCTGGTACACCTGATGCTCTGTTGAGCTAGTGCCGTGTAAACTAGGGTCTAATTAAAACCAATAAAGATAAGGATAAATAATCCTCCAGTTATTAAATTGGAATACCAGGGAAGACTGGGAGGCAGAAATTAAATTTAAAAGTTTTATTTATGCAAACAGCAACAGTGCAAAATAACACTACAAACTTCAGAATTTTAAAAGTTATAGAATGGAATTCTTCCTCCATTACTTTCATGCCATTTCCTCCCCTGGCTACTGCTTCTTTCTTCCTAGATCATTCAACCAACTTGGAATCATTTATGGAACAAGATGATATGATAATGCTACCTAGCCAATCAGATTGGGATATGTGATGTCTTCAATGAGGACAAATGCAATCGTTGAGGGAGACAGTAAGACAGGACGCTAGGAATCTCTCCTTATATATAATTGAATAGTGGGTGCCAAAGTTCTATTTCTAAAATGCACTCCCTTAGTGTATGGCTGATGGCACTGCTCCTCAGCATATATCGCCACCAATCAGAAGGCAAAGCCCGGGTCCCGCCCACACCACAACTGCTGCAACAACCTGGTCTTTTGCATATGGAAGCTGATTGGACTTCACTCCATTCCACACCTCAAACTCCCCCCCCCCCGCAAGGCAGTTGGAATGTCAGTTACATATGGAACCTGCTGTATTCTGGTGGTGTGCAGGTCCCAGGTTCATGTTTTAAAAGCAGACTGACACTGTTTGCCCAAAGCCAGAGCACTCTCCCAGAGCCTCTTTCTAGATCCCGTTGTATTTATTTCCACAACGGGCCTAATTTCTAGTGGAGGACATATTTGCAAGGAGTGAGTAAAAGTTGTTGGAAAGGGGAAGTGTTCTTCAGCATTGCCAAATATGTTCTCACAAATGTATTTT
This sequence comes from Gekko japonicus, assembly GCF_001447785.1. NCBI lineage: Eukaryota > Metazoa > Chordata > Lepidosauria > Squamata > Gekkonidae > Gekko > Gekko japonicus. The sequence continues at coordinate 1,736,703 of NW_015176456.1, read as the reverse complement.
CAGCTCAGTCCTAGTGAGAGGAAGCTTGCAATGCTTAGTATAATTTAGGGTTTTGATAAAATGGAGAACTTCTTCATTGGGTTTACTCTTTCTAATGCCAGCATTACTAGGAATCCAAAATGATAACATTATCACTTCTGTTAGGTAAAGGCCATCTGAAGGCTGGGGAACAGATGGAGAATTCCAGTTATTTGTCCCACCAGCTCCACGCCTGTATTTACTATACCCACTCCATTATCTGTAACTCTTCTCTCTGGCACTGAAACCATGGTGCGAACAAGCAGGTTGGGAAAGAACATGCAGAGCACTTCTAGCTCTACTCCCCAACTCCTAAATCTGCGCTCTCTCTCTCTCTCTTTAGGGACAGGGAAAGTTCAAAACTCCCACCCCCTGGCCTCCTACTAGGAAATCTCAGGCTATTTTCAGAAGTGGGAGGGTGGAGGGATATAGCTCATGGATTTTCATTTTAAAGCCATCATCAACCCAGGCAATAATATGCAAAATGCTTTTATACTTATAATTTCCACGTTTATGTGTATCAGAATTATGTGCAAATTTCTTTTAGTGCTTACGAAAGTGATGGTTGGTTCTCCAAGGGTCTATACAAAATATTTCAAGCATTTAAATGCTACACATTCTTTCTAAACTATCCTGTTTTTTACCATATGAATTTATAGATGTTAAAATCTAGGCTGAGCTTCAGACAGGAGAATTTATCTTAGAAATGAGGATCCAGCAAACAGTCACCTAAGCTAAGCCAATAACATGAAATTACTAACAATTATCTTTGTATCAAAGGAATGTAAAATGGGGTAGCTATTTTTAAACATGTAAATAGTTCCTGGCAAACTTGTTTTCTTGTATACTTGTTTTCAGTAGTTCTGTTGGCTAGGTGTCTGACAAAGGATCTCTCTGTTTGGCCTGCATTTTCAGAAATGGTTCCCTAACATTCTCTCAGTTCCATTCCTTCATACTACAAAACCATTGCCTGGGGGCCCCATCTTGTCATCGTTCCACACACAGCTCTTTCACTGAAGTCTGGAACAAGAAAATTGTAAATCACACTGCATAAATAGACATATTCAGTTTCATTTGGCAGTGTTTAGTTAGAAGACCATTAAAGACCATAGGAAAAAAAACATTATATCATTCTGGCTGGTGCAGAAGTACCGTGAAATCTGATAAGAATTCAGTAAAAACATTAGGGCCAAGTTATAGTGCATTATACATTAATAAACCCTAGACTTTTCTAATCTGGGCTTGCCAGGTGGGGCCTAGAGATCTCCTAGAATGACAACTGATCTCCAGACCACAGAGATCAGGCCCCCTGGAGAAAATGGCTGCTTTGGAGGGTGAACTCTAGGGCATTATGCCCCATTGATGTCCCTCCCTTCTCTATACCCTGCCCTCCCCAAGCTCCACTCACCAAATCGTCATGTTTTCCCAACCCAGAGTTGGCAGTACTATATAGGGTTGCCAAGTCTGGGTTGGAAAATACCTGGAGACTTTGGGGGTGGAGCCAGGAGAGGGTGTGGTTTGGGGAGGGGAGGGGCCTCAGCATAGTACAATGCCATGGAGTCCACCCTTCAAAGCAGCCATTTTCTCCAGGGGAGCTGGTCTCTGTCAGCTGGGGATCAGTGGTAAAAGCGGGAGATCCCCAGGCCCCACCTGGAGTCTGGCAACCCTACAGTACTATGATCAGTAAATTAATGGCTGGAGTTACACTTGTATTCTTGACTGAAGCATATGATGAAACTGGTTCATGACATAAAGCAATACTTTAATTGCTTCAGCCTCCCTTAAGCCTCCTGTTAGAGAGTATAAAATACAGGAAGTTATGTTTCATTTTTAATTTGGGCACAGTTTTGTGTTGTATTTATTTTGCAGACAATTACCTTTGAGACAATTTTCTAATAGCCAAATACATTGATCAATAACATTTCAACTGGCTGAGAAAACTGAAGAGTCATAAATAATTTATTCCTCATCTAAGAACTGCTTCAAGGATTACTTTTTCCAATGTGAAGATTAATCTGTTGCAGGTCAATGCTAGCCATGTTAATTTAGAAGGAACTCTCCGTGATTTCAGTGGAATGTGCTTCCGAACAGGGATACTTTAGATCACAACATTTGTGAGACAAATGTCTGCACTGAAATGTGTGGCCTTGGAAACTTTTGAAATGTGGTTGTTGACAGAACAAAGGTTATTGTATGAACTGATCTGAATGAAAGCACAAAGGTAGTTGCTTGCAGTACAGGGACAAATCCCAAGCAGCTCTACTTGGAAGTAAGTTCCATTTTATTCAGTGGGGCTTTCTCCCAGGAAAGTGTTCTTAGAACTGGATTCACAATGTTAGGTTTAGGAACTGTTGTGCCATGAAATCTGTTTACCAACCGCTATGTTGATCAGCTTTCTGATGTTCCCAAGTTGTGGGGGAAAGATACATTGTAATTCATATATTACTCTATGGCTTTATACCCCATTGAAGTCCCCAAACCCCACCCTCCTTAAGTTCCACCCCCAAAATCTCCAGGTATTTTCCAACGTGGAGCTGGCAACCCTAATTACAGGATCACTTTTTTTCTAATAGGGAAATCAAGGTAAGCAAAGATACATGTAGCATGATGCATGTCATAATCCAAGAAGTCAAAGATGGGGTTAGAAGCTCAATGAGACCCCCATTCCTAAATCCATATTCTATGAGACAAAAAAATTGTGAATGTGGAAATGGAAACAAGGAAGTCACAATCCTAGGGATCAATGGAAAATCAGAATCCAGAGCTTACCATATCCTTAACCCTGTTCTAATGCAAAACATGAGACTATTTAACTGTGGACTGCATTTGAAGATGCAGGTACTACTGGGGATGTCAAAATAGGGCCAAGTCAGACGTATCAGATTTTGGCTACTACTTGGATTTATTACCTTGCACAAACATATGTATTAGGTCTACCTCAAACTTTTATAGCAAGGGAAGACATTTAAAAGAGACCCAACACAGAAAATTAAAAGCAATAAGGAGAAAAGTTCATCAACAACGCCCTCTAAAGTTTCCCAGGAATCATTACTGCTAACAGTTTGTGTAAGTCCATGTAAAATTAATAGGCTTCTGAAACCCTTGCAGTTATTTGTATGAACAATTCCTCGGCAACTCTTGTGATTCTCTGTCAAATAGTCTTGAGGATATAAAAAATAGGCAGCAAGTTCATCCCTCCAACCCCCTAAGCACCTTACAGTTACTCTTCTTCGTGCTCGAGTCTTTTAACTTTTTCATGACTTTAATCTTAAAAAATAAGACTTTTAATTAAATTCAGGACTATTATTCCCCTTTAGGGGAGGTGGGAGAAAAACAAATGCAACTCGGATGCGGGACCTCTGAGCATAACACTATCCCTCGCTTTACAGTTTGTTTTTGGCATTTTTATATATCACCGGCTAATAAAATGTAATGATTTTCATCTTTTACTTTGACATCTGAGACTCTATCTTTTATCTGTTGTTTACAGTGTTTCAGCCCATAAATAAATCATATGACAAAATAAATTACTTAATCTTGTGTTTTATTTGGAAACACATTAAAGCTAAGCTCTGGAAGAAAAAAAATCACTTTACACCTTAGAATTGCTTATATACTTTATGACTTTTGTGTCACGTTCAAAGAATATCAAGGTATCATATCAATAACAAGTGTTCACAAGAGCCACATTTTAAACCTTTCACATTTTCTGGTGGTGTTTGAGAGGCATGCTTTAAAATGAAAGTACATCTGTCTTTGGCGAAGTGCATTTTCAATTATTTTTATTTTTTAATATAGCATCATGTTGTATTAAGGAAACATTATTAATTCCCAGAAACTTCTCAAAAAAGTTAGGCTTGTTTATTTCTCTACAGTACTTTAATCTGCACAATCCTATGATTGGACCTTTTCAAAGTCTAAAAATAAGTTTCTGCCATAAATGCCAAGCTTATTTAAAATCATTTTTGAAAGCCCTGGCTAACAATGAAGCCCTTGGGGGTAAGTTCCACTCTGAATTATAATTTTGGTGATGTCTTCTGGACACATTCAGGGTCTTGGCTATGGACTAAGCAGTTGTTTTCTCTGTAGGTGTGAACAAATGTGACCATCTTTTGCGAATTTCTTAAGCATTTGCTTCATTGGGGGGAAAAGAGGAAAATCAGAAATACATTTGGTGAGTAAAATGTGTTTCCCCTGATGCTTCTTTTCTTTCTCAGATGGCTCTGTCATAGCAAATGTACCTCTTTTCTTAGGTTAATTGCTGAAATATGATGTGGTATGGCTGCATTCTTAGTCATTTCCAGATTCTATTCCAGGACATTTGGGATACAGCCCAAGAGCTTAGCATGTTTTCCTTTTTTCATGGTAAAATTGTGCAAATATGCATTAGAGTGTGAAAACAAACAGTCTAATACATTTTTGCAAAGCTCTTTATGTTTACTGTTTATTGCAGATACCAGATCCTAATTAAAAATGCGCTAACAAAAGCCAAGATACAAAGAACAAAGATATAATGAAGCCTCTTTTTTTTAAAAAAAATGTGATTAATCCCAAAGGACGTTCCATTATGCATCATTCCTGTAAAATTAAAGTACATATGGCAATGAAGAGAATGATGTAACATTAAATATTATTATGGACCTATCTATGTTTAGAATTGATCATGTCATGATTGTATTTTTGCGGATTAAACCTCTTTCCAAATAGCAGACCTGAATACAGCCCTCGTCTTCCACTTTAGTTTATGGCGATTTGCACTTAATACCGTACTTAAACCTTTCTTTCTTTTTCTTTTTTAATAGCACCTGCTGTAGTTGTGCTCATTTCAATGGGAAAACGATCAAACTTCCAACCTCTATATGTCACGCCTCCTCTGCCACCCCCAGGCCAGTCCCTCTCCCGTTGCTATTGCAAGAGTCCTGGCCTTGCTCTTCCCCCCATTTTGGGGGCTAGCCTGTGGCCTCAGAAATGGTCAGGGAGGCGGTTCCTTCACCAGCCCTTCTCTAAGACATGCTGGTACTCCGTCCCCTTTCTCTGGCTGCTTCGGAGCCTCCAGCCATCTCCTTCCCAGCCTGTCAGACTGGCTCCCTTTTATAGTTTAGTTTTATTGTTATGGCCTTAAAATCAGCATACAATACAAACGTAGTATGAAGAAGAAGGAAAAAACAGAGATAATAAGACTGGCTCCCTTTTATAGCCTGGCTCCCTTGTCAACCCACCCCTTGTACCTCCCCAGCCCATCCCCTGGCTTGCCCCGCCCCCATATATAAGTCCCAATGCTCAGCCTTGGGCCAGGGTGGAGCTGTTATGGACCGTGTGTTCCTTGCAGCGGCCTTCCTCCTTTGGCTGTTCTGCCAGCCCAGGGAAGCAGGGCAACCTGGATCCCATGACCCAGCCCTGATGGCTCTTGTGGCCAGGGTCTTGCTCACCCATCTATGTTGCTGCATCCTCTTCAGCCCCCTGCCCCCCCCCCCGGGATAATTCAGGAATGATTCACGGCCAGTGCCTGTGATGCAGCCATCTATCTTCCCCACGCCAAGGTGGGCGGCCTGGGGGCTTGCTCAGGTGGCTGGTCATTGGAGTGCCTCCCATTCCAGACGTTTCGGAAGGGTCGCTGTGTCATGCCCGCAGTGCAGCATGACCCCATAGACCCTGATCCCGGGGATTCTGTGCCCTCAACGTCCAAGGGTGAGCTCCCTGCACTCCTTGAAGCACCAGACCCAAGTCTTGTGGAGGATGAGCACCAGCTCCCAGGAGAGTTTACACCTGGAGCCGCACCAGCAGAACCAAGCACGAGCACCACGCCTCCTGATTCCCCCCCACCGGTGGCTCACTTGCACAATCAGAGGCGGCAGGACATGGCAACCCGGCATAAGGAGGCGAGCATGCGAGGTCAGCGTCCTCTAAGCCCAGAGTACTGACTGGAGCCAGGACCCTGTTAGCGGCTGGTAATTGGCTAACAAGCTGAATGGGCTTTTTAGGCGGCTCTCTCAGATTCCCAACTTGTGCTGGCAACTAATCGCATAGACAAAACACTGCACCCCGGATCCTGTGTTCCTGTCTCCTGGTTTTCTCTCGGACTTCCGGGCTCCTGACTTTGGCTTGCATGACGTTGTTTCCCTGCTCCTTGACTTTGGATTGTGTACCCTGACTTTGAAAAACGGCTTCTGAACTCTGCTTGCAATCTCCGGTAACCCTAGACTGTGTTTTGACTTGGCATTCTGGACTCTGCTCTGTCTCATCTGGTGCCCTGACCCCGGACTGTGTTTTGGATTTTGCGTACTGTTAGCCGAATTGCTTTAGTTACAGCAATTGGCAATTTATAAATGGGTTCTTGCCAGTTTATACCAATGTCCTGTTCCACCAAGGGTGACCAGTAAAGGATAACGAGGCTGTTGTGGTTAAAATAGATGTCTTTTACTTAAAATATATATTTCATACAAACAATACTGATGCACTCACACATTCAATCAAGTTCCTTAGAATTACAGTATTAAAATAAGCACGGTTGCATTAGCAGGTAGGGGTGATGGTGGGCGATACTTATCTGTCTTGCAGCTTGGTTGTTCCAATGAAGAATGGATGGGAGGAAATGGAAACAAAGGAATTCACACATGACCAGAACCAGCCAGAACATGTGGGTCTCTTGATTGCAGATCAAGAGATCAAAGTAGAGGCAAGGGTTTGGGGATAGCAAGTGGGACTCAAGGGGAGTAAAAGCAGATAGGGGGTGTTGCGGGGATTGCTAGCTAGGAAGGGCCAGGTGAATGGTCCTTTCCTTGCCAGCTCCAGCAGAACCCACAGCTGGCCCCTCTGAAGCTTCAGAGATCGGCAATTTGCCATCACTGCCTGCACAGGCACCTGGCTCAGAGACAGCTGACGGGGAGCAGCCACAGATGGAAAGCCCTCCCGACTTGCCCCCAAGAGTTGCTCGCTTACGAGACCGACTCCGGCAGGACTTAGCAATGAGGTGATGTGTAGCTCGCTTGGAGAGCAGACAATCAGTTAGCCCTGAGTTTTAACAGACGGCTGCTGGTGCCGCTGCACTAATTGGAAACAGCAGCAGAGGGCTATTTAGCTTCAGACTCTAAGCTGGCTCCTTTGTGGAAGCAAACTCGTCAACTCTGTGACGCCTTGCGTTTACTCCACCTCCTGGTTCCAGACCTCGTTCCTGCTCCTCTCCTCTGGCTTCTGACTCTGGCTTGCTCCTGGTTTGTGCTTTGGACTTTCGCTCTCAGTTCCTGCTCCACTCCTTTTGGCTCAAGGCCCCGAACTAAACTTGGACTTCCCTCTGCCTGCACCCCAGACCTTGAGACAATGCCAGGTCCAGATCTCCCGGACTAGAGTCCGACTGGCCGTCCAACAACAGATAGAGCTGGGTGTCATCAGCATACTGGTAAACAACAGTGATATTGCAGTACAATATGATCATAGAACAAGAATACACTGCATAAACAACGCAGACAAAATAGCGCACAAAAATATAATTCACATTAGTAACAAGTAAGTAACATCAGTTTACAAAAATGGTTACAAGAACCAGTATGTAATTACAGACTACAGCAATAACACTAGAGTAAGACACAGAGTAAGAGATGAAGGTTCCGGATTTCACTCTTTGTTTCGATAATTCTTCCTCAATTTCAACAAAACTTTATACAAATTAGAAATCATTTTTTCCCCTCCACTCTCCCATATAATCTCAAATTCATTCTTTTCCTCTCTGAATCCATATTTTTTCTTATCTGCTTTAAAGATATCACAAATTTGCATATATTTCAACCAAACATATTTATACTGAATTTCATCTTGATTTTTCATTACCCATTCTGTTCCCTCTTTTTTAAGTAAGTCACTGTAAGGCAACCATTCTTCACCTTGTTATCTTGAATATGGTGTCAAAACTTCTGCTGGTACAATCCAAAGTGGTCTCATATCACGAAAATATTTTTTACATCTCATCCATGTCATAAATAGCACATGTCTCACCAAGTGACGCTTGAAGAAATTGTCCATTTTCGTCTTTTCATACCATAAATAAGCATGCCAACCAAACCTACAATCATGGCCCTCCAAAGCCAGCAGTTTTTTATCCACTAATTTCACCCATTGTTCCATCCAAGATAAACAAACTGCTTCATAATACAGTCTTAGGTTTGGTAACTGCAGTTACCAAAGTTGTTGTTCTCATTGCTCACAATAATGAAGTTTTGTGCTTCTTCACCCGGCTGGGTAGCTGTGTAGCTGAAACCTTATTTACATGTAAGGCATGTGCAAGCACCTGCTATGTGTAACAGGTGACTTAAAGCGTACAGTTCTCTGAACCTATGTGTGTGTGCACAGTCCATGTGTGTAGCAATAAATAGTTCATAAAGCAAATATCCAGTTCATTCTCTAACAGTACCCTGCCTAGCCCACCAGCGCAATCGTGACACACTGCAGGGCTCGGCCAGTGCTGGTCGGTATACTGTAGAACCCATTTGGATTTTTTAAAAGAGCTGTGACGTCAAGTCAGCATGCAACATAATGTAGCAATTCTTTAAACTGTGTGACAGAAGAAATGAAAACTGATAGGGATTTGGATGAAACTTACATCAGGTTTATCTACTACCATGTAAGAGTGGATTGATGATTTCTGGTATATTTTGGCAACTTCCTTCCAGGGGTTAGGAGTCAATGTTTTTTGGTACTAGCCAGCTGGTAGGAACAATAAAACAGAATCTGTATACATTGTCAGGAGCTTATTTACTATCTACTAAACACATCCACCTTATGAATATGCAGTGGAGGTGAAGAATAGGTTTAAGGGACTAGATTTGATAGACAGAGTGCCTGAAGAACTATCGATGGAGGTTCGTGACATTGTATAGGAGGCAGTAATCAGCACCATCCCAAAGAAAAAGAAATGCAAGAAAGCAAAGTGGCTGTCTGATGAGGCTTTACAAATAGCTGAGGAAAGAAGGAAATCGAAAGGCAAAGGTGAAAAGGAAAGATTTACCCAACTGAATGCAGATTTCCAGATAGCAGCAAGGAAAGATAAGGCCTTCCAGTGCAAAGTTATAAAAGAGAACAATAGAATGGGAAGGACTAGAGATCTTTTCAAGAAAATTGGAGAAATCAAGGGAACATTCCATGCAAAGCTGGCCATGATAAAGGACAAAAACGGTAGGGACCTAACAGTAGCAGAAGAGGTTAGAAACAGATGGAAAGAATATACAGAAGAAATATATAAGAAGGACCTCATTGTCCTTGACAACCACGACGGTGTGATCACTGACCTTGAGCCAGACATCCTGGAGTGCGAAGTCAAATGGGCCTTAGAAAGCATTACTAACAACAAAGCTAGTGGAGGTGACAGTATCCCAGCTGAGCTATTAAAAGTCTTAAAAGATGATGCTGTTAAAGTTCTGCACACCATATGCCAGCAAATTTGGAAAATGCAACAGTGGCCACACGACTGGAAAAGGTCAGTTTACATTCCAATCCCAAAGAAGGGCAATGCCAAGGAATTTTCAAACTATCGCACAATTGCACTCATTTCACACGCAAGCAAGGTCATGCTCAAGATCCTACAAGCTAGGCTTCAGCAATACGTGGATAGAGAACTGCCAGAAGTACAAGAGATCAAATTCCCAACTAGAGATCAAATTCCCAACATTTTCTGGATTATGGAGAAAGCAAGGGAGTACCAGAAAAACATCTACTTCTGCTTTACTGACTACACTAAATATTTGATTGTATGGATCACACCAAACTGTGGCAAGTCCTTAAAGAGATGGGAGTACCAGATGTCTCCTGAGAAACCTATATAAGGGTCAAAAAGTGACAGAACTGGATATGGAACAACTGATTGGTTTAGCATAGGAAAAGGAGTACGACAAGGATGTATATTGTCACCCTGCTTATTTAATTTATATGCAGAGTACATCATGCAAAATGCCAGCCTGGATGAATCACAAGCTGAAATTAAAATTGCCAGAAAAACACCAACATCCTCATATATGCAGACGATACCACTCTAATGGCAGAAAGTGAAGAGGACCTAAAGAGCTTCTTGTTGTGAGGGTGAAAGAGGAGAGTGCAAAAGTTGGCTTGAAACTCAACATCAAAAAAACGAAGATCATGGCATCTGGCCCCATCACTCCATGGCAAACAGAACAGGGAGTCATGGAAGCAGTGACAGAATTCACGTTCCTGGGATCCAAGATCACCACAGATGGTGACTGCAGCCATGAAATTAAAAGATGCCTGCTCCTTGGGAGGAAAGTGATGGCAAACCTAGACAGCATAATAAAAAGTAGAGAATCACCCTGCCAACAAAAGTCAGTATGGTCAAAGCAATGGTATTCCCAGTAGTAATGTATGGCTGCAAGAGCTGGACCATAAGGAAGGCGGAGTGCAGAAGAATAGATGCTTTTCAATTATGGTGCTGGAGAAGACTCTTGAGAGTCCTTTGGACTGCAAGGATGTCAAATCAGTCAATCCTAAAAGAAATTAACCCTGACTGTTCCCTGGAAGGCCAAATATTGAAGCTGAAGCTCAAATACTTTGGCCACCAAATGAGAAGGTAGCACTCACTGGAGAAGACCCTGATTCTGGGAAAGATTGAAGGTCAAAGAAGACGGGGACGGCAAAGGATGAGATAGTTAGACAGTGTTATCGATGCAACGATCTTGAAATTAAGCAAACTCCGGAGGACGGCAGAAGACAGGAGGGCCTGGCATGATGTGGTCCATGGGGTCGCAAAGAGTCGGACTCGACTGTTTGACTGAACAACAACAAAAACACACCCATAAAACAAGCTGCAATTTAACTCCAACCTCTAGGCTCACTTGACCCAGTTTAACAAGAGAGACCCATACATGTAAATACCCCTCCATTGCCCATATGACTATAGCTGAGTTTCTTGATGCACTGAATATTTGTGGTCATGCATGCCCTATTGAAATGAGTGATTGCTGCTTTTGGATATGAATGAAGATGTTATGTACATCAACATCTGACATAACTAGGTGTTATGTCCATCACTAGATCCATCATGTGAACACTAGCAGTGCAATTATATGCCTGTTTATTCAGACATAAATCTCACTATGTTATTTGGTGCTTACTTCTAAGTAAATAAGGACAGGAATGCAGCCTAGAAAACAAAGGTTTGGGCGCCATCTAAATTGCAAGCATGGAAGCACCACTTCCTAGGTCCTCCTTTCTGAAGCAGTCCAAAAAGCCCCCTGGAGGATGCGGGACTCCCAGGAGCAACATGATGGGGGAAATGGGGGTTTGGTGCAGTAGTTGGGGATTGTCTCCCTGTTGCACATGCAAATATTTTCAACAGGATTGAACAGTAATTTTTCTTCATGCATTCTGCACAAGGCTTGTTCTTGTAATTGGTTAATTATTCCAGTATTTTCTGTGAGGGATCTATAAGTCATTTCCTATTAGATTTTGCAAACAATGTACATTTGAGAAAATAGACTATAATTAAATATATATATTTCTGGCACCATCATCCAGAAACTAATCCTCCTTTTCATAATTCTACCAGAGCAACCACTAGACAAGCTTATTCCTTAAGGAACAGGCAAAGAGTGTTTCATTTCAAAATCTTTGCCTTGGATTTTTCCTCTCTTTCTGAGACCAAGTTCATAGTTCTCACATAGCCATGTTTGTTCAGTACTGAGACTCTCAAAGACATGTGCTATTTCCACAAGAATGCTGGAAAACACTATGCTTTGTGTTCTTAATGAATTAGTGAGACCCCCTACCAAGGGTATATATTTTCTTAACAAGATAGAGAGGCAGAGATATGAAACAGAAATATTGGATGACAGAAGTCCTCTACAGGAATAGGATTTTTATACACACACATAAAAGCGGGAACCTGCAAGGACTTCCCCCTCCCCCACTATTTTCCTTTCCTGAAAGCCCCCATAAGCTCAACTCTTTTTTGCTTCCTTCTCTTTTCCCCATCCAACAGCCAACCTACATTTATCTGCCGCTCTGTCTTCAGCTTTCCCTCTCCCACTCCCCAGCAGCCTTTACCTAGGAAAACTATGGCGCAGTTGTATGGTGCTGGCTACTGGGCCAGGCCCGCTTGCATGGTAGGGAACCCTCAAAAATTAGTGTGCCCCCCTAACTTTCCCCTGTACCCCCCTGCCCACACTATTTCCCCTTTCTCTCCTCTTGGCAACCCCATCTCCTCCCTTTCCCTTCCTCATTCTCTCCTTCTAAGCCATTCACCAACCTACTGTGTAGCTGCCTCTTACCTTCAGCTATATGTATTATTTATTTACTCCATTTATACCCCACCAGTGGGGACCAAAGCAGCTCACATTATTCTCCTTTTCTCTTTTTTATCCTCACAACAGCCCTGTGAGGAGGTTAGACTGAAACTATGTGACTGGCCCCAAATCACCCAATACGTTTCCACAGCCAGATGGGAATCTGAACCTCTCCCAGAACCTACTCTGAAGCGGTAACAATACTAGCTTTCATATGGTGGTTGCTGTTGAAGAGTAGCAAGGAGCAAAGCCTTGTTGAGTCATGCAGATCAGGTGGTATCAAGTCACCCAGTGGTTACTGTCAGGTCTGGTTCTGATTACTTTTTGCCTCAAAGGCCAAAGCAGCTCTGGAAAAAACCTCTGCCCCCTCCCTCTGCCTTTTACTCACAGAAACCAAGCCTTGGAATGCTGTTGTTGCCTAGCAACGGCCACTGAGCAACAACAATTTATTAAAGCTACAGGTGTTCCCTTTATCATTTTGGTTTTTTTAAATCTCCAAATGTATTTCTTACAGGTGGCAACCCTATGTGAGGATGATCTTTGCTTTTTTGTGTTTTGTAGGGAGAGTTCTGTTGCTTTTTGACATTGCCTTGGAGGAAGCATGGCATTTTTCTTCATAAGAAACAATGAAGACCAGATGGCTGGGGGTACCTTGTTCAGGGGTTCCTAAAGTCAGACCTGTTTGTCTCATTCCCTTCAAACTTGGAGACAGAGGATTTTTCCAGAGCTGCTTTGGCCTTTTAGGCAAAAAGTCTTTAGGAAACATGGAGGTCTTGGTTCTCTGAATATTTAGTGCCATTTGCTCTAAAAAAACACCCTTGCTCAAGATCCCCCCCCCTCAAATATCCCCTATTCTCCATAAGGAGCAGTGGACCTATACATTTGGAACAAGGGGGGAAAGAGCTGGTATAGAAATACCCTGTAGCCAAAAGAAATGAAAAGACAAGAAGCAAAAGGTGACAGAAACAGAATCAAAAGCCTAAATGCAGCATTCCAATGATTTACATACAGAGACAAACTATTATAATTACCAGTGTAAAGAAATAGAAGAGAAAAACAAAAATGGAAGAACAAGAGATCTGCTCAACAAGATCCAAGAAATCAAGCGGAAAGTTGGACATGCTGAAAGCTCAGCATGGAAATATGTTAACTGAACGGGACAAAATAAAGAAAAGATGGAAATAATATACTGAAGATCTATACAGAATAGATGAAAGGATTACATATTACTTCCAAGAAGAATCTTTTGAAGAAGAACCTGCAGTTTTAGAAAGTGCTGCACTGAAGACAATTGGGGGACACAAATCACCAGGAGTTGATGGGATATCAATAGAGCTATTCCAAGCCCCAGAAACAGAGTCCATCAAAATCTTAACAAGAACATGCCAACAAATACAGAAAACAAGACAATGGCCACAGACAGGGCTGGTTACAGATTTTTGTGGGCCCTAGGCAAAAAAAACTATAACTGGGCTCCCTTTTCCCTTTGGTACAGCCTGTTTGTCCTCTAGCCACACCCCTTCCAATTGGATCTTCCACTTTGGCTCTATCTTTTCTTCTTTAACTACTTCCTTTTCCATTTCAATTTACCTACCTTGGTAAAGAGAAATCATATAAAATTTTGCTTTCTTGATTACCTTTTATTACCTTGTATAAAACAATATAACTTAGATGTAACATTGATATTACAAATATATTTCTTTTTCCGTAACAATATTCGTTTAAACATGAATTGCATATGATGGTGTGGCAGAACGGGCTCTATTCCACTGTCCCTTCCAAAGGGTTACCAACTCCCTGGAGAGGCTTTCCCCCCTCTCTTTCTGGTAACACGCCACCACCACCTGACCTTTGTAAGGGACCTATCTGATATATAAGCACCACAACAGCGCAGAGCCTTTTCTCTAGCAAGATTCAATGCACTACCATCAGCAATCTTGCATGGGAGATATAATAATATAGCATATACAGCTAGACTTTGCCATTGTAACTCTGGATGCATTGAGACAGTTCCACTCAGGGAACCCACCAGGCTAGTGATCACGATGGATGCTAGCCTGTTTGGATGGGGAGCTCATGCCGAAGGGAGGATAATACAGAACACATGGACTGTGAAAGAAAGAACAAACAGTATGAACCTTCTAGAGTTGAGGGCAGTCAGACTGGCACTGGAAAAACTGCAAAATATGGTCCAGGGCTATCATATTCTAATTCAGACCGACAATATGACGGCCAAGGTATACATCAACAGACAAGGGGGCACGCATTTCAAGCGGTTGCACAAAGAGGCAAGCAAGTTGATACAGTGGGCGGAGACTCACATCCTTTCAATAAAGGCCATTCATGTGGCTGGGAGAGAGAACACAGTGGCGGATTGGCTCAGCTGTCAGTGGGTGGACCAATCCGAATGGATGCTCAACAGAGCAGTGTTTGGTCAAATATGCCAGAGATTCAGGAGACCAGAAGTGGACTTGTTTGCCACAAAAGAAAACCGTCAAACAGTGCAATTTGTGTCCAGTTTAAAAGATCCTCTCACCATAGGAATAGATGCTCTTCACCTAGTTTGGCCCAGAGTGCTACTATATGCCTTTCCACCAATCCAACATATTCAGAGGGTGGCCCAACAAAAAATCGATCTGAAGGCGGAAGTATTATTAGTTGCCCCTTTTGGGCCGGCGTGGTTCCAAGACCTGCGAAGGATGTCGATAGAGGAACCTTGGCACCTGCCTCCAGTGGTAGATCTGCTAACTCAAGGGGAGACAGTGCATCCTCAACCAGAATTACTAAAACTCACAGTTTGGAGGTTGAGAGGCAGCAGTTGATGGGGGTAGGTTACCCAGATAGTGTGGTTAAAACCATGTTGGCAGCTAGGAAGGGCTCTAGAAATAGGGTCTATAACAATACTTGGCAGACCTTCCACACTTGGTGAAGGGACAGGAGATTCAACCCCATGGGGGTTCCCATGGGGGAGATACTGGCTTTCTTGCAAGAGGGGCTTGACAAGGGGCTTCACACCAGTACCCTGCACAGACAAGTGGTGGACATATCCACCATTAGGGGGGCTAGGAAAGGTAAATCCCTAGCAAAACATCCACACGTCAAGAGATTTTTGAGAGGCGTATCTCTGTTGAACCCACCACAGGTTCACAGATTTCCAACCTGGAGTCTCAATACCATCCTTAGGGCCCTATGTAAGGCTCCATTTGAGCCCATGGTGACATGTCCCCTCAAAGAACTGACAAAACTGTTTTTCTGGTTGGCATCACTTCCACTAGGAGGGTGTCGGGGCTGAGATCCCTGTCCATTGACAAGGAATTATGCACCTTCCACCTTGATAAGGTAGTGTTACGACCTGATCCAGCCTTTGTCCCGAAAGTTATTTCGACCTTCCATAGGTCAGTGGAGGTGGTCCTACTGTCATTCTGTCCCTACCGTCAGAATGAGAAGGAAAGGAGGCTACACTGCCTCGATGTGCGGAGGGCTCTTAGCTTCTACTTTGATCGCACAAAAGAGATTAGAGTGCATGACTCCGTATTTGTCTCCTTCAGAAAGTCATGCATGGGTAGGAGAGTTTCCGCATCATCCCTCAGTAGGTGGATCAAGGGGTGCATAGCCTTGGCGTATAGGGCCAAGGGACTGGAACCTCCCGAGGGGGGCAGCGATGTCAGCAGCCTACTGTGCTTTTCCTTCTTTGAAAGTGGTTTGTAAGGCTGCCACATGGAAAACTATGCATTCCTTTACAAGGCACTATAGAATAAATAAAATGGCCTCAGCTAAGGCGGCCTTTGGTCCTCGGGTCTTGCAGCACGCCCTGTAGGTGGGGAAGTGGTTGGACCCACCCTACAATATACAGCTGTTCTACATCCCATGAGTAAGGAGTCTGGAGGACTGCCCCACTCCTGGACCACCAGAGAATGGAAGATTTGTCTCCACTTACCATGAAGCTTCCTTCTCGATGGTCCAGAGTGGGGCAGTCCTGCCCACCCATTTTTTGTTGGGTGCTGCTTCCTCTGCCTACAGGGGTGCTGGTCCTGAGAGACACATGGGGGTTCTTTCCTAGCTGTACCTAATGGAAATTGGGATATAGGAAAACTGTTGACATGGGTCGAATGGTTTGGGACCATGGTGACCGGTCGTAATATTATTTTAGGTTAAGCCCCCCGTTGGGGGTTAGGGTTGTTGTGTTTCCTTTTTTTGATATAGGGGAAAGGTTGCTTGGAGTATGACTGGGAAGCAGGAGCACAAGCCCCTCCCCTCCGTGACAAAAGAGTCTGCTGGTCCGGCCTTCGGAGGAGAGGAGCTGTTTCCCAGGAGTAAGGAGTCTGGAGGACTGCCCCACTCTGGACCACCGAGAAGGAAGCTTCACGGTAAGTGGAGACAAATCTTCCATTATACAACTTTAGGGTTGACAATGAAGAAACTGAAATTGTTCGAGATTTTCTATTCCTTGGCACCATCATCAACCAAAAGGGAGACTGCAACCAAGTAACCAGGAGGAGATTTGGGGATGGAGCCGGGTGAGGGGCCTCAGTGGGATGTGATTCCAAACAGTTCATACTCCAAGTTGCCACTGATCTCTGTAGTCTGGAGATCAGCTGCAATTCCTAGAGAACTCCATATCTCACTGGAAGATGGCAACCCTCTGCCTTGACCACATTCTCTCTGCTTTCCATGGCAGTCATGAATAATATATAGCCATGGCACTATACACCTCTGAGAAGATGAATGACTCATAAGACCTGATTCATCTTCTTCCAGGATGTGGACAGTAATATGGTGTTGTTAAACTCATCTCCATTTTGTTTTTAAAGTTCACCCAGTTCAGTCTGAGCTGTTGAACAACAGTGGTGATCTTTAAAGCTGTGTTATATTCATGGTCCGTGTATGACAGGCAACTTCAGTTAAGGCTGCAATCAATTGCCCTTCCTGCAGTTCTGACAATTAGCCTGTCCTCGAAATCCCATCACCACCCACCATGCACACATAATTAAATAACCTTAACAGATTAACCTCCAAATTTCACATATCTTTGGGGTGTAATTATTATAAGCAGTAATATTATTGAATGGTAGCTAGAATAGATAACCTTCAGGTATTTTCCAATTATATCACTTTTCAGCCAAAGGATATAATCTCTTGATTAATCAATTCTTACAAATAAATATAGATTACACAATAGTAGTGTCAAATCACCCATTCCTTTTCCATTCAACAGAAGTGATTGAATTAATTCACTTAAAATGGTTTGTACACACTTTTAAGCCATACAGAAAGCATCTATTGGGGGCGGCGGTCCGACGAACGACGGAGCTGTAGGCTAGCAGAGCTCCGGGAAACTACGGTTTTGGGGCTTCTTAGACGAAGTTCAACGTCTCAAGTTGCTCCCACGAAGAGGGAGCAGGGCAAGGGGTGTTTAGGCTGAACTTCGGGGGTCAGGCAAACAACCGAAGAGCTCAACCTCAACCCTGAAGCGAGAGGCACCAGAAAGCCCGGCAGACGCCGAGCACAAGTGGGACCAGAAGCAAGCAGAAGGAGTCGTCGGAAGAACGCAAGGGGAGAAGAAAATACTGAAGCTAAGTATATAGAGAAAACGCCAGCTTTGCAGAGGAAAAGGGAGAGTGGGATGGGATGCTAGAATTAATTGTTCACCCAGAAGGAAACTACAGAGAAGGGTGCTCCGGATAAATGGCTGTAGAACGTTTGCAGGGAAAATAAAAGGGGCATAACTAAGTTTTGAAAAAGGGGGGAAAAGGTTAAAGTAGAAATTGATACCTGTAGGGAATAAGTTTAAAAGATATTGCTTGAATCGAGGTTTGTTTTTCTTTTCTCCGGAGGTTGCTGTGGAGCGGAGAATCCGGGGCACTGTGCCTTTAACAGCACCATTGAATGACGAGACATACCAGAGGGAAGCGGCAGAGCGGCAGATCCAGGGCGGGGTTTTCTCTTCGGAGAGACGGAGTGACGGAGTGACGGGGAGGCGGAGCGACGGAGCTACGGAGCTTACGGAGTTACGGAGAGACGGAGTGGCGTAGTGACAGAGAGGCGGAGAGACGGATCAGCGGGACTGCTGCAATCGGGGAGAACAAGTGGGCGGAGCTGGGGAACGTCGAGACAGCAGAGACCGAAACAAACTAAAACAAAATAGAGTGTAACGGTCATAAGTGACCAAAAAGACTGTGCTTTAAAGAAAAGAATACGGAGACTGAGGGAAACCCAATAGGGGGTGGTAGAGCAAGAGAGCAAGGAGGGAGAAGTACTGATTTGAGTGACTGAGAGTAGAAGGAGATTTGGTAATTTGTAAAAGGTTTTGCAGGAAGTTTGCAGGAAGATTGTAAAGCATTATAGGGGAGATTGCAGGAAGATTGTAAAGCATTATAGGGGAATACTGAATAGAAAGGAAGGCAAGGTGGAAAGAAAAAGGTGAAAGATAAGTAGTGAAAATAAAGTAAGGGGCAGATAGTTAAATAAAGCAAAATGGCTTCAGGTAATAGGAAAACTTCTTTAACCTCCCCAGGCAATATAGGGATGCATTTTATGAAAACAAGTTCCACAAACATATCACAGCTGACTGCAAAAGATTGGGTAGCTCTAATGACAGAGATGATGAAAAAAGAAATTAATCCACTACACGATAAAATTGACACATTAACAGAACATGTTAAAGCAGAAACACAGGAAATTAAAAGACAGATAAATGAAAATAGACAAGAAATCCAGAAAATTTCAAGTAAGAGTTTTAAAACAGAAAAACAAGTTAATGATTTAGAATATGAAATGCAAGAAATGAAATTAAGGGCAGATAAAATGGAAGAGTCTTTAATCAATATGGAAATGGAGAAAGCAATGCTAATTGTAAGATGTCAAAACATCCCTGAAAAAATGGAAATGAATTTGAAGGAAGTGATAGCTGAAAATTTGTCAGAACAATTAGAAATTGGAACAAAGGAGGAAATGATGCAAGAAATAGAATCTACTTATCGAAGAAATTCAGCATACACGCGCAGACACAAGATACCTAGGGAAACACACATCAAATTCTACAAAAGAGATACAAGAGAGAAAGTGCTCAAACTAGCAGAAGGGAAAAAGGTAACTATTCAAGGGAATGAAGTAAAATTTTTGAAGGAGATACCCTGGAGAGTCAGGGAAAAGAGACAGGCGTATAAAACACTAACGAATTTATTGCATAGGCACGAAATCACATTTAGATGGTTGATTCCAGAGGGAGTGTTGTTTAATTATGCAGGGAGAAGACAAAAAATTGACTCTATCTTCAAAATAAAAAATTTCCTAGAAATGTACGGAGAAGAGTTGGGGTGGCAAAGGGAAGAAAAGAGGGAGGAAGACGAAGAAGAAGAGGTGGATGAGGAGGAAAGTGAGGAAAGTGAGGAAGAGATTGAACAGGTAGAACAACTAGAGGCAGACACAGCGGCAGAGCAAGGAATTACACCAGACCAAAGTGGAAAAATACCAAGTAAAGGGAAAAGAGCAGGAAAAGCCAAACCAGCAGTATCACATATACTTACAAGGTTCAAATATAGGACAAGGGTGCAACACAACAAGAAATAAGGAATTTTAACTTTAAAAATAAGTACAATTTAAATAAATTCTCAAGTATAATAAAAACTCAAAATGTTAACAAAAAAACCTTTTAAAATACTTTCTTTGAACATAAATGGACTAAATGGACCTCAAAAACGGAGAAGAACTTTCCATCAACTTAATAAAATTGGTGCAGACGTGATTTGTATACAGGAGACACACATTAAAACTGGTGATGAGAAGTATCTGAAATGCAAGAAACTAGGTAAAGAATTTGCAGCAATAAATAATGTAAAGAAAAATGGGGTAGTAACCTATGTTAAGGAGAAGCTCTCTCCAGAATTAATATATGCAGCAGATGATGGAAGATGGATAGTGGTAAAAATTAGAAGACATGAGACAGAAGCGCTAATAATTAACATCTACGCGCCTAATCAGAACCAAGACCCCTTTTTTAAAACAGTATATGAATTTATCAAAGACCAAAAAATAGACAATATATGCCTACTGGGAGATTTTAATGCAATTTTAGAGGAAGATAAAGACAAAAAATCGACTCGAAAGAAAAAAGGGAGAAGTCAAATGTTGCCCAAAAATTTCCTAGAAATGGTAGAAGAGTATAACTTAATAGATTTATGGAGGGTTAGGAATACAGAGAAGAAGGACTTCACTTACTATTCGGCCAGGCACAACTGCTGGTCAAGAATTGACATGATATGGGCACCAGTCAAGTGGGTGTTAGAAATTGTGGAGGTAGAGATATTACCACAAACTTTTGCTGACCATAGCCCGTTACTCCTCTCATTAAAAGATAGACATAGGAAACCGAGGTGGAGGTTGAACGTAGAATTATTAAGAGATCGAGAATTTGTAACAAAAACCAGGACAGAAATCCAAGAATTTTTTAGGCGAAATAATCAAGGAGAGATCGCGTCAGATATAGTATGGGATGCATTTAAAGCCTATATAAGGGGTTGGTTTATTAGTCAGGACGCATGGAGGAAAAAGAAAAAGAAAGAGGCTTATGCGAAAATCTGCGTTTCTATTAAACGGCAGGAGGAGGAACTTAAAACCAAGGAAGATAAAGAAGGGAGAGACAGACTTAGGCTATTACATCATGAATTAAACCTATTATTAACGCAGGAAATCGCGAGGAATTTAGAATATGCAAAACTATATTATTTCGACAATGCTAATAAACCATCAAGATGGTTGGCATATAGACTAAGAAAGGAGAGAGAAAAACGTAATATCAT
>NW_015176456.1:1576684-1714301 GCF_001447785.1 Gekko japonicus | reverse complement strand
CGTTGCTATCCCAGAACAAAATAAAGCTATCTTGGTGGGAAACACTTCAACTACAGTCCAGATACGCCAAAGATCTAAAAGTAGGGTTTGAAGATGGCAAACTGCAGTTAGACAAAATATGGGCATCAAACAATGATAAAATGATTCAAAAATTGTATAATTGGTTATTGGAGGACCGGGTACAGGAAGGGGCTACTAATACTATGAAAGCTTGGTGTAAGGATGTAGGGCATGAAATAAATTCAGAGGAATGGAAAAAAACTTGGAAGTCTATAAAGGTGGTGAGAAGTACCAATTACAAAGAAAACATATACAAAGTATATCACAGATGGTACTGGTCGCCAGATAAAATAGCCAAGTGTAACCCAGCATTTTCTAAAAACTGTTGGAAATGTCATAATAATGTGGGCACCTTCTTTCATATGTGGTGGAGGTGCCCAAAGGTGGAAAATTTTTGGAAAATGATACAGGATATAATCTGGAAACTAATAAGTATAAAAATTCAGCTAACTCCGGAAATAATGTTGTTAAATATGTTACCAGAGTCCTACAGGTGGAAAGATAAATACATTATTGTGATAATCCTTACTACTGCAAGAATCTTGCTAGCTAAGTTTTGGAAACAGGATTATATCCCAAAGAAAGAAGATCTAGTGTGTAAACTATTGGAAATGGCGGAAATAGATAAGTTGAGTTTAACTCTTAAAGGGAAGGATGATAAAGTGTTTGAAAAAAGATGGAAGCGTTTGTATGAATGGTTAGAACAAGATGGATAAGACTCTGAGAGGATTTTTTCTTGAGAATTACTGTTTGTTATGTTACGTTTTATGAAAAATGAAAATAAACGATATAAAAAAAAAGAAAGCATCTATTGGAACTGTATGGAAGGAAGAGCACATTTACCATTTTCTGATACCACTTATCAGTCTAGCATATCCAATTCCAATTTGTATGATCGCCTTGTCACTATATCATGGGAACTGTGCTTAGATACCTGGACAGTCCAGTTGGATTAAGGTGGGTTTGGAGAGAGAAGGTTAAAAAAAATCAATTATTTTCTCTCCATTTTCTTTTGGAAAGCATAGAGACCCTGTTCATAATACAATGGTTGAGACAACATCTTATGGCAACTCATTTGTATGAAACAAATGGACCAGTTTTTAAAGACTGGCCTTAAAGGCAAGCAGTGCAAGATTATTGCTTGATAATTACTGTCTCAGTAGATAATGTAAGCTACCTAGATGGATTTTTTTAAAGGAAAAATGTCTTTTGGACTACTTCAACCACTGATGATACAACCTGTCAACTTGTTTATCCTGTTTTCTTACAAAGATTCAGATTTGATCCTTATTTGAATAGAACAAAAAGGAAAAAATGCCAGGTGATAGATGTCTGATTTATTATACAAAGTCCCTACGTGTTTCGCCGTGCAGGCTTTGTCAGGGGGAATCTATTAAAACATAATTTTATATTTAATAGACTTTGTATAATAAATTAGTCATCTATCACCTGGCATTTTCCCCCTTTTTGTTCTGTTGGCACCAGTGTTCCCTCTAAGCTGAGTTAGCATGAGCTAGCTCACAGTTTTTTAGCCTCCAGCTCACAGATTTTTGTCTTCGCTCAGGAAGGATGACTCCAGGGTAAACTAATTTATGCAGTAACCAAATTGCTTGCTCACAACTAACTCACAAGTAAACAAGACTTTCCAGTGACAAAAATATCCCCCCTATAAGTGTGTCGACTGTCCAAGAGAACACTTGGCTTGAATGAAAAATTCAAGATGTTGGGAAGGAAAATATAATTTAGTGGCTTTATGGAACTGCCAAAAGGAAATGCCAACAATTTTATTTGGGGTAGGTAGAATTTTAAGAGATTTTTGGTTTTTGCTCTGGTTTTGAGTATGCTGTAGAAGGAAACAAAAATTGTAAATACTGAATGATTGACTTGAAAAAGGCATAATTTGAACAGAGTAACTCTGAGGCACCATGAGGATTTGAACCTAGAGCCTTGGGGGTAGCAGCTGCACAACTTAATTTTGTCTTCCACCAGATCTGCCTGCTTTCAACTGTTGGCCTAATTTCCTTGATACCACAATGTTTTCCTCAAGATGGCCAGTAGAAGCAGCACACCTTTCCTGGAGGAACACAATGGGAGCTGCAGAGTTCAACAACATTTAGCTTGGAGGTATGAAGCTGCTGATTCAAGGTTGGCACCTTCAGTGCCAGCAACATACCTGCAATGTGAAGACTGTGCTAATTCTGCTGATCCTGGTTGTTGACTCTTTGACCTTGATCCCTGGATTCATTAACAACATCAGGGCTGGAATTTGGAGTGGAATCTCAGACTGATCCCAGAATGAGGCTTCTCAAAAGCAGACTGTTGCTTTGCCATTGAACTTAAAGGAAGGATCCCATAAGACCAATCAAGGCCAGAATGTAAAATTACACAATTGCCCCACTGTTTGGACTGCCTTGTACATGGACTGCTTTATGGATTCCTGACTTCTGGCTTAATTGTTAACATGCCCTATGGATTTGTTCTTTCTTTTTGACTCTCTGGCTCATTGACCCTCATCTTGACTTTTACATCCTGCCTAGGGTTGCCAACCCAGCACTGGCAATGTTCAGCAGAAATGGAGGGGTGGAATTGTAATGAACAGCATTGTGCAGATGCCATGATGTCACTTCCAGTGCAAACCCAGAAGTGATGTCACCATAGTGCTGTAGGATTCAACTGAAACTCTGTGGTGAAACCATAGAGTTTCAGGTGAATCCTAGAGCATCATGCTGATGCACTGACCACTTCTGATCTCAAGTTGGATCTCTACAGAAGTGCAGAAGCTACCAAAAGCATGAGGCACTGAAAGAAGCTGTGAATTTTCACCTCAATCCAGGGCAGGCCTGTAGCTACCGTGGGGCAGATGCCTCCCCATGGTTTTTATGGGCCCCTCCCCAATCCTTGGTCCCCCCTCCTTCCCTCCTGCTGTTGCTGCCCTCAGCCCAGCAGCCAGTGACTCTGCGCTGCCTGCTGCTGCTCCAGCCGTCCTTGCTGTTGCCGGGAGGTCAGAGGGGAGGGCTGCTGAGCGGGGACACCTGCTGTGCCTCCCTCCTGGGCCCCTGCCTGCCTCCCTCCCTGCCACAGCCGGCTGGGCTCCCACAAGGAGGAGGAGGAGGCACCCTGCTCTCTCCCCCTGCCCCGCCTCTGCCACTGGAGACCAGCCAGGGGGATCCTCTCCTCACTGCCTTGGGGACAGGTCGCATGGGGCAGGCTTGGCACTGGCCTTTCTCTCCCCCCCGCCCTTCCAAGGCTGGTGGTGCTGGCGGGTTCAGCCATGGGTAATCCTCTCTGAGCCTTTTCCCTTGCGGTGGCAGCAGCAGCCTGGACGCTTGCCTTACCTTGCCGGCATCCTGGACTGGCCCTCTGTCCGCTTCTTTGCCTGCTTTCCCTCGCCATGTGGTGTCCCCCCCAGCCAAGAGGAAGGGGCAGCCACCTGACTGAAGCCAGCTGAGGTCCAGAAGCAGCCAGAACTTTGCCAGGCAGGAGTGTGTTGAAGGCAATGGCAGAAACATACCTGTGAGATCTATAGGGATATGCTTGGGGACTGTTGTTTAAAGCCAGATGGAAAATGACTGGGAATCTTCATTCTCTCCCTTCAGGCATGGAGGCCACCAACACTACATCTAAAAAATGCTGTTATGTCAACAGACATCCTAATATCTGTTGCATACATTCAGTATTCTAATATACTATTCTGAAAAAAGAAATACACTAGAACAATTAAAATACAGAGGATTTATATTACTTCTTGTTGAGAATACGTATGTGAGGACTATAATATGCAATAAACCACTTGTATTTATTATTTAGTTATTATTTAGAAGTATGAGCATGGCATGGCAGTACTGCACAGACATATAATGGCAGGCCTCCTGAGCAAAACATTGGCCCCCTGAGCAAAAAGTTGTTAGCTACGGGACTGGTCCAGGGACAATTATTTGCAACCAAATCCTGTTGAAATCAATATGGTTTAAGTTAGTCACAACTAAGTTGTCCCATTGATTTAAACAGACCTGACACATGATTAACTTTCTCTGTCATGGGACCTTTCCTGGAACCAAAATTAGTGTTTTATATTAGCAGATAACAAATTTAGAGATTTGTGGAATATGTATTCGATTACACTTCATCTAACACTTTGATTGTTTCCTCGCAAGTTATCAGAGTACAATCCTATGCACTCTTTCTTGGAAGTTAAGCCCATTTAAATCTTCTGACTAAAAACTCATATATGTTTGTGATGCATGGCAAGATATATACATATATATACATATATATGTATACACACACACACACACATAAATTATTGCTAGCTTACTACACAGTATACATTCACCTCCCTTTGAGCATAAAAAGAAAAGGAGTCTCTCTTTTCTCCTGAGCTCTGATCACAGTGTCCTTGTGCCTGACATTTCCCCCTTTCCCCCATTAAAATAGCCTTGAAATGATCTTGCAAAGATCTTTCCCCCCCTCCTGTTCCTCTGAACATCCTATAGCCGATTGGTTACTGTGCAGTAGGATGTGATCACCTTGTCAGAGCACATTTTATACCCCAAAGTGGCTGCCAGTTTCTGCCCTATACATCAACTCCTTCCTGATTTTGGCTGGCAGTTGCGGATGCTGCATGGCAATTTCCAGTTATTTATTCAGCTTTAACCCTATTGTAAACAGCCTTGCCATGAATGCACAGTAATTCCATGGGGGAGAGCCATTTTGCTGAAATAACCTGAGAGTGGAAGGATGTTGGCAGTAGTTAATAGAGAAAAGACTTCATGTTGCATTCAGCCCCCATTTTTTTATTGTGGAAGCTTCACCCTTCATATTCTTTCATCCTTTGTTGTGCTTATTTTTAGTATTTTCCTTCAGGATTTTAAAATCACAGCCGTTGGTTTTTTATTTCCCACCATTGGGTCTTAGTCCGTTCTCAAAGATAATGTATGTATCATCATCTACCTGTGATTTTGGGTACGCTAAATTAAACATGATACCATATTTCATTATATTAATATTATTTAAATTTACCTTTTAAGAATCTACAGTCAAGATGAATTTGTTTAGGATTTTCATAAACTGCTCTCTGCAGTAGGCTCATTATCTAGAATGCTCACATTTCTTCAATAAATATTTTATCCCCTTTTGCAATGCAATGGAGTCAACAAAGTCTAATTGTAGAACAAGGCAGATGTAGGGTGCCTGTAAATGTGCTGGTCTGTAACAAAATTCTCATCTGATAAAAGAGGGCTTAACTTCAAATCCCAGCCAAGCTTTTTAGTGGGGGGCAGAGGTATATACTTTCAGCAGAGATGGGAAAGTCCTTGGGGCAGTTCTACCACAGCAGAGTTGGATTAGGCAGATGGAGAGAGAAAGAGAACAAAATCTCTTCCCTTGGCTTGCCAGGCTGTCACCTGGCTTCTCCTCTCCCTGATACTACGGGATATTGAACACATGCATAAAGTTGCCTTATACTGAATCTTGGTCTAACAAAGTCAGTATTGTCTACTCAGACCAGCAGCAGCTCTCCAGGGTCTCAGGCTGAGGTCTTTCACATCACTTACTGCCAGATTCTTTAACTGGAGATGCTGGGGATTGAACCTGGGACTTCTGCATACCAAGAAGAGACTCTACCACCTAGTCACAGCCCCTATCAATGCTATCATTGCACTGTAGCAAATGCAATTATTCTCGGACTGGAATCCAAGACAGTAAGTAACCAATGTGCCACATAGTTCTTATGGAATAAATGTTGTTAGTATTGAAGGTGCCACAGGACTCCTGTTTTATTTTGCTGAAGGAGATTAACAAGGCTATCCATCTGGAATTTCTGGTGTAAGTCACTAGTGTTGACTGCGGGAGGCCAAACAGAGCTTAATGATAGTCAGGACAAGAGAACACACTGTAGGACATAGTCAAGAAGAGAATGTGTCCAAATGTGCACCTCTGAGTAACCAAAGTTAGTATCCTCCATTATTTGGATTAGCAATAAGGACCTCCGGGTCAGAGAACATGTGTTATACTCTTGCTTAGTTCCTGGCAGCCCTTGTTTTCTAAATTAAGCTCTGTGACAAAGCAAAGTTCTCAACAAGTTCGTTTGGTGAACCATCCTGTCATGGCTGATGATATATTCTTGTTTTTAGTAATCTTTCAGTGAAAGTCAAACTAAACCCCTACTGTCTGCTGTGTTTTAGACTGCTCAAGATGCTGTAGTGCCAGTTTTCATTATTATTGATGCTAAACACTTCAAGAATATTTCTTGCTTATACAAAGGTCTTGAAGAGCTTCAATGATTTATGAAGCAAATATGTTTCCTGGATGTCTGTGAAACGCTACTGATGGATTTGGCAAACGCAGTAGTAAGTACCCATTATGGCACCTAGAACACAGTATCTAACTTGTGTGGGGTTTTTTTGTTCCATTAACAAATTGTGAAAATGATGGTGCTTTTAGCTGTAAAACATTTTAGAGTGTAATCTGTTTTTAGAAGATTAATTCTATCCCAAATTCTGTGGCAAATGATAAACAACATAAAGGAGGCAGAGGGTCTATCAGTATTTCTCTTTAAAGGAGACAAGCAGCACACAGGATGTTACAACTCACACCAAGAACTTTGTTTTACCATTTGAAAAGAATAACAAGAAGACAGTCTTCTCCAGCAAAACGTTGGTCTTGGCAGAGTTGTAAAGTGTCTAATTTATGGTACCATCCTGTGCTGCATTACATCATTCCATACCCAAAGTTCAGTCGAGAGAAGGGTGTAACTCTGCTTAGAATGGTAGCGTTAATCGATTTGGTCTAGCTGAGGTCTAGTTCCATAACTGAAATGAGCCCCTTTACTGTTCTTCATTACATTTGGATCTGGAGAACCATACCACAGCAAAGCTGTGCAGAGAACAGGATGGTTTTGCAACCCACCCTAGATCTATTCATCTCCTTCTCTTCATCACTTTACTTTTTAAACCTTCAGCTGTATTTATTTAGCAATTTTTTTATCCCACCCTTTCTCTAAGGAGCTCAGGGCAGTGGTTATTGTTGTGTGTGTGTGTTTTTTTTTAATAGGGTGAACTGTCTGGAGGGGGGAAAGGCCACTTTTGTAGAGACTTAATGAAGTGCTAGCTACCAGGTGATGTTATCTACCTCCATGCCATGAAAAGCTTCAACTGCCCATTTCCACAAATTAAGCTTTTATTAAAGGGGCAGACACACACACCCCAGACCTCTTGGCAGCTCCACCCATGAGGTAGGTTAAGATGAGTGAGAGTGACTGGCCCAAGATCACCCAATAATCTTCAAGACAGTGGAAATGTGAACCTGTTGTTTGATACTTTGTCCACCAATCCTAACATTGTCTGGCAGTCAGAAGTTCCAGTTCTTTAGCATTATGCACCACTAGGTGACAAGCTGGACTTGTTTTTAAGTCTTAGTGTGACAGTGTTCAGAGCTTAATTTGCTGTAAGAGCAGTATCATTAGAGTAAAGAAAGGGAAGAGATGTTTTAGACGTGGTTTGCCATTGCCTGTCTCTGTGTTAGGACCCTGGTATTCTTTGGATGTTGAGCTTCCAACTACTAGCCAAGGTTGACCCTGCTTAGACTCTTATATCTGATGGGATTGGACTAGTGTGGGCTATCCAGGTCAAGGCACTTTGTCCACTATACCACACTGGCTCTCAATCTACAAGTTGGGAGATATTAATACTGTGACTCCAAACCCCCCCCCCCTTAGAGGGTTGTGCCAGGTGGCACTGACCACTTTTAAATCCTCCTGTGTTCCTTTGGGGAGGGAAGGCGGCATTGTACATAGTAAAATGGCAAACCACCCCTGCTTCTCACTTGCCTTGAAAACCTCTCACTGGCATCGCCATAAGCTGATTGTCTCGAAAAACAGTTTTATCAGGAGATGTGTGCAGACGCTAATCAATACCTTGAAACATTTTTCATACTAGTTTCCAAATACAAAGCTGCTACAACATCTAGGCTATGACATTTCCCCCCAGGTCTGTTGGCCATTAGTGACAGTGTATAAGAAGAATTTTTGCCCCGCACAGCATATAATATTCAGGGGTCTGTTTCTGAATGAATATGACTGTTTTAGATCAAGCTGAATGGGAATGGAGTTGGAAGCATAATGCCTAGGAAGCCCTTACTCTTTTTTTACCAGTATTTACACAAATACAGAACTTATCAAAATGTCTGCCTGAATATACCTAATGATTTGCCTTCTGATGCTCATCACTCATCTCCTGAATAAAGGGCACAAATGCACACAAGGAGAAAGAGGGGGAAAAGATGACAACAGAGGCCGTACATTCACTTAATTGTGTAAGGAAACAAGATGACAACTCTAAAGCTTGAAGCGTCTTTGTTCTGTTGAAAATGTTTTTAGTGATCTATGGAGGACTTAATACCTTTCATGTATATTTAATATTCCATCATGAAGCACAGTACTTCATACACTTGGAAGCGTACACAGTTTTCAAACCTCAGCACACATGCATAACTTGAGATGAATTTACGTGTAAGATAAAACAATCTGTTTCCTACTTTTTCTCTTTTATAACTGAGGGCTCAGCCTTCCAGCATTCAAATTAATTGTCCAGATAAAATGTGACAGTTGTTATTGTCCAGTCTTCTGAGATGTTAACAAGGTAAAATGGAACAAATGTATGTGCGTGGCTGTTTAGAAGTCAGATCAAGGTCATGTTGATTAGAAGACCACCTTCCACTGATTTTTGGGATGCATTCTAGGGAATCTGAGCAAAGCATGACAACCAGTAGTCTCATGAACAACCCACACTCAAGATAATAAAGTACAATGATGGATAGACCATATTTGCTGACTTTTGCTTTTCCATCTAAAAATGATTAATCTACACAGTAAATTGAAAACTTGTACATTCATTTCCTTTTTACAAAATGGAATTTTTACAAAAGGAAATTTTACGAAAGGAAATTTTCTAAAATAAGCATTATTGTTTAATTAACTACTCCCTTCCTCCAGGAATTGGCAGAAAGGATATTAGACATCCAATGAAATTTGTAAAAAGTAGAATGGGGTAGGCAAAAAAGAAGAAGATAATAATGTGTTCATACATTGCATACCTTATGGAATTTAGTGCCACAGGATATAGTTACAGGTACTTGTATAGATGGCCTCTGTGTCCTACTTATTAGCATTCTGGACGGATCTTTGCAGCCACTAAGTGAAACAGAATACAAGACTAGATGGACCTTTTGTCAAGGATGTAGCTAAAAATTCTATGATGAATGGAGTGTAAGAACATATTGAGGAGAGAGTAGAGTTGCTTGGTTCCCACAATCCCAAACACTGAGACTCATGGGATGAGGCCTTATGATGTCATGGGTTGGGACTTGGCAATGTCACATTAAATAGAAGAAGCCATGTTGCTGTGGCTCTGCCTATTCCTGAAGTAAATTCCCCAAAGAGGAAGTAACATAAACATTCAGATTTTTTGCTCAATATTCTTACTGGTCTCTGCTTGCATTAAAGAGGAGAGAAACAAATAAGTAAAAGAAGTAAAGTTCCCAAGTGACACATCCTAGACAGAATTCCACCTTTCTAATCTCATTGGCTTCAATGGATTTAGGAGGGTGTATCTCTGCGGTGGCTCAAGTGGTTAAGGCGCTGAACTGCAGGCTGTGGAAGGTCAGCAGTTCGAGACCTGGGTGCCGCAAGACGGGGTGAGCTCCCGTCTCTAGTTCCAGCTCCTGCCAACCTAGCAGTTCGAAAGCAAGAAATTGCAAGTAGATAAATAGGTACCACTTCAGTGGGAAGGTAACAGCGTTCCGTGCACCTTGGTGTTTAGTCATGCCAGCCACATGACCACGGAAACGTCTTCGGACAGCGCTGGCTCTTCGGCTTTGAAACAGAGATGAGCACCGCAACTCTAGAGTCGGATTCGACTGGCTTTCGAGCAAGGGAACCTTTACCTTTACCTTTTATCTCGGCTTAGAAGGCCACTCTCAGCCCCAAAGCTGTTTCATAGCTTTCTGCATTCAGACAAAAACTGTTTGTACTTTTTCTTTTATTGTTCTGTAATAAAAGACGTAGAAATTTACTTTAAAAATTGAAGATGGGAATTACAATTGTGAAATGATAGTGTTCCCACATTCTTGGAAAAGCTATGGGCCTGACCCCTGGTTGGATACAGCAAGGCTCTTCCTATGTTCTTAAACTAGAGAAGTAATGCATATGGCTTATATGTTCAGTTGTCCTGCTGTCTATGCATTCATTTCTGACCCTCATTTCACTACAGGATATTCAGATATAAGCAATTGCAAAGCCTATCCAGTGCCCACTTTTGTGTTTTCTTCCTCACATCTATACATGTGTGTGAACACACACATGGTTAAAAAGAATAACCCCCAATCTATCCTGTGCATTATTCCTTCCTATCATACAGTTTATTTTTTCCCCCCCTTTTAGAACTAATGGTTTAGAACTAATGCTTTTTGGAAAATTACAGGGAGATTTGCAAAATGAGACTTCTTTAACAACACAATGTTATGCTTCAAATGAGCCATAGATCACAAAATAAGCAACACGTTTACAAAAATAAGTGCCAAATACACATTGAGCTCACTTTACAAAAAGACAGGCTAAAATACAGTTACATTAGTTCTACATTTTACCTTCTTGTAAATCATCAATGTGGCTTGCGGTGAGGGAAGGGCATCTAACAAGGTACAGGTGGCATCAGATCACTAGTTTTCCAGTTCCTAGTTTTAAAGGGGGTTGTTGCTTCTTGAAGTCCCCCCAAATTCAAGCCTAGTTATTGTTTTTAAGAAGCACTGCAAACCCTTATTATTTGACTACAGTTAAGATGCAGTAAGGATAAGTACAATTACGTATTCAGGTGTAACATGTTGGCTACGATCTTTCCCATTACAGCCTTTCATTGGGGAAGGGCTGCACGTGCTGGTGGAAGCAGAAATGGGAACAACATTAATACGAATATCTCTGGATCCTGCAAGGGCTCTTTTATACTGTCACCTGATGTTCATGGGTATTTGTACCCTGCTACAGGGCAACAGCATCAGGGTAGTATACAGCATAAACAATCAAACCATTCTAAAACAGTATAAAATTGCTATTAAAATAACATTCAAAAATTCAATCTCCAAACCACCCATACCCCCATAAAATACATACCAGCAACAAACAGATAAAATACTTTGATTTAAATCAATTTAAACTCCAGTGGTGGGCTTCAGCCCCTGAATGTTTGCTAACTAAAAATACTGTTATAATTTCCAGAGGTTA
Organism: Gekko japonicus; assembly: GCF_001447785.1. Classification (NCBI taxonomy): domain Eukaryota; kingdom Metazoa; phylum Chordata; class Lepidosauria; order Squamata; family Gekkonidae; genus Gekko; species Gekko japonicus. The sequence goes on along the minus strand of NW_015176456.1, from coordinate 1,702,969 downwards.
AGGACAGAGTTGGCTCAGAGGTGTGCCTCAGGAGCAGGGTTCCAGAGAAAGGCCTGATTCTTGTCTCTACTAGTCTAACTTCTTAAAGCTTAGCCTGAACCAGGACCAGGGCCTTTTCTGCCCTGGCCCCGGCCTGGTAGAACATGCTATCAATAGAAATCAGGCCCCTGCAGGTCTTGTTAGAGTTCCGCAGGGCCTGTATGATGGAGCTGTTCCACCAGGCCTTTGGGTGAGGTGGCAGATGTCTTCACCATCTTGGCCTCTCCTGTCCATAGTAAGCTACAGATGCTTACTATCCTGCTAATGTACAACAGGAAGTGTATTGGACTGCTGTGGAAGAGAAGAAGAAGACATTGGATTTGTACCCCGCCCTTCACTACCCAATGGTGTCTCAGCGTGGCTTACAAACTCCTTTCCCTTCCCCACCCCACAACAGACACCCTGTGATGTAGGGGGGGCTGAGAAAGCTCTTGACAGAAACTGCTCTTTTTCGTTTTTTCCGGTTTTGGCGATTGCCATGGCAGTAGCCTTCTCCCGGACCCCTGGGAGAAGCCTGCCAGCGCCCATGGCTGGGAGGGGGCGCGATTGTCCGTGCCACCCCAGGAGCCTGGGAGAAGGGCTCCAAGCCATGGGGCGCTAGAAAGCTGCCCCCTGGTGAGAAAAGCCAGCAAGGGGGGGCTACTCCAAGCCCCAACAGTCCCACCATGGAGCATCCCATATGGGAACAAGATCAGCACACCGGAGCAAGCGTTTGGTGATCAAGCGATACTAGACACAAGCAAGCAATCGTTGAAAATGTGAGTTTAAGTACAAGCGAGACAACGAAAAATTGCATGGCTCTCCCGAAAGAAAACGGGGGGGGGGACTCTCCTTCATTAAGAACTGTTTACAGGCAATTTTAGCCACAAAAGGGGGGGGGCTTCTACAAAGAGTGACAGGAATAAAATAAAGAGATTGTAAGAGCTTACTGCATTATAAAAGAACTTCCAGAGACTTTGACAAACTTTTGGTAAAAGTAAACTTTTGATAAAAACCGCCCTGAGCCCGCGTGTGGGGATTGTGGGGTATAAATGGAATAAAATAAATAAATAAATAAACAATTCTCAAACATGGTGCCGCCGACGGTGAAGGACTCTAGAGATAAACAAGCGAAAACAAAGCTTCTTCCCAGAAGTTCCATCCCTGCAAGTTCTACTCCCGGACAGGACTCAACAGCAGAACTTCAAAGGCTCTTGTCGGAAGCACTTCACCCTCTGCTGGAGAAAATTACAGCAATTGACAACAAGCTGGACACACAACAAGCACAAATGGCAGCAAACACGCAGAAAATCGAAAAAATGGAGCAGGAGCTTAAAGTGATTGATACCAACTCAAAAAAGATGGACAAAAAAACTGCAGGCACTGGAAAAAAGTGTCAAATTCAATAAGGACCATAAAGTAAATTGTTCAGAAGTAAAGTAACCAGGCACAGGATAAATATGCACATGAAACCTTTTTGATTGTGTTGCCACAATATTCACAAGTAAAAAGCAGTGCTTTTTACTTGTGAATATTGTGGCAACACAATCAAAGAAGGTTATTTGTGGACCATAGGTGGATTTTATAATCACTGGGCTAGTGATTGCACTAAAAAGGTTTCATGTGCATATTTATCCTGTGCCTGGTTACTTTACTTCTGAACAATTTACTTTATGGTCCTTATTGAATTTGTATTTTGTATATATTCCTGATTGTGTCTTTATGAATGTAACTATTTACCATCTAGCCACATTTGTATGACCTCTGAGGAAGGCCGATTCGGCCCAAACGCGTCAGGTCAACTCTTTTAGCCCTGGTTATGGTTATGTTTTATATATATTGGTTATAATTGGGCCCCTATATATGTTTTAATTTGATATTATCAATAAATACATGTACCTCTTTTTATGTAAAGGTTTTAATATTGGCCCTCCTTTCCACTAACCTTTGCTTGGTTTTGGAGTTCTTTGTTAGGTTTAGTTTCTTTCCCTTTCTTGTTCCTGCTCCTTTGTGCAGAAGGACACCTCCTCTAGGAGAGGTGGGGAAGGGGGTGTGGAGACGATGACAGGTGTAATGGGGTTCTGGTGGAATTGGATACGGTAGCCTCGGGTCACGATGGACAGCACCCATTCGTCCGTGGTGATATGATGCCAGGTGTGAAGGATGGGAGAAAGACGGGTTTGAGCTGACTCGGTGGGAGGGAAGTCAAAAACCCTGCTTGGAAGACTTCACCTGCTTGGTGCGAGACGACTGCTGTCTGGTGCCCCCCCCAAGCAACAAGAAGACAGAGCATCACTTGCCCCAGAGACCCTATCTATATCTTGTGGCTAATAGCCACTGATGGACCTCTGCTCCATATGCCTAATTCCCTTTTGAAGCTGTCCATGCTTGTAGCTGCCACCACTTCCTGTGGCAGTGAATTCCATGTGTTAATCACTCTTTGGGTGAAGAAGTACTTCCTTTTATCCGTTCTAACCCGACCGCTCAGCAATTTCATGGAGTGCCCACGGGTTCTTGTATTGTGAGAAAGGGAGAAAAGTACCTCTTTCTCTACCTGTTCTTTCCCATGCATAAACTTGTAAACCTCAATCATGTCACTCCTCAGTCGTCTTTTCTCCAAGCTAAAGAGCCCTAAGCGCTTTGTAGTTTTTAGTATATAGTTATTAGAAAATGCAATTAAAAAATCCCCTACGGTGGGTACAAAAGAAAGAAAGAAAGAAACTGCTCTTTCTCAAGAACAGCTCTTATCAGAACTACGGCTTGCCCAAGGCCATCTAGCCAGGTGCAAGTGAAGGAGTGGGGACTCAAATCCGGTTCTCCCAGATTAGAGTCTGCGCACTTAACCACTACACCAAACTGGCTCTCTGGAGCAAAGTATGTTTCCTTGCTGCCATCTTGTTTTATTTAACTGGTTTTTAATTATATATTTATTGTATTTTATTTATATTGTAAGCCGCCTTGAGCCCACCATCGGATAGGGTGGGATATAAGTATAATAAATAAATAAATATTAGGAAGACATCTGAAAAGCCCAGTGTGCAGTTTGGTTGAAAAGGGCAAAGACATTCTCTGAAGTAACCTTTAACCTTTGAAGAAATAGTATGGGATGCATTCAAGGCATATTTGAGAGGCTGTTTTATTAACCAAGAAGCCTGGAAAAAGAAACAAAGAAGGAAAGAATATGAAAAACTCACTAAGCAAATTCAGAAGGAGGAAGATAAACTTAAGAATACGTCTATAGGAACAAGAAAAACAAAAACAAACCTTAGAATCCTACATCATCAAATGAACCTCATTCTAACACAAGAAATTGCTAAAAATATAGAATTTGCCAAACAACATTATTTTGAGAACGCCAATAAACCAACTCGATGGCTGGCACATAAACTAAAGAAACAAGAGGAAAGGAAAATTATAAAGGCCCTTATAAATAGGGAAGGGATTGAAAAATACAAACTAGAAGAACTAAAAAATATAACGGAAGAATTTTATAGGAAATTATATCAACAAGATAAACAGGATACAGAACTGATAATGAAATATCTTGATGCTACAAATAAAAAGAAGTTCAATGAAGAGCAAATAAGGATACTAAACGAACCTATTACAATATGCAAAATTATGGAAGCAATAAAAAACCAGAAGAAAAATAAATCTCCAGGTCCTGATGGCATTCCAATAGAAATATATCAAAGATATGAAGAACAGATTATATTAACACTAAAAGAGCGATTACAAAATATAACTAAAACAGGGAAAATCTCAGAAACATGGAATCAAGCGATAATAACATTAATTCAAAAACCAAATACAGATGGCAGAGAAATTAAAAATTATAGACCAATTTCACTACTAAACACGGATTACAAGATTTTTGCATCGATATTAGCCGCAAGAATGAAGACAACATTAATACAAGTAATACATCAAAATCAAGCTGGATTTCTCCCAAGGTGACAACTTAAGAACAATATTAGAACGATATTAAACGTTCTAGAATATTATGAAGTAATATTCTAGAAATGGCGTTAATATTTTTGGACACAGAAAAAGCTTTTGATAATGTGAACTGGGAGTTCATGCTTCGAAAGTTGGAAGTGTGAAATTGTGGTAAGAAGTTCTTAATGATGATTGGAGCTATATATAATAAACAAGTAGTGAAAGTACAAGTAAACAATGATATGACACAGGATATCGAAATTCAGAAAGGGACCAGACAAGGATGCCCTTTATCACCATTATTATTTATCTTTACCTTAGAGACATTAACAGGTCAGAGACAACACTCTAATTAAGGGGCTTAGAATAAAAAGAGAAGAATTGAAATTACAAGCATATGACGACGATCTGGTATTTATATTAGAAAATCCAACAACATCAATAACGAATTGAATCCAGACAATACAAGAGTACAGATAAGTAGCAGGACTGAAAATCAACTTTAAGAAAACAAATATATTAACAAAGAACTGTACAAAGCTGCAAAAAGATAAAATTCAAGCTAAGATGGAAATAACGAAAAAGGTTAAATATTTAGAAATTACAATATCAAGCCAAAATATTACTTTAATAGAGGATAATTATAATAAATTACTTAATGAAACTAAAAAAGATTTAGAAAGATGGAAAGATCTAAAGATTTCAATGATGGGCAGAATTGCGGTTATAAAAATGAACATTCTACCTAGATATATATTTCTGGCGCAAAATATACCAATCCTAAGGAAAACAAATTATTTTAAAGAATTGGAAAGAGTTTGTAGTAAATTTATATGGAACAATAAAAAACCAAGAATTAATAGTAAATATATGCAAGATAACAAAGAAATGGGGGGTTTTGGAGTACCAAACTGGAATTTATACTATAAAGCAGCGGCGCTAACATGGATAAAGGATTGCATAACGTTAGAAGATACCAGAGTAGTAAATCTTGAAGGCCATAATTTGGTAATGAGGTGCCGTAAGTATGTGTGGTATGAAGAAGGCAGATTACCAAAGAACTTTACACATCATACCATAAGGGGAGCCCTAATAGAAGTATGGAAAGAAATAAAAATGAGATATTACTAAAAAATTCCTAAATGGGTGGCACCAATAGAAGTGATAATGATACCGACATTGATGGAGAAAAGCAGGAAAGTGGCCTATGAAGATCTGTTAGATGCAAATACCAATTAAAAAAATGACAAACAGCTAGCTAAACAAAAGGTGAAACTTACTTGGTGGGATAAAATGCAATTAACCTTGAGATATAACATAGATTAAAAAACGGGCTTCTACAAAGAAAATAACGAACTAGATAAGATTTGGCTTTCATCAAGCGATAAATTAATTCAAAATATATATAAATTACTAATGGCAGACTACATGGCAGGTGAAATGGTTAAAGGAACAATGATTACATGGTCAAAAGATCTACAATATATGCTAGAAGCAGAGCAATGGACAAAAATGTTGAAATCAATTTTTTTTTTAATTTACATGAGACTTATATACCGCCCATAACCCCTAATGGGTCTCAGAGCGGTTTACAGACTTACTACTATATATAGTAGTGATTAAACCTACCTAGGGCCACATTTCACAAGGGGAGGGACTCCCTATCAGCACCCTGTTGGCAGCGCATTCTCTCTTCTCCCGGCGGGCTCCGAATGTTGTTGTCTCTGGCATCTTCCGGTTACCCGGCGACCTTCTTCCGGAGGCTCGGTGTTTTGCGCGCGAACGCTCTTCCGGCTGCAGCTTCCGGCTTATGTCCTTCCGGCTCCAGCCGTGCTGCGCCATCCTGTGTCCGCTTCGCCTGCGTCCCGCGTTCGCTCCGCCTTCCGTCAGGTCTGGTCATCCGGGATTCAGCCGCCATTGTTGTTTTCGCCACTGCCGTCTTCACCTTCCGTTGCTGCTGCCAACACTCCTAGCACGGAACCAGGAGGTGGGTGCCCCCTGCCACCTAGGGCAGGTACCCATTTATCTACTCGTTTATGCGAGCAATTCCATATAAGGAGAATATTTACAATATGTTCTATAGGTGGCACTGGACGCCAGAGAAGTTGGCAAAATGTTACACAAATTCCAATAGGAACTGTTGGAAATGCAAAAAAAAAAGTCGGTACATTTATGCATATGTGGTGGAGGTGTGAGAAAATACAAAGATATTGGAAAAAAATCTACCAAATGATAAATGAAATTACAGAAATGCAAATACCATTTTTACCAGAAATAGCTTTATTGAATATTCTTCCAGAAACATATAGTAAAGCAAATAAATACATAATCATATTTTTTTCACAGCAGCTAGAATATTATTAGCCAAAGCATGGAAAGAAGAAGAAATACCCACGAAAAAAGATGTAATAGATAAAATGTTGTCAGTAGCAGAAATGGATAGATTAAGTTTAACAATACAAGGTAATAGCAAAGAAATATTTGAAAAACGATGGAAAATGTTTTATGTAAGGCTAGACAATGTAAATAAATATGACTCACAAGAATAAGAAATGTAAACCGATGACATGATGTATATTGAAAATCATAAATAAACAAGGGGGAAAAAAAGTTCTACAGCTCAGCCCTTAGCCAATCAGAACCATAAAAATTCATCTGAATTCTCAATTCATGCCCTTTAGGTCTTAAGGGATGTTGCCCTATTGTTGCTGATTGAGAAGGGCCCTCATAACAATTCAAGCTTCAGGGTCCCAAAAATGTAGGTCCACCACTGGCCGGGGGGTGGGGGGAGTAGATTGTTTAACTTTAGCTAAAATCTGAGCTGGAGGCTGTGCAGTAATCCATTTGAAAACCTTTATTGAAGTTGTTTCCTTGAACAACTCCTTTACAATATATTTCAGGGGAACTTAGTGAACACAGAAGTAAACAGCGGAGTAGCTGCAAGTTGGCCTCTAGAGACCTCACCTTTCTGGGATTTTCCTGATCCATGTGGTAGTGTATTTGTGGGTCCTTATGACATCCTGGCTATTGTGTGAGGCCTCCGGGTTCAGCCCTCTCAGTCCCAGAGAGTTGTGATATGGGTCTTGTTTTTGTGCCTGCAGCATAACATTCTATTCAGTGGTATGCCATGTGTCTGAGCTGGATAGTGACATACCTGATGCCTTACCTTATTTTTAGGTACAGATTTTCCAGCTGGCAGGCAAAGCATGGATGGAGGTGGATAAGATGACTCAGGTGCTGTGAAGCCTTGGCTTACAGAAAAAGAACCATAAAGACATCCCTGGCTCTAACCACCAGGGCTAGCTATGCCAGGAACATCAGGGAATTTAAAGCATTTGGGAATAGACAAAGTAGCACAAACACAAGTTGGGTACTTCAAGCACTTTACAGTACAGCTAAAGAGCAAAAGTTGGCTCATCAAAACAATTGCAAGTTGTCTGGCAGAAGTGACCTTCCAAGCAGGAGTAGCAGATTATGAGGCTCCCAGGGAATTTCAGGGCCCAGGACCAACATCGCCATCTTTTCCAGGCTGAGCTTCAGTTTAGTCGCTGACATCATTGATTCCGTAGTTGTTCAGAATGTCAACCACAGTATTTTGTGTCATTTTGGTTGGCCCCGATAAAAAGGTATTACATGGATTTGTTTTCTTCTTCTGTATTTTCTGTAGACCAATATGGCTGTTTGAAACTTTTCCCTAACTTCTTTTAACAAAACAAAAATAAGTGTATATTGTCTATTCCAAAGAAGTGTTCAAAAGCTTATTTTGGTTGGCAAGTAAGATGGTATAAAAGTATATCTCTTTTTAGTTCCCTTAAGAATAGTTATGGTGTCACCCACACCCACAGGGTTACAGAACTGACAGGCTATTTCTCCTGCTGAGAAATCTGGATTGCTTTCATCTGGGTAGGGCTCACTAAACCCTGGGATATCTGGTCCCTTCACTGCTGACTTTACCACACTGATAGAAATACTTGAAGTGTGGACTTTACCTATTCAGTCCATACACCTGAAGGGCAGAACTGGAAACTGTCTATCACACACCCTTCTAAGCCTATTGACTTTAATGGACTTTACAGGGGATATTTATGTTTAGGATTGTACTGTAAAGGCACATTTTGGGATGTCATGTTCCTCCTTCTAGCCAATCAGGATTAACTCTTTAGGAATTGTACCCTATCGTTCCTGCAAATTTGGAGACATATAGGGAGAAGCTTCCCCATTCTGTAGAGCAGAGGTGTTGAACTCATTTGTTACGAGGGCCGGATCTGACATAAATATCACTTTGTCGGGCTGGGCCATGTGTGCCATAAAATGTAATGCCAGGTACCGGAGATATAAACTGTATGAAGGACAACAGCTGGTAAGCTCCGAGTTGTATCCTCACTGCAAGGCCCCATGGGTTGGGAGGGGGGTGCAGATGAAAACCCACATGGGTGGACTGGAGAGCCACAAGTGCAACACTTGGCAGATGCTCCCATGCTGCTTGACTGCTGCAGACAAGGTTGTTCCACCATGCTGAAGCCACGATCAGAGTGGTTCTGCCCACTCCCCTCTGAGCAGTTTCCTCTTCCCTCCCTTGCACTAGTTGCTTGGGGGCCTCAAAAGAGCCCTGAACGGGCCAGTTCTGGCCCCCGGGCCATAGGTTTGACACCCCTGCTTTAGAGAGTTAGCTTTATTGCTTGGACAATAGACATAGGGAGGACATTTGGCAACCCTAGAAAGACATTTGGCACCCCCAGAAACATGGCAGGATGGGCAGAAATGTTTGGCACCTTAAGAAAGACAGGTTAAGATTAGCATAGCAGAGTGGGTACAGAGGCTTGTGTTTGGTAACTGAAAAGAGCAGGTACAGAGAGTTGATGGCTGATCAGTCATTAGAAAAATGCAGGCAGCATTACAGAGGTGGGAGGAGCTTCAGAGAGGCTAGCTTAGGGATGGGAAAAACCGAATTATGAACTGAAATTCATCATGAACCGGGCCAGGTTCCTGGTTTGCAAACCTTGGTTTGTGCCATCCCAGCCTCATGAGTCCCTATGAACCTCCCATGCACCTTTCAAGTGGGTTTGTGTCGGTCATCTCTTTAAATGCCTTCTCCAAGCTTCAGCAGTTTGAGACCCGGGTGCCGCATGATGGAGTGAGCTCTCATCTCTAGTTCCAGCTCCTGCCAACCTAGCAGTTCAAAAGCAAGAAATTGCAAGTAGATAAATAGGTACCACTTCGGTGAGAAGGTAACAGCGTTCAGTGCGCCTTGGTGTTTAGTCATGCCGGCCACATGACCACGGAAACGTCTTCGGACAGCACTGGCTCTTTGGCTTTGAAACGGAGAGGAGCACCGCAACCCTAGAGTCGGATTCAACTGGCTTTCAAGCAAGGGAACCGTTACCTTTACCTTTTACAGTTCACTTGTGAGTCACACCGTCAACTGGAGTGGAGTCCAAGTGGCGAATTCACCCGGAAGTGTTGAGTTCGTCACTTGGACTCCACTCCAGCATGGTGCCCAGTTGCAAAACCCATTTAGAGGGAACGTTCCTTATAGAAGATATCCCCCCTTCCATTCTGCTGGCCTCATGGAGCTACTTCATGAACCTGAACTGGTTTACAAAGGAGGGGAGGTTCAACCCAGTTCATAGGACTTCACAAACCACAAACCAGGATGAACCTCAATTTTCCCGGTTTGGGCCCACCCATACTAGCTAGTGCTTGAGAGTCCAAAGACAAGCTCACTCATTCACACAGTTCAGTCAAACTGTGGAAAACTGCAATAACAAACCCTCTGAAGAGCCTGTAAATGAAGTCTCAGAGAAAGTATTCAGTATATTGATGCTAGCCCTGCTTCTACAGAAGCCAAAAATCGCCCTTGCCCCAAGGTCATAGTGATAAAATGTAATAATTGGCACAGTAACCTCCCAGCACAATCCTCTTGATATATTCTGCTGGCTGCATAATGTCCCTGTTACTTATATTATCCACTTCTATTATTGACTATTTTGACCTTTCACAGTCTTCATCAAATAGCATTAGCAAATAACTGAAATATCAGCCAGCACCCACTTGGGGTGGGTGGTGGCAAGGGTCATTGGCACTGTGCCCACTTCTTACAATATTGGGAAATGTAACCATAGTACAAGGCATTTCTCAAGCCCTCCTGTACCTCACCAAGTATGCTGAACAACTAGGCTCTCTCCCCTCAGTGCATGAGGCATGGGATGATCCCATAGTTTCTCTCAAGTGGAGGCAAGATGGGCCCAGTGAGGCCATGACCACATATTTAACCAAAGGCAGACTGAGGGCCTACTCACCCAGTAACCCCAGCAGCACATGTGGCTCTGAAGAAGCACTGAGAAAACGTGCCCCAGCCAGAAGGAAGCATGGCCAGTGTCAGAAGGCATGAAAGGTTCCCTCAAGAGCACTGAGATCGGGGAATCTCCATCGCCTGGAAGTTCCAGGCCCCCGAGCTGCGAGGTTGGCCCACACCAGATCTAGGGCATTTTCGGTGGTGGCTCCTTCCTGGTGGAATGAGCTCCCGGAGGAGATCCGGGCCGTGCGGGACCTTATGCAGTTCCGCAGGGCCTGTAAGACGGAGCTCTTCCACCAGGCCTTTGGGTAGGAGCCGCCGCCACTGTCATCGCTATACCATCACTGCGATGTACCATCCATCTACCGTACCTTAGGGGGTAGATGTTGCCTGACGGTGTTGGGGAATTACTGTTCCTGGCGCTCCGCTATCAAGAACATCGATCGCAAATGTGAGCTGCTGAGCATTTAGTATAATATTGTAGATCGAAGCACCTATTTTTATATATGTACTATTGTTTTTATTGTTGTATGGATTTTTAGATTGTTGTTAGCCGCCCTGAGCCACTGGGTAGGGTGGGATAGAAATCCCAAAATAAATATAAATAAATAAATAAATAAAGGTGCCATGGGACTGAGAGATGTCTGACAATGACAGGGCTTGTGGTGAGTCTTCCTTTGATGAGGAATATGTCCCCTTCAGGTGGGGGCCATCAGAACCATTATAAGCAGTGCCTCCAATTCTGAACCCAGCAAAGTGATCCAAGGCTGATGGTATCAAATGCCACTGAGAGACGTCCAGGAGAATCAGTAGAATCAACAGACTCAGACACCCCTGACTTACTATATTACCGTATTTTTCGCTCCATAAGACGCACCTGACCATAAGAAGCACCTAGTTTTTAGAGGAGGAAAGCAGGAAAAAAACAGGAAAAAAACCAGGCTCGGAGGGGGTGCAACAGGGTGCATGCTCTAGGGAGCTCGCAGCAGCTCGCCAAGGCAAACAGCTGAAGCTGGTGGCTCCATTTAATAAGGGAGCGAGCAAGCGAGAGACGCAGACAGGGAAGAAGGAGGAGGAGGAGGAGGCAGCGGTGGGGGGGAGGGCGAAAGCAGTGAGTGAAAGCCAGCGAGTGTCCACCATGGGCTCGCCTTCCCCGTGCACATTCGCAGTCTCTTCATGAATTAGTGCTCGCAGGGAGGGGGCGGGGGAGAGCAGAAGACACCCCAGGGCCCCCAGGCATGGCTAGCTCGGTGAGTACACGTTATCCCCTCCCTCTCCTTCTTCCCTCCCCTTCCTCCTCCCCCTCCTCCCTGTGCTGCCCAGACACCGTTTAGTGCTTCCAATTAGAGACAGGTTGGTTGGGGTGGTGGGGGAATCCCCCCTCTCTCTCGTGTGTGGCTTCCTCCCCCCCAGCCGTTCACTCTCCCCTCCTTTCTCTCTCTCTCTCTCTCTCTCTCTCTCTCTCTCTGTGTGTGTGTGCACGCACGTGCAATTGCATGAAGCGCACACTCACTTCACACACACTCACACAGTGGTGCTTTAGGTTGGCTGTTATTTTCAAGAGACTGTGTTAACAATGGAGAAGTGACTAGCCTTCGAACACTGAGACTTCCAACATTTAAGAGGAGAGTCTAATGAATAGCTTTAAGTGGTGGGTCCTATATACAGACATTTAAACGATGTTGAAAGCAAACGGGTATGCCATGGACATAGCCGAAATAAGTCTGATAGGCAAAAGAGTGGATAGACTCTTTGTAAGTTTGGTTGTGAAAAGCAACATGGAAAGATCAGAGTAAAGCAGAGGAGGCGCAGGGGGAAAGGGGAGGGAGAAAGCAGAGAGGGAGCACCCCCCACATTCGAGCCCATGGCAGCATCAGCTGACACCCTGCCCCCCTGAGGGCTCCCCCACCCAGTTTCTTGGGGAACTGAGAATGAAACTCCCAGAGGAGACGAGGAGTACTGACATCAGATGCTTCCACCCACTCCCGCTGTTCTGGCCCAAAGTCCACCCATTCAATCAAGTAATACAGTCGGCCCCACTTCAGCCTCGAATCCAAGATGCGGGAAACTTCATAATGCTGCTTGCCATTCACCATCAGAGGAGGAGGCCAGGGACGGTGTGGCCGCCATATGTTTGGCCCCGGATCTCTTTTTAATAAGCTGTGATGAAAAACAGGATGCACATGTTTTAGGTTCTTGGGGAGGGCCAACTCCACAGTCACATCATTAATTTTCCACACTACAGTAAACGGACCCACATACTTCCACCCCAGCTTCCTGCTGGGTTGCAAACCCTTAATATTTTTGGTTCATGGCAGGAGCTGGTCCATGGGGTCGTGAAGAGTTGGACTCGACTGTGTGACTGAACAACAATATTTTTGGTAGAGACATAAACAGAGTCCCCAGGAAGTAATTCCCACCCCACAGTACGTTTCTTATCAGCTTGCGTTTTATAAGCGGCTTTTTCCTTGTCCAGAACGAATGCCCTCACACCAATCCCCCACTTCCCCCTCCCTGGCTCCCGTTCATCAGTCAAAAATGGCAGAGGAGCTCCCTCATATCCATGCACAGCTTTAAACAGAGAAACCCCCGTGGAGGAATGGAGGGAATTGTTGTAGCAATATTCGGTGAACAGCAACAACTCAACCCATTCATCTTGTTGATAGTTTGTAAAGCATCTTAAGAATTGCTCCAGGGTTTGATTCACCTGTTCAGTTTGGCCATTTGTCTCGGGGTGGTAAGCGCTACCGAGGGCCCATTCCACCCTGAGGACTCTCAGAAGTTCTCCCCAGAACTTGGCAATGAACTGGGATCCCCGATCCAAAATTATTTTATGGGGTGTGTGTGTGTGGAGCCAGATGACATGCTGCAGGAATGCTCTAGCTAAAGAATGAGCCGTGGGTATTTTGGTGAATGGGACGAAGTGCACCTGTTTTGAAAACAGGTCCACCAGCACCCATATTACCATTTTCTCCCTACTAGGGGGAAGGTCCATGATAAAATCCATGGGGATCACCTCCCAGGGCCGACTCGGTGTGGGTAGCGGTTGTAATAACCTGGGGGGTCGTCCTGGCTGAGGCTTGCACATTATACACATTTGGCACACCTGGATGAACAGGAAAATGTCTTTGCACACGCTCGGCCACCAGAACTGGCATTGCAGTAGATGCAAAGTTTTCATGTAGCCGAGGTGTCCAGTCAATTTGGAGCTGTGTGCCGCCTGCATGACCTCACCCCTGAGGAAAGTAGGAACGAACAGTCCATGCCGTTTGTACCAGCAACCATTGTTCCATTGCTCTAATGTTCCGTCAGCCTCCACGTCCCCCTGGTCTCCCAACGAGAACGCTGAGGTGAACTTCAGTTCCCAGTATTCTGAGCCCTCCCCTTTGGAAGCCAACACCTGGCTGCATGTGATGACTGCCCCGCCCAGCAGGGAGGGAGTGAACATTGAGTCAAGGATCACCTCCCTCTGACTGTCATGTTGTGGGAGGCACAATAGTGCATCAGCAAGAGAGTTGGATTTGCCCGGGAAATGGTGCAGAGTGAAGTTGAACTTAGAGAAAAAATCTGCCCAACATAGCTGTTTGGCATTCAGGTTTCTCAGAGTGCGAAGCATCTCCAAGTTCTTATGGTCAGTCCAGACCTCGAAAGGCACCCTCGTGCCCTCCAATCAGTGCCTCCAGGTTGCCAACGCCAGTCTAATGGCCCCCGCCTCCCTGTCACAAACAAACTAGTTGCACTCGATGGTATTAAATTTGCAGGAGACATACCCAGGGGGTGCAGTTTTCCATCCCCCCCTGGAGGATTTCCCCCCCCCATGGCCACATCCAATACATTGACCTGCACAATGATTTTTTAAATTTTTGTCCAGGTGGGCCAACACTGGTTCGGAAGTGTACAAGGCTTTTAGGCACTTGAAAATCTCTTGGCATTCCACAGTCCAATTTAAGTGCACCCCAGGCTTAGTGCTTTCCAGACCCTTCCATTAGGGGCAGACTAACCCGGGTGAAATTAGAGAGAAAGGTTCTATAGAAATTCGTGAATCCTAAAAATGATTGGAGCTGGCGGCGAGTTTGGGGAGCCTCCTACTGCAGTCCATCTTGGACTTTGGACGGGTCCATCTCCAGACCTCGAGGGGAGATGTGGTAGCCCAGGAAATCCACCTTAGGCCCATTGAATTCACACTTGGATAGTTTAGTGAAAGGTTTGTGGTCATAGAGTGTCTGTAGCACTACTCGCACCAACTTTGCATGCAATTTCTTATCGGGGGAGTATAATAAAATGTCATCTAGATAAACAAGGCCCCCCTGAACAGATGCTTATGTAACACTTCATTGATCAAGTTCATGAATACCCCAGGGGCCCCCTAGAGACCAAAAGGCATAACTCGATACTCAAACTGCCCCAGCGGAGTGTTAAATGCTGTCTTATATTCATCCCCCTCCTTGATGTGCACCCTGAAGTATGCATCTCGTAAATCTGTTTGGCCAAAAGGTCTTTTGTTAGGGGCAGGGGGTAAGCATTTCTGGCTGATACTGCATTTAAGCCTCTATAGGCAGTATACAACCTCAAACCCATGTCCTTCTGCTTCCTGAAGAGGACTGGGGCGACGAACGGGGAGGAGGCTGGTCGAATGAAAACCCGAGCCAAGTTCTTGTTGATAAACTTCCACAACTCGAGTTTCTCCCCGGGCTCATGGCATATAGTTTGCCCTTGGATAACGTCTGGCTGGGAAATATTTCAATGGTACAGTCAGAATTATGATGGGGCAATTCAAATGCTCCCTCCTTCTCGAATACCCTGGCCAAGTCTTTGTATTCAGGGGGTATGGAGGAGAGCTCCTCCTGCGCCAAACAGGCTTGTAAAGGTTCCTCCAGGGTGCCTGGCCTTAATTCTCCTCCCAAGAATATGCCTGGCACTTTGGAACAATGAACTGAACCTTCACCTCATCCCAGACAATGTACGAGTTGTGGTCGTGTAACCATGGACTCCTCAGCACTAGCAGGAACTGTGAGTCAGGGGTGATGATGAAGGGTCAATGCTCCCAGTGATCCTCCACCCCCATCATCAGCTGAACCATTTCAAATTTACACAGCTCTTTCATGGCTGAGCCATCCATCTGGGTGAATATGATGGGTTCGGGGAGCCTGACTACTGGAGCTCCTAGCCCTGTAACCAGGGAGGGATTAATTAAGTCCCTGGCACACCCCGAGTCTATTAAGGCCCACACCCGCACATGGGTCCCCAATTCTGGATTCATCACAGTCACAAAGAAGAGGGGGATAGCTGCTCACCAACTTCGGCTCCACTTGAGTTTGTATCTGCTGCTCCACACCACTCACAGCAAGTCTTGGCCTTTTCCCGCCGGCTCGTCCTCGTCTTCACTGTTGTGTTCCGAATACCCTTCTGGGGTGTTGACTTGGAGGGCTTGCTGGAATTTCATTTTTGGCAGTTCTCCTCCACCCGTGGGTGTCTTGCCATTTCTTCTCAGGTGCCTTCCCTCCTGGGACAGTGACCGCAGCCTCCGGGCATGATGCGGCGTAGTGGCTGCTTTCCCCACATCTGAGACAGAGACCTTGCTTCATACGCTGCTCCTGCACCCCTTCTTTGGGCTTGGTTGGTTTGGGCTTCAGCCCTGGGGTTCCCCCTCTCGGGTAGGTGGCTGTGTTGTCGATCCGGATCATCTGCAGGCGACTCTTGGCACCTGCAGCCTCCTGCATCCAAGCAGTTAAAGAGATTGGGTGCACACTGCATAAGATGGTCTCCCTTAGTTCAGGGCTCAGCCCCAATTGATACTGCTCAACCAGCACCCCATCAGGCCACCCCTGGATCTTATCTGCATACCTCTTGAACTCCTTGGAGTACTCTCGCACAGTCTTCTGCCCTTGCTTCAGGGTATGCAGGTGGTTGCGCGCTTTGATCTCTTCCATTGGGTCTTCGTACTGCACACGGAGGGCCCACATAAAGGCATCCACCTCTTGCAGCTCCGGTCCCTGGGTGTTGTGGAGGCTGACATACCAGTCTGCCGCACCCTTCCTCAGGTTTGAGGTGATGTAAGCCACCCTCCGCTCTTCAGAGGGGAACAGGTGGCCCCAGTACTGCACGAACGTCCCCACTTGCACCACGAAGAAAACCAGCTTCTCTGGGGTACCATCGAACATAACTTCCAACAGCTCCTTCAGCTGGTGTTCTTTTGGTGAACCGGCTCCTGTGGTTGGGAAGCAGAGGCGTTGTAGGCAGCTTGACAGGGAGCTCTTGGTGGAGCAACTGCATCTTCCCTTGCACTACCTGGGCAACTAGCCGTGGGATATCCAGCAACATGTCTTCCAGCAGCTGGGTCGTTTTGGCTTGAGACAACTCAATCCTGGCGAACCAGTCCTCCCAACTGCCTTGTTTGGCCATGTCCCGACAGGGAGGCCCCGGCGGGGTTCGGTAATTGTACTGGCTCCCACTCCTGGGAGCCAGGGTCAGCATCCATGACTCCTGGGTTTTGGCTTTGAATATGCCCCATCACTTAGGCCGGACCATGTCCCTGTACAGCCGCAGAATTACTCCACCCTCTGTGCCTGACACCGGCACCTGCGTTAGGGGAATGGTGACTAGAGGGAGGGTGGTGACCGGAGTCATCACTGGCGGCGTGGTGGCTCCTCTTCTCCACTCATCTTTTGAAGAGATATGGGTAGAGGGAACTACAGATTCCCGACACTATGTCAGGCTTCCCAGGCAAACACTCAACAACGTTCCTTCAGAAGTTTCAGTTTATTGAGAGTTGGTACTTAGGACATAATGAACTCTTGTGTCAGGAATGGCGGGATAAACACTAACATGTAAAGATACACTCCCTTCAAACTAGACCCCTTGATACAGTAAAGCCAATAAGCAGGCATCTGCAAGCACGGACAAACAGACAGCAGTTACATTTCCAGCGGGAGAAGAGAACCCAGCCAAGCCGAGAGAGAGCACCCCCCACATTCCCGCCCATGGCAGCATCAGCTGACATCTAGATGTTTTGAGCATGCTAAGCAACATTCTTTTCAGGCAGCATGCTGTATAATGTAGTTTCCCCCAGATTTACCACTGTTTACCATATTATAGCAATAAAATCTCTGTGCAGTGCTGCAAAGCTTTCCATTCAGATTACATGTTGATAGTGTCAGAAGATCAGTCACAACAGGCTAATCTCCACAACAAATGTCCTTGAAGAAGACACAGAGGGCTATGAAGTAGTAGTCTCTTGCACAAGCTCTCTCTATGCTTATAAATTTGAAAAGATGTTTGACCCTAAGTAGCAAATCTATCTAGGAGCTGTTACTTTTGAAGCTGTGCATTGTTGCTCATTCCCCAGCGCTCTAGTGATCCTCCTCCCCATTTTCTACTATTTGTTGGCTTTTATTCCCACACTCTACAACTGCTACACAGTGAAGCATGCTTCATGTTCATCCTCTTGAGAGGACCTTATATGACATAATTCATGATGAACATGATAGAGACTGGAGTTTTAACTGTCAGGTAACAAACAGAGAAACAAGTGGAAATGAAACAAGACTTCATTTCCATGGTATATTTAAGAAAACAATTAATTTACGTGAATGTAGCCATGAATTATGGTCGGAGTATTGTAACAGAATGCCTAGAAGAAAGAAATTTAGTTATACTTGTAAAATTAAATGTGGAAAGACAGTAAAATATTGATTGCTTACCATAACAGTTGTTTTCACTTGTTTTCTATAATGCAATAACGAATCTATCACCTGGTTTTATTTGGGTGCTTTCACGCATTACAAATTCCAACCAATAGGATTTAATTTGTGAGCTGTACAAGCAGTTAACATGAGGCAGTGATGGTGTTGAGTGGATGGAGGGTGGGCATTCACAGTTTGCTCTGAAAATATTGAATTGGAAACAGCCACTAACATGTTACTGGAACATACCACTGGGACCTGGTTATTGATTTGGTACACCATAAAACGGTCAAGGAAACTTGCCTTTGTGGCTGAATCCTGATGGATGAAGGTAAACTTTCTACACAATCCTTATCAGAGCATAAAACATACTCATTTAGTGCTAATTCAGATCTACATTGGAGTCCTGATGTATCATTTTAGTACACATTCACAAATCTGTTGATGTTTCCATCTACCACCCTTATCAAAACATGCAATTTGTCCATCTCACCTCAGTTTTTACAAAGTGAAATAGAAACATGGATATAAAGCACAGCACTAGTATTTCTGATAGCTAGTGACAAACTGTCTGACCTCCTAACCTGCATTTACTGTTCTCCAATGATTATGTCATTAGGAATGAATTAGACAGTCAATGAGGGGAATCTCTAAAACCAGCCTGCCACAATTAAAATTTCAATTATCTCACTTGTAGGAATATACTAGGATTTTTTAAAAAGGACTTCTTTATTGCTATAATTTGCTATCTGGAAAAGAAATATTATAAATTGCAGCCTTTGTAACTGTGTAATATATGTCCATCTGAATTCAGATTTCAGGATGAGTAATCATCTCCCTGATCCAATAATGTAGGATTTCCCATGAAGACCATAGTGTGGGCCCCAGATGTATACTTAAAATCTGTAGTTCCTATGTTGTTGTTGTTTTCTTTTTCAATCTATGCCAATAAAGGTTTTGACTGACTGAATGTAATCTGATAAGAACACAGGACATGCTGTCTTTGCCAAAAGACAGCCACACTGGCAGTGCAATCCTGTGCAGAGTCTAAATCAATGTATTTCAATGGACTTAGATTGGAGTATCTCTCCGTAGGACTGCAATGAAAAGAGTTTCCTTTTCCTGTTTATCTCTTGTTGTGCATTATGTGGGGTTTCTCAGTCTGACAGAATTGCACATACTGGGCACAGTCCATCTGAAGTTCTTTTCAAGTAGGTCTAAATGAAAGCAGCTGAGTTATGCCCTTCAAAGTCAATGCGCTTCAAAGGGTACAACACTGCTTAGGATTTCACTGTTAGTCATAAAGAAGGCCCATTCTATTGCTTTTCATAGAATGTAAATAATGTAAGTCAACCCATAACAACATGGCTATTTTGTTGAATCTAGGCGCATAGGAAGGAATTATGATTGTTCTGGGCTGGATCAAACACTAATTGAAAGAGTATAGCAAAGGACCTCTTATATAAGTATATCTTGCCACCATTTTCATCGTTAACATTATTGGAACATGATGTTTGTTTTTAAGCTGTACAGGTATGCTTCACACATTACCAGATTCCTACACGGAAAGTCCTTCTATCTGCAAATTGACACAAAACCTTTGAGAAGTCCTGTGGCCCCTTAAAGACGGAAAAAATGAGTTCTGGCATAAACATCTGTGAGCCAGAGCAATGAAAACTTTGTCACAATACAAGTGGTTTCATGCCTATGGTTGATAGTACAATCCAATGTAGATTTACTCCAGTCTAACCCCCTTTACTTCAATGAACTCAGAGCAGAGAAACTCTACACAGTATTTCAATTCTAAAATGGCTCCACCCCCCCCCTCGAATCTGTCACCACGATAGGCTTCTCACTGTGCATATATCTGATAGGAAATGCATTTGCTTCTGGCACCTCACCTGTTCTCCAGGAATTCTCAAAAATAATGGACACAGGCTCAGAAATTACATCCACGAGTTCTTTTAGTACCCTTGGATGCAGTCCATCTGGCCCAGAGGACTTAGTTTCATTTAAATAAATTAGGTGTTTATGTACTACCACTATGCCGATCCTAGGCTGCAACTCCCTTCCCTCATCATGTGTTCTGTTTTTTGCCATATTGAGCATTTCCCTTGCAAGAGAAGACTGAGAAAAAGTAGGAATTGAGCAGTTCTGGCCTCTCTTCATCACCTGTTACAATTTCACTTTCCTGTCCCTGCAATGGCCCTACCATGTCCTTGCTCTTTTTCTTACTTTGAACGTAAGAAAAGAACCTTTTTTTTAAAGCTATCAAACTGTAAAATTTATTCCTGCCTTCTTGAATTCAAGCAGCTTCCTGTTGACTCTCTGTCTCTTCCTCTATGCTTCTCCAAAATCTTTTAGGCATGACTTTCCAAAAGCTGAAGAATGATGGCCCACAACCAGAACAGGAGACTATCTCCTGTCATTAGCTGCTGCTTGTGAAACACCTTGAAGCAACCAATCAGCTTTACAGTTGGTGGTCTTTCATCAGTGAGCCAGCAGCCCTAACAATATGTTCAAATAAAGATTTGAGAGAAAACATCTAAGATCTAGCTATAAAATTTGAGCTCAGTTTGAAACTGGCATGTTATGTTTCTCCCTGGAACCTTAAAGGTAATTCAAATGTGCCGAAGACTACAGTTTTGCCATCACAGTATTCTCACTGGTATTTTTTGTGCAGAGAGGGATTTCACTGAGGTAGCACATTCAAACAAGCAAGCAGTCAGATGCAGGACTGTTTTGTGAGTGGACTGTGTTACTTTAAACATTTGAACCATCTCTTCTAAGGGATTTCAAGTGATGAGGATGGGATAATACAAAGGCTTCTGGTTCTTTAGGAAGCTGCATCCATTTTGCAGTCCTTTGTGGAAGTGTTAACATGATAATGCTTTGTGTCATGCACTAGTTATTAGGTTCATAATGAGTATAATGCTGTCTTTGTAATATTTGCTAATACAGTAAAAATACAGTATGCTAATTGAGTGTTCGTTGAAGATTAGCTACAGCAAGCAAAAGTCTGATTCAGTGCTAATGTGGTAACAATCTATTAAAGCTACAACCTTTGTATATGAAAAATAATTATTTTAATTGTTTTATACCACTAATAGTTATCTGTTTGAAAGGGCTCCTTGAATAGAGAATTCTCTTTCTACATACTCAAAACTGTTCGGTGTAGTGGTTCAGACTGGCAGACTGTAATCTGGAGACCTGGGTTTGATTTCCCACTTCCCCACATGCAGCCAGCTGGGTGACCTTGGGTCAGTCACAGTTCTTTCCGAGCTGTTCTGTCAAGAGCAGTTCTCTCAGAGCTCTCTCAGCCCCACCTACCTCATAGGGTGTATATTGTGGGGAGAGAAAGAGAAGGAGATTGTAAGCCACTCTGAGACTCTGAGTGAAGGGCAGGGTATAGATCCAACTCTTCTTCTTTGTTCCACAACTACATCTGCATCTTTGATACATTACTACATGCTGGAAAGAACAATTCCTCTGATACAGTAAAATGCATTTGCTTGAAGAATGTTTTCACCACGAGATATATTTTCTTATATAAATGTGTTGTGTGTCAGCTACTAAAGAGCTGTTCAGGCACATCTCTGAATAGTTAATGGTTATGTTTTTTTGTCATAGCACAGGTCTATGTCTGTCATGGTTTCCAAGAGGTTTGGTCAATGTGGCATTACAACTTCCATTTCAAAGAAGTAAGGGGACTTCCTTATTGGCTTAAAGGTTTAAAGGGCCAGCAGCCTCATGTGAATTAACTGCCTGCCTCTAGATAACCAAGGCTTCCTTGTCACCACTTTTTTACATCCTGCTAATTAATTATTACCCAATCATCTTTAACTACCTGGAATTCCTCAAAAGTAACTACCCCATTTCTCTGAGATTAGCCTGCTGGGGTGATAATTGACATCATTTGTCTGAAACCTTTCTGAAAGAGATCCATACTGAAGCCTGCTTTGGGTCTTTACAAAGAAGGAATGGGCCAGGTTGTATTTACCATGATTATATAACAATCAGAGACAGTACGAATGAATACATGCAAAAGATGAATCACTCCTGAATCCTGCTTCCCCACCAGGGAGATTGAAGCATGGCTGTTTCTTAAAAATGTGCTTTGTGGAAGATGTAATTACCTGGAGAGTTGTAAGCTCTAGCCACACAATGAGATAACTATTATAAATTCCTGTAACCCTGGGGAAGAGTGAATGATGTTAAGTAGTATTCTCCCCCCCCCCCATATACAAGAATAAACATCAGTAGATGCAGGAAAAGACTATAAAAAAGACGTTTGTCTCAGAAAATGGAAATAGATAATATTTTAAATTATCCCAATTACAAAGTTTATGCCAGAACACAGAAAATTTTTGAATCAAACAACAACAATTCATGAAATTTCTCAGGCAATAAAAATATGAAAAAGGACAAAGCACCAAGCCTGGATGGGCTGACAGCAATGTATTATAAACATTTTGAAGAAATGTTAATGCTATCACTACAAAAAGTTATGAATGAGGTAAAAGAAGGAAAAACAATATCTCCAATGTTGCAAGAGGTGTATATAACATTAATATACAAAGCAAGCAGTGACACAATACTATCACAATCATATAGACCTATTTCTCTATTGCAAATAGATTATAAAATCTTTGCCACAATAATGGCAGAAAGATTAAAAAATGGATACCAAATTTAATACATACTGATCAAACAGGCTTTGTACCAAAGAGATACATGAAAGACAATATATGATTTATAATAAATGCAATTGAATTCGTGAATTAAAAAAAAGAAAGTGGTGTTTCTATTTCTGGATGCAGAGAAAGCATTTGATAATATAATATGGCCTTTTCTAGTAAATCTACATCAAAATATGGATTGCGGCTTGGAATTCTGGAACTGGATGCAAGGTATATAATTGAACCATCAAGCAAAGATTGTAATAAATGGAAAACTAACAGAAGCAATCTTGATTGAAAAAGGAAAACCCCAGGGCTGTCCCTTATCACCTCTATTATTTAATCTAGCAATAAAGATTTTAGCTACAAAGATCAGACAAGTGACAAGGATGAAAGGAATAAAAGTGGATTATACAGAATTTAAAATGAAAAGTTACGTACACAATGTGGTTTTAACAGTCTTGCGTCCTCAAAAATCACCACAGCATGTAATGGAACATATTGAAGAATTTGAATCCTTTTCAGGATATAAAATCAATAGGAAGAAGACAAAAATGATAATGAAATTCTTAACTCAACAACAAAAAGATATAAAGAGTACAGAACGTACAGTAGCCACTGATCCAATTAATATCTGGGAATAAATGTGACTGGACAAAATTGTAATCTTTTAAAAAACAACTATCAGAAGACTTGGAAACAGATACAAGCAGATCTATCTCGTGGCTGGGTAGAATTTCAGCAATTAAAATGAATATATTGCCAAAACTGATTTTTTAAAATTCTAAATGTTACCTATATACACTGGAGAAAAAACACTGACAGAGTGGGAAAGACAGATAAATAAATTTATTTGGAATGGCAGAAAACCAAGAATAAGTTTTAAAACACTACAAGATGAGGAAAAAAGAGGAGGGTTAGCAGTTCCAAATGTAAAATTATGTTATCAAGAGGCAGGCCAGGCCTGGATTGCAGATTGGATTAAAAACCCAATACAAGGAATAGTAAAATTTGAATCTGCAGATCTAGACAAAGGTTTACATAATTACTTTTGGATAAAGAAATCAACCACATTGTCCAGAGCAATTTGTTGTTGTTGTTGTTGTTGTGCCATTGTCCCATATTCGTTCAATTTTCCTGCCTTCCATCTGCCTCAAATATCCTTGCCGCTGTCACCATATAATTAAATAATTCTCTATGTATTCTTGTAATGTAATATTACTTGAAATTATATTCAATAACATACTTTTATACAAAAATTTATTGAGCCCTCCAAACTCTCCGCTTATGTCCCCAATAGAAGTTCATTATGAATTTCAACTGAATCCAACTGAAAATGCCTTAAAAACAATAATGAAGGGAATGTTGGGTAGAAATATTTACTTTTTCTGTTCTATGTATCTTGCAATGTATATATATGCAATATATATAATTTGTTGTATAATTCCGCTTTTTCTTTTATATATCCTTTATATATAATTATATATTATACCTTGCTGTGTGTGTGAAAAGAATAAACATCAGTAGCATTGGTCCAAAATATGGGCATCATGGACATTCTCACACAAAGAAGTATATAAGATCTTTACACTTTGGACTTCCGGTTGATGGCGGCATGCTTGCGGACTCACCTCCCAGACTTTCCGGGGGTGTTTCGATCCTCTGGTGGAAGGAGGGGATGAGCAGGCTCATAACCCCCCCCAGGGGCCCGGTGAAGGGACCCTGGCCAAGGAGCTTTGAGGGGTAGCCTCCAATGTTCCCTCTAAGCTATGGAGCCCTGTGAGCAAAAATTCTCCTTTGTGAGCTATTGGCATTAAAGTTGTGAGCAGGAGATTTGGCTGCTGCATAAATTAGTTGGCTCTGAAGCCTTCCTTCCCGAGCCGAGACAAAAATGTGTGAGCCAGAGACTAAAAACTGTGAGCTAGCTCACACTGACTCATCTTATAGGGAACACTGGTAGCCTCCTTGATGGCGGAATGCCAGAGAATTGAGGCACCCTTTCGCTCCAGTGGTTCTTCCAGCCGAGAGACTGAATGGTACAAGTGAAGCTAACCAGGTCAAGCGCAGGAGATTGGGCGTGAAAAATGATGAAAGAAGCGTGGTCGAAAGGCCAACTATGAACATGAGTCAACTGGGAAATGATTTTTGAAAGAAAAGACGCTCCCTACCCTACTCCGCGGAACGGGAAAAAGATGGCGGGGAAGAGGGACAAAGACAAAGACAGACTTTTGAAAATGAAACCAGAGTCCTCTAAGCCGGAAACGACCAGTGAGACGGCAAAGGCTATAGCTGAGTTCATGCGCCCTCTACTGGAACAGCTGAATAACTTCAAAGAGCAGATGTCCGTGGTAACACAGAGCATTTCTGTGCAACAAATGCAAATAACTGATCTGATCCAAGTAATGAAGCAGGATGCTGAGAAAGTAAAGGAAGTAGCTGAATCAACGCAGAAAGTGAAGAAGAAAGTGCAAAAAATGGAAAAGAAAACTTCTTCTTTGGAAGATCAAATGCTTCAAGTACAAATGGATAAGGCCAATATGGTCCTGCGCTTCCAGGGGGTGCCAGAGAACAAAGGAGAGAATCTTAAAGAACTTATGAGCGAACTACTTGCCCCAGCAACAGAAATAAAGGCGGACTTGTTACTCAACGATATGGATGTGGCCTACAGGTCATATTCAGGATACATAAAGAAAAATAATCTGCCTGGGGAAATTGTAGTAAGATTCTCGAAGAGGCACGTCAGGGATGCAATCCTGAAAGCAGTAGCGGCAACGCCCCTGAAGGCAGGGGAGAATGCTGTGAGAACACTAAAGGATATTCCATTTGAAGTGAGACAACACAGAAAGAAATATAAAGAACTTGTGCTCTTTCTCCAAACAAATTCAATTGGATATAAATGGCTATTTCCAGAAGGCGTAACATTTAAAATCAAAGAGAAGAAGAAAAAGATTGACTCTGTTCTGAAAGCTCAAGAATTTCTAAAGGAACAGCTGGGAAGGTCAGAGGATGAAAAAAAAAGAAGAGGACAGCAGGTCCAGTGGCGAGCTGGACAGCAGTGGCGAGCAGGACTGCAGGTCCAGTGGCGAGCTGGAAACTAGTTCATCTGGTGAGCAGCCCCGAAAAGTCCCTACAAGTTGTGGAAGAGAAGAAGAAGTAAAGGCTGAAGGACTCTGAATTGTGCCTTTGAGAACTTTGGTTCCTGGGGATGATTGGGGGCACTGTTATTGGGCAGTTAAACGTAAACTGGGAGGGCAAAAAGTTTTAAAAGTTTGACAGAGTTCATAAAAAGAAAAAAGATGAAAAGACTGGATGTATAAAAGCTAGTTGGAGGATCTCCTCTCTTGGGTTTTTAGATAGTAGTGGGTACTTTGCTTTCTCCCGTATGTGTAGTTTCCCCCGCCCTTTCTTCTGTTGTAGTTTTTTGGAGTGATAAAAAATCAATTAAAAAATCCCCTCCGGGGACTTAAAAAAAAAAAAGATCTTTACACTTTGAGCAAAACATACAGAGAATTAGCTTGAGTCAATGTTTTTAATACATTGTATTACAACTAGATTTTGCCTAGGATACCTTTATACAACTGTAGATGATGCTAAGAATTTTAATCCTGGCATTGTACTTGGTGTAGTAGTGGCTGGGTGGTGCAGGACTGTATATGTTCTACAGGTGACCTCTCACAGTATTGCAATGTTATGTTATTTATTTATTATAAGAATCAGGAAACGCTACTTTTATCATACTACAACATGTGCAAAGTGCGGGCCCTTGGATGACCAAGGGGTAAAAGGAGTACTGAAGGACGATAGGGAAATGGCTGAGAAGCTAAATGCATTTTTTGCCTCCGTCTTCACTGTGGAAGATGAGAGGTGCTTGCCCACTCCAGAGCCGCTGAGTTCGGGAGGGGTGTTGAAAGACCTGAGTCAGATTGAGGTGACGAGAGAGGAGGTCCTAAAACTGATAGATAACTTAAAAACTGATAAATCACCAGGCCCAGATGGCATACATCCGAGAGTTCTGAAAGAACTCAATTGTGAACTTGTGGAACTCCTGACAAAAATATGTAATCTCTCCTTAAAATCTGCCTCCATTCCTGAGGACTGGAAGGTAGCTAATGTCACTCCCATCTTTAAAAAGGGTTCCAGAGGAGATCCGGGAAATTACAGGCCAGTCAGTCTGACGTCGATACCGGGTAAATTGGTGGAAACC
Organism: Gekko japonicus; assembly: GCF_001447785.1. NCBI lineage: Eukaryota > Metazoa > Chordata > Lepidosauria > Squamata > Gekkonidae > Gekko > Gekko japonicus. The sequence continues at coordinate 1,676,152 of NW_015176456.1, read as the reverse complement.
ATTATTAAGGAAAGAATTAGTAGGCACATAGATGAACAAAACCTATTGAGGCAGACTCAACATGGGTTCTGTAAGGGAAGATCTTGTCTCACTAACCTGTTAATGTTCTTTGAGGGGGTGAACAAACATGTGGACAAGGGGGATCCAATAGATATTGTTTACCTTGACTTCCAGAAAGCTTTTGATAAAGTTCCTCATCAAAGGCTCCTAAGTAAGCTCAAAAATCATGGGATAAAAGGACAAGTCCTTTTATGGATCAAAAACTGGCTAATTAATAGAAAACAGAGAGTGAGTATAAATGGGCAGTTCTCCCAGTGGAGGGGTGTAAGCAGTGGGGTACCACAGGGATCAGTACTTGGTCCACTGCTTTTTAACTTGTTCATTAATGATTTGGAGTTGGGAGTAAGCAGTGAAGTGGCTAAATTTGCGGATGATACGAAGTTGTTCAGGGTGGTGAAAACCAGTGAGGATTGTGAGGCACTCCAAAGGGATCTGTCAAAGTTGGGCGAGTGGGCGTCAACATGGCAAATGGGGTTCAATGTGGCCAAGTGCAAGGTGATGCACATTGGAGCCAAAAATCCTAACTATAAATACACGTTGATGGGGTCTGAACTGGCAGAGACTGATCAAGAGAGAGATCTTGGAGTTGTAGTAGATAACTCACTGAAAATGTCGAGACAGTGTGTGACTGCAATAAAGAAGGCCAATGCTATGCTGGGGATTATTAGGAAGGGTATTGTAAACAGATCAGCCAATATCATAATGCCGCTATATAAATCAATGGTGCGAACTCATCTGGAATACTGTGTGCAATTCTGGTCACCACACCTTAAAAAGGATATTATAGCTTTGGAAAAAGTGCAGAAAAGAGCAACTCGAATGATAAAAGGGTTGGAACACTTTCCCTATGAGGAAAGGTTAAGGCGCTTAGGGCTCTTTAGCTTGGAGAAACGACGACTGAGGGGTGACATGATTGAGGTTTATAAGATTATGCATGGGAAAGAGCAGGTAGAGAAAGAGGTACTTTTCTCCCTTTCTCACAATACAAGAACCCGTGGGCACTCCATGAAATTGCTGAGCGGTCGGGTTAGAACGGATAAAAGGAAGTACTTCTTCACCCAAAGAGTGATTAACACTTGGAATTCACTGCCACAGGAAGTGGTGGCGGCTACAAGCATGGACGGGTCAAAAGGGAATTAGATAAGCATATGGAGCAGTGGTCCATCAGTGGCTATTAGCCACAAGGTATAGATAGGGACTCTGGGGCAAGTGATGCTCTGTCATCTTGGTGCTTGGGGGGGGGGTCAACAGTGGGAGGGCTTCTAATGTCCTGGCCCCACTGCTGGACTTCCTGATGGCACTGGTATTTCTGGCCACTGTGGGATACAGAGTGTTGGACTGGATGGGCCTTTGGCCTGATCCAACATTGGCATCTCTTATGTTCTTATGTTCTTATGTTCAACACGTCTGACTAAAGGCCTAAATGAAACTGGTAACTGCAGTGACCTGAATGCAGATTTCCAGCTGCATTTGGGTAGAGATTGTCATCTCTCCTTGTTAGTGTTTTGAAAACCCATACATAGAAGAAACCAGAGGGCTGCTGTTGTACATCTTTGTAACCTCAAATCAGTCACATGTTTATGTTCATGTGAGCCTTACCAACCTTCATTGCCTACTATCTGGCTACTGAATAAATGTGCCCCTTTGTCCATTTGTTGCTTGTTTCCATAGATGTTTGTAAAATAATGTCTGAAGAAAACATTGAGGATGTAACACTATTTAGCATTGCACTATAAGATTTCAAGTAGAATTGTGTCTTTTCCTTTCAGGAGATAAATAATGTTTTGGCTATATGTTAAAATTTCCTCCTTTGGTATATGTAATACTAGGAATAAGGCCCGTTGTGGAAATAAATACAACGAACTCTAGAAAAAGGCTCTGGGCAGGTGCCCTGGCCTTGGGCACTCAGCGTCAATTTGCTGTGGTGACCTCAGCAGGGTATAATGACACAGAGCTTACCGTTTTCTCCAGGGGAACTGATCTCTACCATCTGAAGAGCAGTTGTAATTCTGAGTGATTGGCGACAATGGATCCCCATGAGGGAATGGTTGGTTTGGAGGGTGGAGTCTATGACATTGTACCAGTCTGAGGTCCCATCCCTCCTCAAACCCCACCCTTTCCAGGCTTCACCCCTCAAATCTCCAGGAATTTCTAAACCTGGAGTTGGCAACCCTGTCTCCTTCCCAGCCAACCATCAACCTACCTTTATCTGCCCCTCTGACTTCAGTTTTCCATCTCCTCCCCCCTCCCTCCTGGAGAGCTGTTGTAATTCTTTTTTTTATTTGCATTTCTAAAAAAACTACAAAACTACAATGAAAAGGGGAGGGGAAACTACAAACTATGGGAGAAAGAAAAAGAAGGCACTAAAAGCTTATGTGTTGAAGGTTACAAACTGCTTAAAGAAAAGATTTGTTACTCTTAACAATTACTTTCAGACATGAGGAATATCATCAATCATCGCTTCAGTTATCGAAACCAGCTTATCAGGCAAGACAGAGAGTAATTCAATGGCTAATTAACAAAAATATAGACCTTGAGAGAGTTTGGCATCTCCCTATACGCTCCCCCCCCCAATTTTAACGTTGCGGAGCCAAGGTTCCCTCAGTCTATACAATCACACAGATTTATCCTCTTCCTTCTCTGTTAAATCTTCTTTCACTATCAGCTTCAATATAACAGGCTCTGTCCAATTAATACCACTTTCCCCAGGACTTTCATTCGCTTTCTTGCTTGTCTTAGATCATAGGGGTCCTTCCTTTTGTTGCTTCCAACACACGCTGGTAGGCGAATCTGACCGTTCACTTTGTAGGCAGATTTTATGAAGTAAGGGTGGCCAAGCCCTTTGCTCTGAAATTGCTTTTTAATCTGCCTGCAACCATCCAATATAAGCTAAACTTTAGACTCTCCATACAGTCTTAATTTCCTCTGTGATCAAAGATTCGCTGCTTCTTGGTATAGACACTGTCCCTTTAAAAGTACAGCAACATTTAGAGCTGATTCTGTCCAGTACACCACTTTAGCCAGCAGAGGGAGAGCGATTTTGAGCTGTAGGAAGAGTCTATGATTAGGTCACCTGACCTAACCCTCTGATCTCCTTCTTCATGAGGAAAACTTGGGTCCTGCCTTCCTCAAAGTCTCCAATCGCCATCTTGGGGGGATGTTTACATTTACCGAACAAAGTTGCCAAAGTCTCAGAGGTCTGTAAATGCTTATTTTTTTGGAAAAGTTCTCTGCTCTAGTCTTTCTGTTATAATCCATGCCACTGCATGCTCAGTCCCCCCCGTCGTGTTTCAGCTTCATTAGGTCGTTTAGGGGGTAGGGTGTCCCCTCCCGCTTGTATTGGGGGGCCTTAGCATCAGGGCTTCGATATCTCGCTTCAACTTTAACTCACTTATCAGTCTTCAGGACGATCCAGCAGGTCTCCCTGGGATCTCGCTGGGCAGAGTTAAATCGCCAAACCTCCATACGCTTGTTCTGGCATGCACTTTGAGTCCAATGCTGGGAATCAGGGCAGGACCTTTAGGGCAGAGAGTAGCCCCCTATATCGGCTGTCAGCCGAAAGGAAGGGTTCTCCATAAGCCCCCTGGCTAGGAGCCCATTTCACAAGGGCTCCATAGGGAGCGCAAAAGATTGCACCCCCTCCTATTCTCTGATTCATGGCCCATGTCTCTTGGAACTGCGAGAAGACGCAGCCATATTTAAAGCACCAAAGCCCAGAACCGAGAGCAGTTGTAATTCTGAGTGATCTCCAGCTCCCACCTGGAGACTGGCAACAATGGCTTCCTAGGAGGAAATGGCTGGTTTGGAGGGTGGCATCTATGGCATTGTACCTGTCTGAGGTCCCACCCCTCCTCAAACCCCACCATCTCCAGTCTCCACCCCTCAAATCTATAAATTTCCCAGCCTGGAGTTGGCAACCCTATCTCCTTCCCAGCCAACCATCAACCTACCTTTATCTCCCCTTCTGACTTCAGTTTTCCATCTCCTCCCCCCTCCCTTCTGGATAACAGTTGTATTTCTAAGTGATCTCCAGCCCTCACCTGGAGATTGGCAACAATGGTTCCACAGGAGGAAATGGCTGGTTTGGAGGGTGGAGTCTATGGCTCTGTACCTGTCTGAGGTCCCACCCACTTCTCAAACCCCACCCTTTCCAGGCTCCACCCCTCAAATCTCCAGGAATTTCCATACATAAAGTTGGCAACTTTATCTCCTCCTCTCTCAGCAGCCTCTTCCTAGGCAAAGTTTTGTCTTTTTCGTTAGTGGGGAGCAAAGCAACTTACTTCATTCTCATCTTCTGCTTTGTGATCTGTACAGCAACTCTGCAAGGTAGGTTAGGCAGAAAGTCTGGGGCTGGTCCAAAATCACCCAGGCAGCTTCCATAGGGAGGTTCCTGCAGAAAAGGAGCAAGCAGTCAGGGCTAGTGAAGTAATGCCAGTCAGGAGGCATGAAGTCACCCTGAGATTGCTGGCAGGCCTAGGGTTGCCAATAAGGACAGATTGATGCAAAGGAGGATGGAAAAGTCTCCATATCTCTATTTTGCCTTAAATTGGTTTTGATGCCAGCAGAGTGAGAAAATGCCAGAGGCTCTGAATGGGTGCCCCATGGTATATGGACCAAAAACTTCCTAAAGATTTTCCAAAACACTACTCTGTTGATAATTCATTTTCTACACTCACAGCATCCCCTGCCAGAATGCAACACATCCCCAGCACTTTGAATTAGTACCAGAGCTTTAAGAGCTTCCCCGCTGTCACCTGGAGATTGGCAACAGCTTGTCTGGAGGGAGGAGTCTATGGCATTGTATATGTCTGAGGTCCCCCTCTTCCTTTTCCTCAGACCCCACCCTCAGCAGGCTTCATCCATAAAATATCCTTGACGTTTCCATCCTGGAGTTGGCAACCCTATGTTCTTTCCAGGCAACCATCAGCCTACCTTTATCTGCCTGCCTGTCTTCAGATTTACATCCCCCCCCCTGCAGCCTCTGCCTAGGAAAAGGGCAGTCTTTCCCTGCAGTGGGAACCAAAGCAGCTGACATCATTCTCCTCTCCCCCGTATGATCTGCACAACAACCCTGTGAGGTATGTTAAGGTTGAAAGTCTGTGAATGGTCCATAATCCCCCAGGAAGCCTTTATAACATGAACCTGGGACCTGCACACCATCCTCTGAAGCGCTCTCAGGTACATATCTGTGGCAGTAATGGGGTGACTGCTGGCACCTTTTCCTATCATTTTTTGCCTTGTGGTATTTTGCTTGTGGTGTGATCTGTCTTTTTTGTGGTGTGGCATGGTTGTGTTATTGGGTTTGTTTCTTTTGAAGGGAAAGTGATGTGTTGTGAGTAAGGACATATTTTACCTCAGAATACACCAGGTCGCATATGCAAGTGACAGTTCCAACTGTCTCGTGGGTGGGGTATTTGAGGTGCGGGATGGAGTGAAGTCCAATCAGCTTCCATATGCAAATGACCTTGAAATGCTGGCCCAATCAGAGAAGAGTGGCCTAGGCTGCAGTGGGTGGGAGAGAACTCAGGTAACACAGCCAGTGGATAGAGACACCTTGTGATTGACACATCACGGAGCCAACTGATTTTGGAGTGCATAGAACGTTGTGGGACCAAAACTCAATTATATATAAGGACAGGATTATCTATACATTCTAACTCATGGTAGGCATAAAAATTAACATAGTAGCTCAATGTCTAATATTTATTTTGAGTGGCCGTTTTTAAATTTATTTTATTGATTTATTTATTTATAATCAAATTTATACCCCGCCCTCCCCGCAAAGCAGGCCTATTGACAAATCCTGGTTGGATCAATGTGTTAAATGGAGACCCTCAAAAAATCCAGTTTTAAAATCCACTAGATAGCAGTTCTTCTTTCAATGTAACAAAAATTCTATGATATGCATGAAGGAGTTAATATTTACCAAGGCATAGCAGACAGAGGGAAAATAAAACGTTATAGCTGAAAGTATCTAATGTGCCTGTTTCATAGACGAGTAATTTAAATATGTTTGGAACTGCCAGCATTTCCAAGAAGTCTGGAAAATTCCTTCTGTCAAGCATGTGAACCTCTAAGTTACTGCTGCCTACACATCTCTCTCTAAATTTCCTAGTATTCCAGTGTTTTTATGCAGTTGATAAAATAGCTCAAGATCTATATTTTATTCCAGGCAATGGAAAACTAGTCTGTGTTAGGATAGTGGAAATGAACTCTGAAAGTATTAAATATTAATATGGTATGAATTGCACACCACAGAAACTATATGAAATGCCATTCTGAAGATTCCCAATTTCTAGCTGTGTTTTCCAAAAAGTAATGGAACAATAAGCTTTGTTCTTTCAGCACAGTAGGAAAAGTCCATTAAAGTATCAAAAGCTCTGCTGTATAGGGATATCAGTTCACATGTTTGTCTGACCTCTAGATTCCCATACAGAATGCAGTTTGTATCTATCTAGTTACTCTGCTATTTAAGGGAATGTAATGTATGTGTCATTGCCTCTATGGAAAAAAGTGCTTGATAACCTACTCATATACAGATCCCAATAACAAACTCATAGAGACATTATGAAAATCAAATCTCATTTATTTGCAATTCCCCAATCTTCCCTATCAACAAAGCAAAACAATAGATGCAAATAATTTTTTCCACTAGACCATCTTAAGCTAGTTTTATTCTGTATTTTTAAGGAACAGAAAATTACATAAGTGACAATGCCAGAAACTGCAGATTTATTACTTTTTTTAATTTTCTGTTTATGCTGGCAATGAGTGAAAAAATAAAATTTTGTAATTTTGAGGAGAGAATAATGTACTTTTTTATTAAAATAGAAATGACACACTGCTGCATATCTAACGTGATTTAGTGTTTTTATTAGTTATAACTGTTTTAATACCTCACTAACTATTGTGTTCTCCCTTAAGGCTTTCATTGTTCTCATACGCTAGAAACAAATTGATAATTCAGAAAAAAATAAAGTATTTCTTGGTTGTTTGCTAACAGCAGAATAGCAATCAGTCACCACAGGGTTACCACAATGGGCATCATTATATCTGGAACCTTATCAATTTCACTATATGGGTAAGTATTATTGCTGCATGCCGGAACTCCTTTGGTGTTATTGCTTAATTTTAATTGTGATTGTAAAATGTGAAAAATGTGGATATTTAAACAACAATTAAACACCTGCTATACTTGTTGTGCATTGGCATTTAAAGATATATTGAGTGTTTAAAAATCTGCTGATTCAGATATGATCCTGAGCAAAATAAGGGGGAGGGGAACAGATTGAAAACCAATGTTTGCTCAAGGTAGGGAAATTTAATTGTGTCAGCGTCTACCCTGAGTTCTATAGCAGGCATTTCCAAAGGCACATTTTTACACCATGCTGTTTCTCTGTACAGCTTCAGACATGGTGCCAGTTCCCCATAGCTCCCAATCTCATCTGTGTTTGTCCCACTGACATCGTGTTAATGGAAAACCTTGCATTGGGAAACACCTGCCCAGCATTAACAAGATGTTAATGGGAAAAACATTGGAAAGTCAAGTTATTTAGAAGCAGAAAATGTGTAAACCATAGAGAGGTAGTAAATTCTAATCGATTCCATGTCAAAGCTTTACCTATCCAGAGTCCAAATAAAATTTTATGTTACAAGAATAACACAACATATTCTAGTATATACTGAAAGTCTATAAATAATAATCTTATAGATGAGAAGAGTAAATTAGATATGACAGATTTTGGCAGGAAAAAAGGATGGAGCCTGACACTGCCATTTTTTTTCATCGTCTAATATTGTAATAGCAACTTAAGACTCTCATAGAGCAGAGGAAAACTTACCTATACTGGGCCATACAATTGGTTCGGTTATGGGTTCTGACCCAATGAATATGGAATCATTGGGTCAGAACCCATAACCGAACCAATTGTATTTCATAAACATCCGCACAATTAGTAAATTCTCCAGTAAAATGTTATCCAAGGTCTACTGTGGTTATCTTCTAGATCTGCTAAAACAAACAAATTTTTTTAAAAGAATGATAGCAAGGTGTTAAAACTGGTAACAAAGCAATAGAAGTACAATGCTCCCCCTACATAACTGCTTATAATGGAAACTCTATAATAACAACTAATGGCAAGGTAAAGTGCCGCAGGCAATTCTGTAGCACTGTTGATGGTCTTGAGGGATCAATTTCATTGTGCGCTTGTCAGCCTGCATCATAGCTGTTGCTCTGGACAAGCTTGAACGGACCAGAATACACCAAGTCTGCTGGTGAATATTGTCCAGGTGTCAAGGTAAGGGTTTACTGTACTCTGGAGCTTCTTAACTACTCTAAGGCAGAGCAGAAATTCCTCAAGGTAGGCCTAATGTTGGAGTTTGAATTAACTCATGCTAAGGGGTGAAGCGACTGCTACATTCAAGAGGTCTCTTCCCTTTGTGAATCCTTATAATGCGTTGCTGTCCCTTTGGTTGGCATGTGGAACCAAAGAGGATTGATCATTGACTACTGTGTGTCTTGGTTGATTTATTTATTTACTTTATTTATAGTCCACCTTTCTCACTGAAACTCAAGGTGGATCACACAATGTAAGTCAATGCAATCAATAGAATGAGACATCTCATAAGCAATGTAATAGGACTAGGATAGCAGAAATCTGAAACAAGCAGACAACTCAATGAAACTCAAGGGGGATCACACAATATAAGTCAATGCAATCAACAGGATGAGACATCTAATAAGCAATGTAATAGGACTAAGATAGTAGAAATATGAAACAAAGTGTAAGTAATAAACATGACATGTTAAGCAGTGTAGTGCAGTGCAGAAAATGATATTACATCTGTAGAAATAGAATGCAGTGAGAGCAAGACAATTCATACCATAACTGATACACAGTAGTATAGTCCACAGTTCCATTCCCTTTTATTAAAGCATCTTCCCGAACCATTCCATTATAATATAGCCTTATTTCCTTTATAGAAAAGTTTTCCTGAGGAACTTCATTTTACATGCCCCCAAGCATTTTCCTCTGCTCTAATCAAGCTTATTACAATATGAATTTTACCTTTGCTACTTTACAAACATTCTTTGCACACCTCCCACCTTCTGACTGGAATATAAAGATTCAGATCTCCATTCCTACTTGTATCTGATTAAGGGAGCTTTGACTCTCGAAAGCTATACCCTGGAAATCTTGTTGGTCTTGTTACCACCAATGGCCTGGCTTGATGTTGGGGAAATTAGCAGGGGAGGCCAGAGGGGTATCAGGGATTCCAAGGTCCGGTACAGCAGGAAGACTCCAGATTTGAAGAGTAAATTAAATAGTTTTTATTGAAGAATTTCCTAATTACAAGCACACTAAGTATTCAAGCAAGAGTGAGCAATTCATAACTAAGAAAATATAGGTTGATGATAGCGAATAGAAGGGTCATTTTTTCAGGATATACTACCTGTCCAGATGTGCAGAGGTCCTTGAAGAGAATAGCACCAACAGCCAGCATTATGTGCTAAAGAGGGGCCCCAAAGAAGAGACTTTGGGGGTGTATTCAAAGTATAGGCACCATCAGAGTGCACACCTTGATGGCCATGCACTTGGATGGATATAGACATTGGAACACAATGTGGACCAATGGGAGGGCTTGAGGGGCTTGTCTCAGGTGAAGACAAAAGATTACCTGGACCGATAAGGGGTCCCAGGAGGAGTAACACCAGGAGGAGCAAATCCTAGGTGTGACCAATGAGGTTCCAGAGCTCAAGAGTCTGGATTCACAATAGAACTGATGAGATTAGCCAAGTGCTGGATGGCTCTACTGGAGCTGGCTGAATGGGTTTGATGACCATTGATGGTCCTGCCAAGGTAGGTTGAATGGGTTCCCAGGTTTACACAACAGGTGGGAAATGGGTCCCTGATTAACGTCAGGAAGGATAGCTAAATATTTGGATATTTGATTGGTTTATCTCAGTTTCCTGAGGCTCATGAACATCCAGCTGGCTGCATGTGGAGGAGTGGGGAATCAAACCCAGTTCTCCAGAATCGAGTCCACCGCTCTTAACCACTACACCAAACTGGCTTGGAAGAAGCAGCAGAAGTGGAATTGTTGGGCAAGTGGTAGTGTTCAGAGTAGGACTGAACCCCAATGGAGAAGCATTCTCAGTAGGGAATCCAAGGTGTCGCAGAAACAAATGTCTTACAGGGTAGGGAAACAGCACTGAAGACTTCCTTTCCTTCCGTGTATCTTGTTTGTCAGAGATGGGCCTGATGAATCTTTCTCAAAAGACAAGGAGGATGGGGTGACTGATCCTGCAGAGATCAAGATCCTAGGAGTCCTCATACTTCCTGGGCCCTCAGACACCCAGGCCGAAGATAGGCCACCTGCTGAAACCACAAGACCGGAATCCCAATGGGCTCATGAACAGGAGCTAGACATAGTGGCCACAGAAGAGTCTGTCAGTGAAACCTGCCTTTTGCCTGGGATCTCAAAATTACCCCAAGAGCCCCTTGAGCAGAAGAGACACAGAGCCCAGGTACAAGCTGAGCTCTGGTGGTAGAGTGCCTGGTTGGCTGTCCAAGATGTCCCTAGATTCATGAACCTTAAGACCAAGGCCCTGTCCCCTTGCATCCTGTGCTCCACCAGCACATATGGATTGAGGTAAATACCTCTAATATCAATGCTGATCATATCATATTATGACTGACCTAATATTATATTCCGCCATCACTATGTAATTTGATATTGTTCATTAGCACTTTATGAACTGGTATTATAATTATTTTGTTTTATGTATTTTTAACTTTTTATGTCAGCCGCCTTGAGCCTGTTTTGGGAAGGCAGGGTATAAATTGAATAAATAAATAAATAAATATAAATAAAAAATGATCTAGATCCATCATGAAGTTTTACAGGATGCTGGACTAAGTTCAGCTGTAAGTGCCTGCAGGATTCTGGCCTTGGTGACAGCTGCTTGCACTCTCCTCCACAAATAGCCTCTGTCCTCTCTGGGCAGTCATGGGATCAACAGCTCTACTGGAGTTTGCTTTTGCCTGACCACCTTGCCTGGTTTGCCTGTGCATTAAAGAACCCTGACCTGCTCAGAGAGCAACCAGGACACACTTTGTGCTTCCTTCTCACCTGCCCCGCTGGGGTGGAGGTTTGGTAGACCACTGCCACCAATCTGGTTTTTGAGGCTTTGCCTTTACATAAAAGGGGCCCTCCTCCATTGAATTCCCATGACAGAGCCCCTTTTATTGCAAGGGGGAGCTGTCTGGATTAGTCCAAGGCATACAAAGAACTCCAGCAATGTTCTAAAAGGTTTTATTGAAAGGTATTCAAAATAGAAAAAGTCAAAAGAGATAAAAACAAGTACTCTAGGTGTCAAACTTGGAATCTCGTTTGCCATGCTTTGGGGACCTGGGGCCTGCAGAGGGAGGGAAATTCCTGAGGGAGGGAGTGAATGTGTGAGTGTGTGAATTGCTCTGTTGTAGTGGTGATATAACTCTTCTTAAGATACCTCCCTACGCAGGGATGACCTTGGAGATGACTGTGCTTGCTTCACTGTCTTAGGAAAAATAAAGGTATATTCACAGGTGGGGGTGTAGTGAGCACGAAAGCTAGGCAGGATGGGGGGGGGGGGCTGGTTTGAGCTTTCTATAATTGGGGATTCTTTCACCTGAATCTCATTTCTGACACAGTACTAGTCTCAGCTTGGAACAACTTTATTAATCAGTAAACGAATCACTGCCAGACGGTGTTGTTGAGAGTAACTTTGTCCAAGAGTCTGACATAGTGTCAGAACTCCTTCTCTTCAACTGTCCCACCACAAAATTGATGGCTGGTGAAGGCAAAGCAGCAAAGGCAGGAACTAGTACCTCGATTGAGATCCCAACCCATGATCCTGAAAAGCAGACGGAAGGGGCTGCCACTGCCAAACCCACCAAAAGCACTGGGACACGGGAGAAGGATGCAAAGCCAAAGGATAGATGAGACGATCATAGGAACATAAGAACATAAGAGAAGCCAATGTTGGATCAGGCCAATGGCCTATCTAGTCCAACACTCTGTCACACAGTGGTCAAAAATACCAGGTGCCATCAGGAGGTCCACCAGTGGGGCCAGGACACTAGAAGCTCTCCCACTGTCGCCCCCCCCCCAACCCCAAGAATACAGAACATCACTTGCCCCAGAATTCCTATCTATACCTTGTGGCTAATACCCACTGATGGACCTCTGCTCCGTATGTTTATCCAGTTCCCTCTTGAAGCTGTCCATGCTTGTAGCTGCCGCCATCTCCTGTGGTACTGAATTCCATGTGTGACCGGTGCTTGCACCTGGGCAAGCGCAGGCTTTTAACCCCCCCCCCATCCTTGAATGAAAGCAGGGGATCGGTGAAGCCTATCAGGAGGGACCGGCTGGCTAGAGTAGGGGACAGCAGCAAGGAAGCGGCCATTCCAGCCAAAGAAAAGCTCCCCACCTGCCCGCCCTCCATGTTGGACCATGTGGGATTAGCCAGTTGCCGGCTCCGGGGTATGCAGTAATTTTTTGGGCTCCCTCGAATTGGCCGGGAGGGATCCTTTTTTCGCCTGCTTCACATGGTCCAGGGGGACAGGGCATAAATAGGCCTGGTTAGGCCCATTCTGGGTAGGTGGGAAAAGCATGGGTTGAGGGGGGGGGCTTATGTGTGTTGGCAAGCTCCCCTCGATATCGGTGATAGGAGGGATCCTCAGACTGGGCATCTAGTGCCTTAGCAGTCCAGGATGCTCAGACTGGGGCCTCTTTGGGGATGGGGGAGCATGCGTCAAGCCTTAAGGCTTAGCAGTTATGGGCAAGGGGTGCTCCCACATCCCCTCTACAGATCCAGGGTGGGTTTGCCCTGAGGAAGCCTGCTTTGCAGGTATAAGGTTACCCATGCTTAATTTGATGTAATTGAGGCAGATCAGCTTATGTATAAATAAATTCCCAGTTTACCCCATCACTTGTGTACGTGTTTCATTCCAGGGGTGGGTGGGCAATAATCACTCTTTGGGTGAAGAAGTACTTCCTTTTATCTGTTCTAACCCGACTGCTCAGCAATTTCATTGAGTTCCCATGGGTTCTTGTATTGTGAGAAAGGGAGAAAAGTACTTCTTTCTTGACCTGCTCTATTCCATGCATAATCTTATAAACCTCGATCATATCACCCCCTCAGCCATCGTTTTTCCAAGCTAAAGAGCCCCAAGTGTTTGAACCTTTCGTCATAGGGAAAGTGTTCCAATCCTTTTATCATTCTAATTGCCCTTTTCTGCGCTTTTCCCAAAGCCATAATATCCTTTTTAAGGTGTGGTGACCAGAACTGTACACAGTATTCCAAATGAGGTTGCACCAATGATTTATACAGGGGCGTTATGATACTGGCTGATTTGTTTTCAATTCCCTTCCTAATAATCCCGAGCATAGCACTGGCCTTTTTTTATTGTAGTCGCACACTGTCTTGACATTGTCAGTGAGTTATCTACTAGGACTCCAAGTTCTCTCTCTTGGCCAGTCTACCAGTTTGGACCCCATCAACTATTTATAGTTAGAATTTTTGGCCCCAGTGTGCATCACTGTGCACTTGGCCACATTGAACCCCATTTGCCACGTTGATGCCCACTCGCCCATCCTTGACAGATCCCTTTGGAGTGCCTCACAATCCTCCCTGGTTTTCAACACCCTGAACAACTTTGTGTCATCTGCAAATTTAGCCACTTCACTACTTACTCCTAACTCCAAATCATTAATGAACAAGTTAAAAAACATCAGACTGAGTACTGATCCCTGCGATACCCCACTGCTTACTACCCTTCACTGAGAATATTGCCCATTTATACTTACTCTCTGTTTCCTATTAATTAGCCAGTTTTTGATCCACAAAAGGACTTGTCCTTTTATCCTGCGACTATTGAGCTTACTTCGGAACCTTTGATGAGGAACTGTATCAAAAGCTTTCTGGAAGTCAAGGTAAACAACATCTATTGGGTCCCCCTTGTCTACATGTTTGTTCACTCCCTCTAATGAGCATTGCGTGGACTATGTGGGGGTCTCGGCTGTGGGACCGCACAATAGATTGGTTCATGGGGATGTTTAATATTCTTTCTTTCTTCACATTTATAGCCTGCCCTTCCCAGAGGTGGGCTCAGGGCGAGTAACAATGTCGGAGGCCCCGAGCTCCAAGATGTGGATGCGTTCATCCAAGCCCTGTGCTGCCCTTGAGCTCCTCTCTCACCTCAGTTTGGTTTTCTTCTTCTTTTGCCAAGGGAGATTTACTTTAAAAGTTTTAGGGGCCGCAACTCCTAAATCTGAATCCAAGTCAGAGTCAAAGATTTCACCCAAAGACACAGAAGTAGCTGTAGAAGATGAACTATCCGTATCAAATTTCTGTTGTTCGCTGTTTTTTTCCGTTGCCTTTTCTTCCTCTGTTCTATTCCTTTGTTTGGTTGAAGATTGTTGCTGTTTAAAAAAGAGTTCTGCTTTTAATAGAGAGTCAATCTTTTCCTTCTTCTCCTTAAAGTTGAATATAAGTCCTTCTGGAAAAATCCATCTGTATTGGACATTGTTCTTTTGGAGGAATCCTCCGGTATTCTATTTTGGTCATGGAATCTCCTGAACATTCCAACACACTCCAAAATCAGTTCGCTCTCTGATCTGTCATTCAGAGGCTCTCCCTATCCACTGGCTGCTTTGCCTGAGTCCTGCCTCCAACATTCTAAACAGTTGGCTGTTTCTCTCCGCCCCCACAGCCAATCAGAACACAGAGGTTGTTTGCATATGCAGCCTCACTGGCCTTTCCCTCTAACATTCTAAACAGTTTGCTGTTGATGTTCTGAGGTAAAATAAATTTCCCCTTAGTGTCTGTTGGGGAAAACCATGGTTGCAAATCTCCAGGTGAGAGCTAAAGATCACTCAGAATTACAACTGCTTTCCAGATGGCAGAGATCAGTTCACCTGGAGAAAATGGTGGACTCTGTGTCCTTATACCCTGCTGAGATGGCCCCTGTATGACATCCAATGTGACGTGGCAGTCAGGGCTTCAGCTATTAAAACTGATCTCCAGATGACCCAGATCAGTTCTCTTGGAGACAATGGCTGCTTTGGTCAGTACATTCTATAGCATTATACCCTGCTGAGGTCCCTCCCCGCCCCAAACCCTTCTCTCCCCAGGCTCTACCCCTCAAATCTAAAGGTATGTTGCAACCCAGAGTTGGCAACCATGTAATCGGCTATGGTAGCACTTTCCAGACCCTTTGAACCCAGAAAACATGGCACTGGAGGAGGTGCTTTTCTACCTGAGCTGTGACTGCATAGCCCCAAATTAACATAAGCCAACCTCCAAGCGGCACCTGGAGATCTCCAGCTATTAAAACTGATGTCCAGATGACCAAGATCAGTTCTCCTGGAGACAATGGCTGCTTTGAGCAGTGGATTCTATGGCATTATACCCTACTGAGGTCCCTCCCCACCCCAAATCTTGCCCTCCCCAGGCTCTACCCCTCAAATCTACAGGTATTTCCCAACCCAGAGTTGGCAACCGTGTAATCGGCTTTGGAACTACTTTCCAGACCCTTGGAACCCAGAAAACATGGCACTGGAGGAGGTGCTTTTCTACCTTAGCTGCCACTGCATAACACCCCCTCCCCCTCAAATAAAAAATAAGTCAGAGGTGGAGAGAACCATATCTGTTACCATGAGGCTGTCCTCCCATTCTACCCACTTGGGGCAGCAAAATGACTTGAGACAGCCCTGCCTTATAGCTAAGCAGAAGGAAAGAAACATGGCTTGCCTCCCTCCATTTTATGCTTCCCTCTGCCGCCGCACCAGCCACAGTCAGGACACTCATCTTCTTTCTAGATCTCGTTGTATTTCTTCCCACAACAGGCATTACTCCTAGTGCTGTAATATTTCTGTACTGCTTCCTTTTCTTGCGTATTTCAAATGGAACATATTTCAATATTTTTATCTCCTCTTCTTGAATTTTAACTGTTGTCACTGTAGATGCTTTAAGTATTGAGTGTCTTATTGATCTTTTGCAAATTTTACAACAATTTCCCCTGGAAGATTATTTTCCCCCACAAACTCTGAATAAGCTTTGTAAATCATATCAATATCTGCTTGTATTAATACAAGTTTGTTATTGATTAAGGGGGCCATTGCTTCGCTTATAATTTCTCTTAAGTTCTCATCTTTTTTCTCTGGCACCCCTTGGAATTTCAAGATGAAAGAGGATCTTTCCATTTGTAGCTGTAAATGTTGTTCCTTTTCAGAAGTTCTTTCTTTTTCCACTTTGTCCATTCTTTGGTGTATTTCTTTGGTCTTAATTTCAACCTTTTAATCTTTTTGGCTGACTTCTCTGATTTGGCTGCAGTTTCCTTGAGCTCTTTCTGTAAAGTGCCAACTTTTTGGTTGAGGTTTGTAAGCTGATTCAGCAGAGGGCGCATGGCTTCAGAAATTGCAGTAGCTAACTCGCTGGTATTTTCTGGTCTTGTGACTGGTGATGCTGTGCTGGCATTTCCTGTAGAGCCTCTGCCTCTGGACACCATTTTACTCCCACGCTGAGACATTGTTTATACTTAGGTAAGAGTTTATAAACGTTCTGAGATCTTTACTATGTTGTAACTGCTTAACTCAGATGTATTCTGCTTTGAAAAGGCTGTTAATTGCCTGAATCTGGCTTGCTTCTTTGCTGCAATTTCGCTAGTGGGTAGGGTTCAAAGAGTTTCTGGATTGCTTTGTCTCATAGATTTTCTTTTTAGTTAAGTCCTTGTATACTCTGGTCCAGTAACATCTCTGAGCGCCATTGCTGGCCTCGAGACAGCAGGAACTATTGGAGCAAAAAGGAGCACTGTGCCCCCAATCCAGAACTTCGGGAGGGGCCTTTCGGTGCTCCAGGCTAGAAGCCCCCTCTCGAAGCTTCATGGGGAGGTTGGGAACAGCTGATACCCTTCCCTGCCACCCTGATCTGATTCACCCCCATCAGAGTTTGATGGGGTGCAACTGTCGCGAGTCACCATTCACCGGAAATCCCCTTGATTTTTAATATTTTTATTACGTCTCCAACCTATATCTGGAGGAGATCCACAACCAGGTAGATGTTCAACTATATTCCAGTGTTTATATATACAATGCCTAATACCATTTGTTAAGGAAGAATATTGAAAAGCACAGGATTATTCTGTTTTGTCCTGCTTCTGTATTCCAACAGATGTTTCCTCTCACTATTGTCAGCTCTTTCTCTTGCTTTCTTTATTACTTCCTTTGGGTAGCCCCTATCTTCCAAGTGTTTGCTCAATTATCAGCCTCCTTTTTATAATTGATCTTATAGGTTGAATTTAATCTTAAAAATTGGCCAAATGGTAAATTATATCTAAGATTAAAAGGATAAAAAGAAGAAAACAATAAATAAGAATTTTTATCTGTTGGTTTATGAAAAGGTTTAACAGCCAAAGTTTTATCCTTACTGATATACACTGTGGTGTCCAAAAAATGTATCTGCTTAGAATCACAAACTAATTCAAATTTAGTGGTCTCATGTGTCTGGTTGAGCCACTGAAAAAATTGCCAAATTTGTTCCTGTCTCGAAAATAAAAGAAAAATGTAATCAATGAAATGTTTAAAGAATTTTATGTTAGAAACAAAGGGATTTTGGTTAAACATAATAATCCTGATCTCAAAATGTTCCATTTATAGATTAGCAAAGCTAGGCGCTGCCGAGCTGCCCATGGCAATACCGCATTTCTGAAAAAAGAAATTGTTATTAAAGCAAAAATAATTGTATTCCAAAATAATATCAAGAAGTAGGTGTATAAATATGAAGAGGCACCCTTCCCACTACAGACCCTCTCCAAATCTTTTTTAAAGGGTTTTTTGCTCATTGTACATATCCTCAAATCAAATCTTTGTTGAGCATATTTGCTGTGTTATTTATATGCTTTTCTTCCAAATGCCAACTTAACTCATGCCTGAAAAGTAGAGCTTACTGTAGAGATGCTACCAGAAGTGATGTCTTCATGCTCATGATGCCAGTGACTTTTTAAAAGCTCCCTCCACTGCTGCTTAGAGTGGCCTTAGGAGCTTGGGGCTGGCCATCCATCGCCCTGACTGGGGGCTGGCTAGGCATCACAGGATCACAGGATGGTTCTCTGCTAGCATATGCTTTCTATTTACCATTGCCCTTTGTATACTTCCAGACATGTTAGCAAATATATGATGTCCCATCCGGTCTCATATGTAAAGGTGCAGCAAATGATGATGGTGGCAATATTTAATAAAAGTTGCTGATTCTTTATTTTAAGGATCAAGTTATGACTTACTGTGCAAGATGGAGGAAGGAGGAGTTTTAGGACAAAAGCAGAAAAGGGTGGTTGTAGGGGAAAATGGAGGCAGAGAGAGAGAGAGAGAGAGAGAGAGAGAGATAGAGAGAGAGAGAGAGAGAGAGAGAGAGAGAGAGAGAGAGATCAGCTGTCCCCTGATGGACCTCAGTGGTATACTTGAAGCCACTCCAGCTCCTCCCACTTTACAGGGAGTCAAAAGCAGATCCAGTTCTGCCACCTTAGCATCAAGTGTGGCCTTAAACAATCTCTGCAAATTTTACAAATTGATTTACAGTGAAGGAAAAGAAAGTCTTGGGGAGTGTAATTCTGCCCTCCTTCACTATACAGTCTAAGGTTCTGTGTGTGGGTGGCCCCTTCTTTTCCTTTGTGGCAATGTAATTTTCCCTAAGTTGTACCTGACATGTCTTTTTCTTACCCTTAGATTTTTTTGTTCGGATTCCATTCAATTCAAAATATTATTACCATTGCAAACAAGGAAAATGTGTTTATCAGAAACTGCAAACTCCTTGAGGGCCTCATAGGATTAATCACGGTTATAAAGTTTTATTAAACACAATTTTTGTTTAATGACAAGCTCCACCAGTCCTTCCCATTCCAAACCAATCCTGTCCTAAGGGGGTATCTAGCATAGCAGATTGTTTTCAACAGACTCTCAAGACAATCCCTATTACTTTGTCATGCACAGAGATATTTTTCTTCCTGGATAATTTGAACTTCCTTAAAAATCACATCTGTTTCATACTTTATTTATTTGTAATTTAAATCCTTAAATTGAATCTTTCATTACTAACATCTGGGCTTGAAATGCAGCCCACTTGAAAAAAAATACAAATTTTATTTTATTTGTAGTCAGACCCCTCCCTTCACTTGGTAGCATTGGTACAAACATTCCCTGGCCAGAGGCAAAACAGCCGGGTATCTTAAAGCTGTGATGCCATATCACGTGTATTATGGCTCACTTGAACGTCCCTGAAGTGACTGGCAATTTGCCCAGAATTAGACTGAATGCAAGTAATAAGCTGTAGAAATTCCACAATATTGACAATTAGATATCTCTATACAGCAGCAGCTGTGTATTGTTCTCATGGTATATTCCTCTCAAAGCACCTCCTAAAAAGAAAGGGGAAAAAAATCCTGGCAGAAGGTTGTAGGCAGCAGAAAGGTAATATACATTGTAGGAAATATCTCAAATTCAGATTAATAGGGATGTTTCTATTAGTACAGTTTTCTACAAGGGAAATAATGGCTGAAAGAAAATGCCAGAGAATCTTGCGTTTATTGCAGCACATCTGTACCAGGATAATTACAATATTTTTAGCATTTTTAGAGGAAGGTACCTCACTCTGATTTTCATTAATTGGGAAGTCAGGAAATTTTAATAGGAGTGCCTTCAGATGCAAAAAAAAAAAAAAAGATCCTTGGCACCCTGTGTGTATGTAGCTCTGGGAAATAAGTAGTCCATCACAACTGTAGAGGGATTCTTTGCTGAGAACAGGTTCAGTTTCTCACCTGTTACTAGACTATCCCTGTTAGTGTCAAAGGAATCGTTAAAATAAAATGTAAAAGCTGCCATTCATGCAGCCTCCTTGTCTCAAAGTCTGTTTGCCAGCTTCCTGTACAGAAAAAGAACTGAGCATATATTTTACTCACAAGACAGAGCAGCCCACAATTAATACGTCCTAATATTTTTTTAAAAAAAACAACAACAGTATTGACGTTTGCATTATGAACTACTAATCTTTGATATTTTGCCCAGTGGATATAAGTGGAGGTTGTTTTCCCTGTAGTATCCAGTGTGTCAAACTTTGGTTTTTCTATCTATTATATGAGAAATGATCATTTTATTACCAAGTAGGCTGCAATTTTTTTTTGCAGAGTTACCATAAAGCGGAGGCAACAATGAGATGTCAAGTTTTATATTGCAGATGCTAATTTATCAAGCTAATTACTAACAAAATGCAGCTAAATTGCTGATAATCGTGAGACTGATTAATTCAGCAACTGAGATATTGGTGAGTATTTAAAGGTTATGAATAGCCATATGGATTCCTTGTCTCTTTCTGTTCTTGCGATGCCATTAATACACTCTGTATTGTGCAGTCTGTGCAAAATTTTTACAAATGGTAAAATGGTGAGCCATGTGTTTTAGAAATAATTGGAGTCAGAGGGGTTGCCGCTTCACATCAATGAAAAGAAGGCTACTTTTGGATACCGTCATTAAACCAAATATTTTTAAAATGTTCCGAAATGCTCTCTGTATCATTCTACTAATCTTCTTCTTGCTTCTAGTGTGCTTGTTTTCCAGTTGATGCATCTCCAGTACTCCATTGGTAGCTATCCTGAAGCTCTGCACAGTTCTCACCAGGCATATAGTTAGTCTGGACTGCATTATAGTTACTGATGAAATCAGGAAAGAATTATGTCTCGTCTTTGTTCAAGTTTCCATTACAACTCCCTCTAAAAGAAATTTATAATTCCCTTATCATAAATGGAAAAAAATTACAGTGCCATCCTAAGCAGAGTTGCTTTTAAACTTATTCAGTTTAATGGGTTTAGAACAGCATAACTCTGCTTAGAATGGCACTGATAGTCATGTGGATGCTTATGAATGTAACAAACACCCCATTCTTTGCAACACCTAGCTGAGAAAAATACAAATTGAGCGGGGAAAATATACAGGGACGGGCAGTAGCTGTCTATACTCCATTTGATCTTGGGTAACAGCTGGAAGACCCTCCAGCCTCTGTTACAATAAAGTCCTACGTTGAGAGGTTATACCTCAGACTTGAAAACAAAAATATATCCCATTTGGTAAGCAGGACCTGTGAGGAGAATTTTGTTGTTGTTGTTGCTCTCTTATCTATCCAGCAGTCTTGTCGTGTAGAAGTGAGGCTGCTGAGTCAGTGCCTAATGAGGCCAGATCATGATGTGTTATTTCTGTGAACTAAAGACAAGGCTGAGGCTGCATGAAATTGCATCACTTGGGTCCTGCTACTGCCAGCAGCATCACAGGAGGTCCCCATGGTGCCAAATGTACTCCAATAAAAGAGGTTAAAGAGCCAGTACATTAATTGACTCTGGTGCCAAGTCCCTTTTGTAACCTGTGTTATCAGCAGAAGTACAAGTGTGGTGTGGTAAAGAATATCATTATGAAACAGATTTCCTGGGAGAGGAATTAGCCAGGCTCAGGTAGCGATCCTGGTTGTAATGAACACGCTGCCCTGTTTATGAACCCAGCTATAGATGTTCTGTCTCCCCCCCCCAGCTTTCTCTCTCTCTCTCTCTCTCTCGCTCTCTCTCTCTCTCTCTCTCGCTCTCTCTCTCTCTCTCTCTCGCTCTCTCTCTCTCTCTCTCTCGCTCTCTCTCTCTCTCTCTCTCGCTCTCTCTCTCTCTCTCTCTCACACACACACAGAGAGAGAGAGAGAGAGAGACTGATCTCTTTGTGGGGAGCTTGAATAGTTCTGTGCAGGCTCTCAAAGGGTTAATGTGCAGTTTACTATTGAATAACACAAAATGAGCTGTAAATAATGTAATGATATGTATTGTTAAGCTACATATACTGTACCAGGTGCAAGTACTCCCACTCCTCACTTAGATATAATCTGGGGCAGTCAACAAACACAGATGTATTTTAACAAAGGGGAAAAAAGAGAGAGAGAAAGAGAGAGAGATTATGATAAAGAAAGAACAAGAGATTTTTTTTAAAAAAAATATGTAATGTAATTTAATCAAGATAAGAACCCAGGTAAAACTTGGCCGCTTTTCCAGAGTACCTTTAACTATGCTTGGGAAAATATAACAACACTTTGACTTGTTTTTGGAACACGTATGAGCCAAACACGTGTGAAACACCTTGACAGGCCTTTTGTATAACTACAAGAAAACTGATAATCCTAAATCAATTACATGGGGAAAAATATGAATCTTTGAATACTGGTAATTATAATGGTTATCTTTCACCATTGTAGCACCTGCAAATGATGTATCGTATATATAACAATGATTCAAAAAGCCCCTAATTAACTGTTTAATTTTTTTCTTGTTTGCTGGCTGTAAGCAGTGTGCATTAATTGACAATTTATACATATATTTTTTCCATCAAATATTTGCCGTTACCTTAGAGGGCTGGGGGAAAAAAAATCACATGCGATTGAATTTTCTTTCTTTCTTACTGCTAGGCTTGATTTCTAAAGCCTTATCAGGCACATTTGTGTGTGTGTGTGTGTGTGGGATTCGGTGCATGGCAAGAAAGGGGCAGAGAATTTGGGATTTATCTTCCCTAGTAGAGATGACGACCCCTTCTGCAGCAGGCTGATGCGACTCCTTCCTAATAGAGCCAGTCAGAATTCCTAACTGTCCCTACCAAAATGTGAAAGAGCAGTGCTGGAAGGCCTCCAGCCATGGCTTTGCACTGCTGACAGATTACTCTAGGCTATTCATGGAGTAAGATTAGCCTGACCACCATGAATAAAATTCTTTTGTTCTGTGTCGTTAGCTAGGATGGGCTTGAACCATACTGAGGGAGAGCTGCACTGGTGAGCTGAAATCACAGAGAAATTTGGATTGGTGATTATTCAGAAAGAACACTGTTACGGTTCATGGAGAAGAGGGAAAAGCAGATTTGTCAAGGTTCTAGATGGGGAGAGTATAAAATAAAGCGCAGCTTTTGTTGTTCAGGGGAGTGGGGGGTTATGACAAGCAATGTTCGGATTTTGAATGTCAATGGCAACAAGCAGTTGTTCCCAAAAGACAACTGGGTTATGCATCTGTTTATTTCAAGAAACTCAGACCAATGAACAAGGGATTTGACACCGTAGTCCCTCAGTATGTTTTTTCCAATACAGTTGTGCTGCGGCAATTCTGAAGGCACTGAAACAGAACCGGCAAAATTCCTGCGTTCTGAGCGGAGGCACAACAGCGCCACACAACACAAATGCAAGATGGCCGAGGCAACCATCTGCAGGACATCAAAGTCGGCTGCCTGATGGCAAGTGGGCTGCCAAAGCTTCTAAAGGCTTTGGCGCCGGACTGTCAATCGGATGCAAACTGTCCATCTGCTGCATGGCACAAGTGACAGCTGATTCTTTTGCAGTCCGTAAGATGAACTAGAC
This sequence comes from Gekko japonicus, assembly GCF_001447785.1. NCBI lineage: Eukaryota > Metazoa > Chordata > Lepidosauria > Squamata > Gekkonidae > Gekko > Gekko japonicus. The sequence goes on along the minus strand of NW_015176456.1, from coordinate 1,652,637 downwards.
CCTAAGCCAATCCGTCCCTGTTCCTAATCACACAAGGTTTGTTCTACCAGTATCATTAGCCAGACACACAAGATACAGTATGTGGTTTTTCATTTTGCTCAGTACATGACACTATAAAAACCAGCACTGGGGATGGGCTGTGAAACCAAAGGGGACACACTGCTGCTACTGCTGAGAAAGCATATTGGCAATGTTCAAAGCATATTGGGGGCATAACAGTAGTCTAAAAACCCCAATATGGATTAGGACAGCTGACCAGATGTCTTGAGTGACATTTTTAACGAGTTTCAAGCGTGTCCCTGCAGTACATAAATGCAAACTATACATCTGTATACTTTTTTGCCCACTGGAAATAGGATACATGGAGGCTTTGACTATTGCTGACAGTTCCAATGCAGAAACAGAGAACTGTTTAATGTTTCGTGTTGTGTTCTTATCGCAAAATAATAGTCATCTCTGCATGCAAGATCTGCATCTCTGTGAAAGTAGACTAGACAGTTTCTGCAGCAATACTCTCTATTTCTTCCTTTTCCAAAATGAAATGGCAAATATCCTCTTGGAGCTGGTTTTGTAAGGACCCTGAAACAAGACTCATGGCATGTTATATAAAGGGAGGGGGTGTTTGTAAAGTTGAGCAAAACTATAGAAATGAATCAGTTAAGTAATAGTACTCAGCCATTAACACTTTCTGTAGGGAGAAGCATATAAGATGGCAGAAGAAATTTTTTCCCCCTCTTGACATTTGAAGATTTTTCAGGTAAGTTAGAAAAAAGATCATAAAGAAAATATGCATGTTTCAGATTGGATAACTGAGCTTAAAAAAGACCCAGGCTAATAAAAACTCAGGCTATTCATTTTGCTGTCGCTAAAGATGTTCTCCTATGCTTGTGTTAATTTTGTATTTTATTGTTCACTTTTCTTCAAAGTATCTCAGACGGAAAATTCAAAGTAATTGTTCATCCTGTCTTCAAGGATAGGTCAAGAAGAAGAGTTAAATGTTATTGCGACTCCTTCTGAAAAGGTGAGAAATTCTGGAAGCAGCACTACAGGTTTTATATGAAAAAGAGCAGTGAAGACTTGTGATATCTTTTTAACATTTTGTTTTGCTTCGGAATACGTAAGCAGGGGATAGCAGAGGTGAACACAGCTAGCAAAGCCACTACTCCTGTATCAAGTTCCTAAAAGGAGCTACTATTACAGCTAGCTCCAAGACCACAGTCCAATTCAAATTGTAAAGATATGAACTATTATTTGCCACTCCCACTAGGTGGAAGGCACCACATTGGTCCCTTTCATACAGGCTTTTAAAAACCCGTTTTGGCTTCTGAAGGCAAACCATTAAAAAAAAAAGTTTCACACACCTTGAGGATAGTTCTATACTCCACACTTAATCTGGGTTTTCTAAAACCTGTTTTGCTCCAGAGGGTTGTGTTTTATCCTTAAGGTATGTGAGCTGTAAAAAAAATCCTTTTACCTCCAGAACGTTTCACACACCTTGAGGATAGTTCTATACTCCACACTTAATCTGGGTTTTCTAAAACCTGTTTTGCTCCAGAGGGTTGTGTTTTATCCTTAAGGTATGTGAGCTGTAAAAAAAATCCATTTACCTCCAGAAGCCAAAATGGGTTGAAGCAGGGGTCGTTTCATAGAAAACGAGCTAGGGGAACTCATTAGCATAACTCATTAGCATATGCCACACCCCTGACATCACCGGAAGTGTGTCATAAGGCCACACCCCCTGACATCACCGGAAGTGTGTCATAAGGCCACACACCCTGCCCCCAACGGTCCCGGCCGCTGCCGGCCTTGCAGCTCCACTGCCGAGCCCCATGAGGGGCCCGGCGGTGGACCTGCAAGGCCGGTGGGAGTGCAAGGAAGCCCCACAAAGGCCCTCCCTGGCCCCAGGCAGGCAGGGGTGGGGAGAGGCAGGGAGGAAGCAACTTACCCTCCCTCTTCTCCTGCCTCCTCCTGGCTGAATGAGGGCCGGAAGCAGGGCGGCCGGAAGCAGGGGGCGGGGCTTCATCATGTGCCCCCCCGTACCTCACCCAGGGGAACTGCAATCCCCCGCGATCCTCCCCGAAATGACCTCTGGGTTGGAGGAGCCCTTCTCAAATAAGAAAGAAGTTATTCAACAAAGTGACTAGCTAGATTCACTGCATATCTTTTTTTATTTCTTGATAAATATAAACCCGTGTCTAAAAATTGTATATGTGTTTGCTTTGATGTATCCATTTTCATCATAAACCATTTCCCCCCTCAATAGCCAGCTCTGAAGCTCACATAGAAATAAAAGACTACCAAATAAAGAAAAAAATATTTCTGCAGCATCAGTGATGCTGCACTGGATATAAAAGAATCACATCAGTTCTCCTGACAGTTTTGTCCAGAAACTGAATAGGCGTTTTCATTGGTGCCAGCTGCTTAGTTGTATACATCCTATGAACTTTTATGGAATGAGAATTCTTGTTTAATAAGTTGATATAAAGTTTATGCTGCACTGATGATAAAAAGTCTCTGTAATGGATGTTTCTACTTTAAACACCCATTCACTCAGTAGCAAGTGGTTAAATGGTGTTTTAGACTAATTTCTCTTTGGATCTTTTCACTTATAAGTAGCTTCTCTCAGGACATCTTCACACATTACAATTCCTGTGATGCTGTACATTGGTTGTCCTCATGGAAAACATGTGAAGTATTTGACATAAAAACATCTATGCATATGTGTATGGGAATCCACTAATTTTTCAGTTGAATCAAACTATTAATGTTGCCGATTGGTCTGCATCTAGGATCCATATCTGGTTCAGTACATTTCCAAAGACTTTGCATGAGTAGTCTTCCACTTCCCAATGGAGAAGATAGCTTTGTGTGCAATTTTTTTGTAATGGAACCATGTGTGCATGCTTGAGCTTATTCCATAGTATTTTTTGTCACATAAAGAAAAGCGATTAACACTGAGAAGTTCAATTGAAATATGTGCATAGAGAGTCAACATAAATGCAAACCATGCACGCATTCCCATGGTAGATAGTGCTTCCTTTTTGTACACATGTAGGTCCTGTTCCCATGGTAGGATCAGTACACATGGGTGGGGTCAGTGTGCTCCACTATGGATAGGTCAGAGGCCTGTGTGGTTTGACCCACTCCTCTTTTACCTGTGTTGCCACAGTGTTATGTCTACAATGCTGAAGACAATAAAAAGAAAGAAAGAGAAGGTTCAAGTTAGACGGTTGTGCTATATTTGTAAACTAAAAGTGTGCCTACTTTGGCAGTAGATTAAAGGATCTGAGCCCTTGCTTGTACAAGAGAATATAGAGGTCCCATATAATTGCTGAATCAGGTCTTCAGGAGGATTCATAAAGTGCACATTTTTTTAACCAGTAGAGTTTCTAAGTGGACTTGTGATCTTGGGCCAGGGCCTTGTCATCTTGGACATGGCGCAAGAAATCAGGCCTCGTAAGCTACCTTGTAGAATAGGCAATTTGCTCCAGAATAGAGGAAGCCCAGCAAACCCTTCCCTCCTTTAAGGACAATGGTGTAAGTAGGGTTTAGTGTATATACCTATACTAAAATTAGAGCCATTGTGGTATTGTATTGGAATTTTATCATGTTGTACATCGCCCTGAGCTATGTCTTTCAGGGGAGGGTGGCCTAAAAGTCTAACTAACTAACTAACTAACTAACTAACTAACTAACTAACTAACTAGGGCTGCGGTCACACGCAACATTAGCCACGCAAGAGATACGGAAGACAAGCGGAGTTTCCGGTCGTGATCTCACCAGCACATCTGGGAAGCGTAGCGCTTCCGTGGCACAACTGAGGCTTCCTGCCGAAAAAGCGCAGCAAAAAACTAGTACCTTGGAGGTACTAGTTTCCAGAAACTGCGGGGCAAGGGCGGGCGTCTGATCGCGTTTCCGGTGGTATCCGGCGCCCGCCCATGTCCCCTTGCGGAAAAGGGTTTTTTTCCCCCCACGTCTCCGTGGATGCGCACACGCACCCAACGGAGCATGCGCATTCGTAGTGTACACAAAAAAAGAAAACCAGTTCGCCGCGCCGCGCGCTTCTTCATTGCGCGCAGGCGTGTGTTGTGATCGGCACCTCTCCCTTGCCATGGAACCTCCACAGTACCTCCACAGAACCTCCACAGTAGGTCTGATCGCTTTACTGCATGTTAGTTTGCCCCGGGGCAAACAGCCACACTTCTCCTCTGCAGTTTCCTGCCCGTGTGACAGGGGCCTAACTAACTAACTAACTAACTAACTAAGGACCTAACTAACTAACTAACTAACTAAGGACCTAACTAACTAACTAACTAACTAAGGGCCGAACTAACTAACTAACTAACCAACCAACTACCTAACTACCTAACTACCTAACTACCTAACTACCTAACTACCTAACTACCTAACTACCTAACTACCTAACTACCTAACTACCTAACTACCTAACTACCTAACTACCTAACTACCTAGCTAGCTAGTAGTTAAGAATGTTGGACTAGGATCTGGGAGACCCAGATTTGAATCCCCACTCTGCCATGGAAGCTTCTGGGTGACCTTGGGCCACTTGTACCCTCTCAGTCTAACCTTTCCCCATAAAGTTGTTGTGAGGATAAAATGGAGGAGAGGAGAATGAAGTAAGAGCTTTTAAGTCCCCCTTGGGGAGAAAGGTGAGGTATAAATGAAATAACTAAATTACCTTCCAAAGTCCTCCTCCCCAACAAGACCACTGCTAGGGTCTCTAAATGCCCATAATTTTACCCATCCAAACCACATTGTACAGATAATCAATAAGGACTCTAAAAATCAGAATAAATAAATTTCAGCTCTGCTCTACCAAAACCTGCTTGCTATTCACTCCTGTTTCCAGGAGATGCCTATGAATCTTGTGCCTGACCACCCTGAGACACTAGTCTTGGCCCTTGGCTTGGATCTGGCTTTCCTCCAGCTGATCCATGGTCTCCTCAACTGCAGAATTAAGCCAAAGTAATTGGATTCAATTTAGTTTCGTTTGATTGACTTCTAAACAGATGGACAGTGCAGTCCTGAGCAGAGCTGTATTTCTCTAAGTCAACTGAAGTAAATGGCCTTGCAAGGGTATAACTCTGCACAGGCTTGCACTGTGAATACTCTGAATTTGAGTATCATAACTGTACTGTGAATCAAGCTGCAAGGGGGGGGGTTGGTCAACATTTGTTTTCATTTACTGTACACCTCTTTGGGTTCTACATGCATCTCCTTGTTCACCACATACTCCAATTTAATATCATATGTGAATTTACCTTCTCTTTATCATTAATAAATTAGATTTCAAAAAGGCATTAAAATATGTGATAATAGTAACACTGTGTGTAATGGTGCTTCTTCAAAGCTAACCTGAATGAGCTCTACTGCTTACCTGTAAAAATTATGCCTGGACTGAGTTGAAAGGGGATCTTGTACTCCCCCCCCCAACTATTAGGAAACTTGTAAGCTGTGTTTTAAGCTGTGTAGTAAATCTATATTTTAACCTTTGCCTTTCACAATTAATATTTTTCATTTAGAATGTTTTCCTTCCACTTGGCTTGAAAAAACTAGTACCAGAAGTGCTGTTAGGTTCAAATGAAGTTACATTTTTAGTGGCACCAGTTTTTTTCTTTTATTATATTATGACATCGTACTGAATCTTATGAATATAAAATCAGATGGCTAATCAAAACATAAACTCCTTTTCCAAAAAGGTGAATTGTCCTTTTGGGTTTCAGCCATACTGATTTATAGATCCCGGTAAGTCCTGTTTGACCCCACATAGCTTGCAGGTATTTGATCCATAAAGTAGATGTAAGGACTCATGAATCTGTGTTAGATATACTGATTTTCCCCCTGCCAACCCTCATATTTTTGCTACAGCATCTCATTTAGAGCCCTGACGTATATAGCCCAGGGTAGCTAGATCTCAGAAGCTAAGCAGCATCAGCCCTGGTTAGTATTTGGATGGGAGACCACCAAGGAAGCTCAGGATTGCTATGCAGAGGCAGTAGAAAAGAATAAGAGTCCAGTAGCACCTTAACTTAACAAATTTTGTGGTAGGGTATGAGGTTCATACTCCTGCTCATCCTCTAATGTGAGGATTAGCACGTCAGCAATCCTCTACATTGGACAAACAGGCCTGTCCCTTGAACAAAGAATTAATGAACATGTCTGACATCAGAAATCACAACATTCAAAAAACAGTGGGGGAACATTTTAACCTTCCAGGACATTCAGTTGCTGCCCTAAAAGTAGCAGTTATTTTACAAAGGAATTTAAAAAGGAGATTAGAAAGAGAGACTGCTGAATTGCAACTGATAAGCTCAAGACAATGCATCCACCTGGACTGAATTGAGACCTAGGTTTCCTCTCTCATTACCAGTGCTGATTTCTCCAGGCCTACTACCCTTTTGCATGTCATACATAATCCAATTGCTCTACTATTGTAATTTGCCTGCTAATGTAATTTGGCATCTGAAATCTCTCCACTTTTCAATATATAGGACATATGAAGTGAGCACTGACTCATGAAAGCTCATACCCTACCACAAATTTTGTTAGTCTTTAAGGTGCTACTGGACTCTAACTCTCTTCTGCTGCGACAGTCTACCCATATTCATCTATGCAGTGGCAGGCAATGGCAAACCACCTCTGAATATCTCTTTGAAAACCCTCCGGGGTCACTGCAAGTCAGCTGCAACTTGATGGCACTTTCTACCACCATTATATTTATGGTTAAACCAGAAGTTTTCTTCAGAACTTTTTTTGGCTCAAAACAGGAGAAAGAAATGGTTCACAATACATTTATCCCTTCAACCATTCCACTGTTTATTTAGTACATTTTAATGCCACCTTTCTTTCAAGGAGCTCAGGGTGGCATACTCAGTTCCTCCTCACCTCTGTTTTATTCTCACAGCATGATGGGGAGGATGGTTGGACTGAGAGTTACTGGACTGTGGTCACCCAGCAAGCTTTGTGGTGGACCAAGGATTTGAAACCAGGTATTCTAAGGCCTAGTCCTAACACTCAAACCACTACACCACACTGACATCTGCTGTTGTTGCCTGTTTGTGTAGCTGTGGAGGTAGTGGCAATTGTACTTCCCATGGCTGCTGGTCATTTTTTTCTTTACCCACAAATTGCCAGAATGTCTTGGCTTCAATCATTGCCATCTGACAAACCTTGCAGGCCTTGTAGCATTATTATGAAGCCTCATAATGGTTTATTCTTGAGATTATAAGAATATATTGGTATCTAGGAAATGATGTACAAGTCTTAAGTTTTTTTTAAAAAAAAAAACTATTTATGATACAGACTCCCTATAGACATCTTATAGACTTCTTATAGAAAGGTGAACCTTTCATATTGTTAAATCTATTTACATTATTTTTATCCAACATTAGATTGTTATGCACTGTAATTCCAGAAAATCGTGCTAATGACATGCTTCTTTTAGAAATGGTATACACACAAGCCATTGAAATGCTCAACCTATAGTGCTGTATGTGGGTGTAAATTCTCTATTGCCACTTAACAGTGTACAGCTAATACAAGTGGAAATACAAGTGGAAATAAAGGATGTCATTATAGCAACACTGAAGTAAAATCTATCATTAAACTGAGGGACTAGCCTTCAAAATATAGTTTCAAAACAAACAAACAAACAAACCATTTTGTATAAAGTAGTCCAGACCATTTCCACTTGCACCAAGACTGTCATTACCAAGTGGAAAATAATTATTAATTGGTCACACAGTTCTATTCAGCATCCAGAGTGCTCAGCTCTTAGTTCAATTCCCACATGCTGTCACCTACACCATACTGGAATTGAAGGAGCCAGAAGATTATGGGTGAGACAAGAGTGGACCATGAAAAGTTGGTGGAAGAAATGGTGTTAAATTGAGATTGAAAGGAAATTAGCATGGTATTTAAGGAGTTTAAATTCATCTCAAACTACGGAGCTCTATGTGGAGAAAATATATATTGAAACATGACTAGGAGGTGGGAAGTAAGGTGTCCAATTGCATATAAAGACCTAACACAGAATGGATGTGACATGTGGAACAACAAAAACATCACTCTATAAGTGTGTCACACCTTACATGACAACAGGAATCTGTTATGTAGGATACAGCATTCTTGACTATAAAAATAGATGAGGAAGAGACAATGCTCCACAACAACAACAAAATCTGAGCTGTGGCCATGGGATACTCTGTGTGACTGCCTTTATTAGGCTGAGAGATCTCATGAAAACAGGCTGGATAGAATCGATCATACACATTAGCATGGTACATCTTCAGAGATCACAACAGTGCAGCCAGGGAGGAATCTCCATTAGTTTGGAGGTGAAATGGAAAGCCCGAAAGGGGGAAGAAAAAGGAGAAAGAGACCGATCAATACCCCTCTTGTCCCTCATATCCAAGATGGTATTTCCTTTCCAGTTCTGTTGACACCCATTTCTTGGAGAGGTTATTTTCAGTAAACATATTTTAACATATTTTTTCATGTTCCATGCTCTTGCTTTGGTATTTATTTATTTAGAAAATGAGTATGCTGCCTCTCCAGCCTTGAGCAAGGCGACTCACAGCTAAAACATTAAAAGAAAGTCCAACACAATAAAATCAAGTCAATAAAAACAAATCATGCCATTAAAAAAGCCAAGTCAATAAAACAAAATTAAAAAGAGCCCATAAAAACATGTCAGTAAAAACAAACCAGGGCTTAAATGAACATAAAACAAACAGAATAGTCTAAAGTTATACAGATAAAAAGATATATATGTTAGAAGCAAACCATAAAACAGTTAAAAAAGTGATAATCTTTTACTTAAAAGCCTGGGTAAAGAGAAATGTTTTAGCATGCTGCCTAAAGCAGAGGGAAGGTATGTGGCACGCAAACCCCAAGGGGCAAGGGCATCTGAAGGTGATGCTCCACCACTGAAAAAGTTCTGTCAGATTTGTCACCCACCCTGCCTCTGCAGGGAGGTTAGCGCACGGGGGGGGGGGGAGAGAGAGAGAGAGCGAGAGCAGGACTTGAGAAAATAATCTTAACTGCAATGTTGGACAATATGGGAGGAGGCAGTCTTTCAGGTACTCTGACTCCAAGTGAAAGTCATCTTGCCTGTACACTCCGCTGGCAATTGCAGTGCAGGAGGTCGGAAGGAAGCCGGCCTGACCACGTTGTGTATTTTGACAGGTAGGGTTGCCAAACCCCCCAGTTTGCCAGGGGTCCCCCGTTTTGGGGGGGTTCTACCCGGCGCCAGCCAGATGGCCGGCGGGGGAAGCCCCACCCCCAACACCCACAACCACCCATCTCTCTACCTTTAAGTGTGTGCAACCCGTGTTTCATCCCAAGCGCAAACTCCGCAAGCTTGCAGGGAAATGCCAGCTTCGTTCTTAAAAGGGAAATGCAGCTGCTCTTAAAGGGGAAACACCGGCTGCCGGCTGCTTTAAGTGCAGGGAACTGCCGTTTCTGGAGATCCGGCACACGGGCGAGTGGGGGTGGTGGTGGCAGACGTCCCCAACGTGATGTCATCATGTTGGGGATGCCCCACCCCCTCCAGGAACGCCCCCAAAGTCCCCCGCTGGGGGTGGAAGATGGACTTGGCAACCCTATTGACAGGGCAGGCTGGGGACAAGTCAGTTCTCTGTAGCCCACCTTGTCAGGCCAAGAGTCACAGTGTGGGGGTGGGGGAAGGCTTGCAGGGCTATATGGGAAAGTCCATACTGGGCCTCAGCCTCTTTGTTTTTTGTTTACTGGTTTTGCTGGTGTGACAACCAGGCTGTGGTCAGGATCATTAATAGGCAGACATCACACTCTGAGCGGGTCATACACCTGGTACATAGGTTTGTGCTTACTTGCCTGGTTGCTAACATAGCTTTCTCAGCATGATACATCACAGGCACCATAATGGTATTGTGGATGCCTTGTCTTGCTTCCAGGAGGAATGGTTCCAAATTCTGGCTCCCAGCATGAATCAACATTCAGACATCTTCCCAGTGGACCTTTGGAGGCTTGGCAATGATTAATTGTTCAGGGAGTTTTTGGAACTCTTGCCCCCTCTACCCAGTGGGCTTATGAGTGTGCTACCTCTGCTTTCCTGTCTTTTGCAGTGTCAGTTGGTTTCGCTAACCCCTTGTCGGTCCCTGAGGGTTCGGTCCTACAATATCTGGCAAACACGAAGGAATACAGGCTCACTCCGAAGACCATGAATATTTATTTGGTGGCCATATCGTTTTATAGTAAGGTCCTGGGTATTAGTGATCCCTGCCACTCATTCATTGCCCAGCAGGCCATCAAAGGTTGGAAGAGGTTGGCACCTTGCAAGCCCAGTGAGCACAGCCCCGTTACTTTGTCCATGCTAGGAAATTCATGCAGCAGCTCCCCTGGATATGTTTTTCACCCTCTGAGGTTAAATATTCAGTTTGTATTAGCATTTTTAAAGGCATTTCGATGTAGCGAGTTGTTGGCTGCATCCCGCAGTGATACTAGTGGTCAGGCCCTCGCCCACCAGGATATCTCACTTAGTGATTCAAAGTTGCATATCTGACTGCATAGGTCCAAGATGGACCAACATTCAAGTGGGACACATAACTACATTCCACCCCTGGGCGTCACCATTGCCTGGTGCGATTCACTTCAGATTACTTGTTGATTTGGCCTTACATCTCTGGGGCTTTTCTGATGCATACCAATGGTGCTTTGTCTGTCATGTTTTCAGTCCAATAGCATTTTGCGTGCATACATTGCGAGGCAGGGCCTTACCCCGAGGGAGTTCAGAGTGCATTCATTCTGAACTGGGGAAGCTACCCTGGCATCCAATTGTGGTTTCTCATTGGATTGGATAATGGCCATAGGTCATTGGCAATCATTTGCAAACAAGCTAGATGTGTGCCCAGGTTTATTGTACTGACCGGCTTGTTTTTTTCTAGCCTCTATAGGCTTGTGGAGGACAGTTCTGATCATTGGGCACAGCATCGTTTATTGGGCAAGCAAATATGCAGCTTCATCTGGATGGGATTTTGACCTGTGTCTCGGTTAACATCTTCAGGTCAACTGGTGGGGACACAGAGGAATGAAGTGGTCAGCCCTCTTCTCCACCACAGCAGCTGTTGTTTCTTGCCACCTCAAGTCATCATCATTCAGCTGGAGGAGAATAACTTTCCAGTGCAAAAGGGCATGGTGTTGTCCAGAACCATCATTATGCACTTTCAGACTCTGCATGAAAGACTTCCCGGGGCAAAATTGATGCAGTCTAGTTTGCTGGAGTGCTGCGAATGGAGGTGGGGGATTGGTGCTGGAAAAGGTAGACTTAGCCAGGAGGAAGGTCTGCAAGGCGGCGTCACAGTTTGTTAGGACTCTGGGAGGGGAGGTTATCACATACCCTGGAATTTCATTCAGGCAGCCTGCTCTCTTTCAAGGTAATGCTGTTCACCTCTCTAAGTGGAGCATGGACTTCTGGTTGCATGGATGTCTTGCTGGGGTGGCTACAGACTTAGGAGCTTTTATTTCATTTATTTTTAAATTTATTTTTAAAATTTTTTTATCCCGCCCTCTCGGCCGAAGCTTGCTCAGGGCGGCTTACACAAAAACATAGTTGCAGTCGGTAGTTCAGCAGTTCAAGACCCAAGTGTGCCACGTGATGGAGTGAGCTCCTGTCTCTAGTTCCAGTTCCTGCCAACCTAGCAGTTCGAAAGCAAAAAATTGCAAGTAGATAAATAGGGACCACTTCAGTGGGAAGGTAACGGTATTCTGTGTGCCTTGGTGTTTAGTCATGCCGGCCACATGACCACGGAAATGTCTTCGGACAGCGCTGGCTCTTCGGCTTTGAAACGGAGATGAGCACCGCAACCCTAGAGTCGGATTCGACTGGCTTTCGAGCAAGGGGACCTTTACCTTTACCTTTACTTTAATTATTGGTGTTCATATGACGGTAGCATGGGAGTGGGGCATTGTTTTCCTCGCTCTTTGGTGGTTTGGGCATTGCGGTATCCTTTGGGTGTAGGCTGGGCCTGCATGCATCCCTCCCCCATTTGGGTGCTCCCATATGGGGCCTTGGAGTGTGGAGCCACTCAACCTCATGCCCAGGTGGGGCTGCCGGCTGGCTTTCACCTCCAGGTGACAGAGAGACCAGGTAGAGGTCGGTGCCCACATGTGTCCCAGTATCCTGTCACTCTGTGGGTGATACTCCAGCAGGTGGGCTGTGGGAATGGTTCCACTGAGCAGCAGGTGGTTTGCCTGATGCTTGGATCCATCCCTATGCTTTGTTTGTGTTAATAAATAAGCTGCGGCCACGTTTCCCCATTAAACGGACTGTGTGTGTGTTTAATTCCTTCCATCTGTGACATGCTGTGGCCTCAAACCAGTCTCTTCAAGCCATATGCAGGTTCTTGAGCATCTGCTGCTATCGTCTCTGTCTCCTCACTCATTTGCTCATTGCCTCTTTTTAAATGTGTGGCTCACCCACACAGGTTCAGCCATGTGCCAGCATCTTCTCACCCTTGACAGCTTGACCGATGTTATTTTCTAGTTGGGCTGCTTGAATTTTCTTGATGTGGCTCAGGCCTCAAGGACCTGCTCTGAAAGCCACAGTGGCTAAGATACTTAATAAATAGCTTGGTATTACTGATTCATTGCCTTGTAGCAGTTGGCGTTTAGGGCAACACGACATGCTGCATGGGAGGATCACTGATCTGATTTTCCAGTACCAGCAACTGGGTCAGAGATTTGGTCCAAGACCACGGTCTGGGTGAGGTAGGGTTTCCAGGTCCCTGACAACGGGCAGGGGATGGGGAAGGATTTACCAGAGTGGGAGGGAGTCCCAGGCTATGTTACACAGGAAGTGATGTTGCCACTATGTACACACTGGAAGTGATGTTGCCATGTCACCAATGATGTAGCCTGGGCCTCCGTCCTGCTCTTGGTCAGTCTCCCTGCCATCCAGCTGATTGGCAGTAGGGGGGCGGGCTCTGGTGGCAGGGATCCCCTACCTCCAATGGGAGGGCTGACAACCCTAGGGGGAGATTAGTTTCAGTTTTTTTCTTTTTCCGGTGATGTTTTCCAAGTAATAATTGCTGTGCTTGCAAACTGGTATTCACTGTGCTGCAGATTACTCCGCAGCCAGTGTTCCCTCTAAGCTGAGTTAGTGTGAGCTAGCTCACAGTTTTTTAGCCTCCAGCTCACACATTTTTGCTTAGCTCAAGAAGGATAGCTCCAGTGCAAACTAATTTATGCAGTAGCCAAATCACTTACAACTTTAATGCCAGTAGCTCACAAAGTTGAATTTTTGCTCACAAGACTCCAGAGCTTAGAGGGAGCATTGCTCAACACCAGCATCTCTCCCCCTTCTCTTGAAATATATGGAAACCATCCACTAATGTAGATGCCCTCTCTCCCTCCTTCAATATGTTATAACAATACCTCCTATATAAAGGGCTGCAGCCCCTGCTATATACAACCCAAAGAGAATCCATTGTGTAGTCATGAACAGGGCTCATTTCCTGCAGAAGCACGCCGGAGCGATGCTCCTGCAGTAAGGAGCCCAGGGGGTGGGTACATGCAGCAAGCCCTGCCCCCTGCTCCCAGCAGCCTCCCCTCGCCTTTCCCAGCCCGCTGGGGGACCCTGCACGCAGCCCTCTGCTCCTGGGAGGCATGCCGAAGAGGACCAGCGCACTGTCTTTCTGCTGCAGCTTTCAAGCCAGCTGCATCACGAAGCTGGAAATCCAGACAGCAGCCTGCAGACTGCCAGTTCCTTGAGCTTTCCAGGACCCGCTACAGATGCAATACTGGATGTGCCCTTGCAGGAGTCTGGGGGCTGATGAGCAGAATATCAAGCATCCCATCTCCGCACGGCCTGAATGCAAATGTGTCCTCCTCCCCCAGCAGGGACAAGGCAGGAGCAGCGCACTTCAGCACACAATCCCACTTTTGTAGGAACTAATTCCAGCACTTTCTATCACTGCTTGGCCCATCTTTTTTTGGGGGGTGCCTGGACGGCACTGGTCGCCTTCAGAGCAGCCTCTCACCAAGTGAACCCCTCAGAGCCAGCTAGTTGCAAGGAGGCGGGGGGGCCCCCCCTCAGATGTGCTCCTGCTGCTGCTAAGGTTTCTGGACCCTCTCCTCCAACACAACTTCCCTCCCTGTAATCAGCCATCTGAACCCCCCCCCCCAAAAAAAACCTGGTTCCGATACAGGAAGCTGGAGAAGGACTGGAAGAAGGCGGGGTGGGCTTCAACCTACCCCAATCTGTGCACTCCTTTTGAAATCAGATGCTTCGTGGTGGCCACCCCGGATGAGTGGAACCTCTGCATCATGCGGGTGGGGTGGTGCAGATCATCAAGCTGCCCAAGGGCCTGGGCCTGGGCTGCCCAGGGAAAGGCCACCACTGGACCATCGACCTGGCCAGCGAGTTCATGTTCAAGGAGGGTACCTTCCGCCACCGCCCACGGGGCTTCCAAAGGAAATGCCAGGCCTGGGCTTCCTCCCACAGGGTCTCAACTTCCAGGCACCCCCTGCCGCCCCCCTTGGTTGCCACCCAACAGCTACAGGCCCCTCGACATGATGGCGGATGGTGCCTATGAGGCCCACCACATCCTGCACATGTTGCCCAGCCCGGGCTACACCTATATGGCCAGCTGCCCCATCCCCGCCACTGCCGGTGCTGCTGACTACGGGTCTGACAGCAACAGCAGCCTGGTGCCCTCTTTGTCTGCCCTGGCCAGCACCATCTTGTGCCACTTGCCCTGTGGCAGCCCTGCCGCATGACACTGGGCCTCCTCGGCTGCCTCGCCCTATCTCAAGCAGCAGAGCCTCCCACCGCCACCGCCGGCCTCCATGCCGGGGTGGCTTCCTACTCGCTGGAGCAGAGCTAGTATTGGAAGTGGTTGTTGAAACAGGTGGAAGTTGAAAGGAAGTTGGAAGTTGAAGGAAGATTTGCATAAAACAGCTGCACCAAAATGGACGCAAAGACCTTTCAGGTACCCAGGTGATCCTCGCCTTCCTCCTCCTTCCCACCCTCCCCTTTGCCCTCCCCTCTTGGAGTGTAAACACACAGCCTCGCTGTGCTCGGAGGGGCTGGTGCCATTCATTCCCTCCAGAAGTTTTCTTTCAATCCCATTCAAATCCATTAGCCATACAAGTTCACGCGCTGGGTGACTACCTGCTCCGAAGTGCATTGACTCAAAAGGAAATCAACTGGTTTCTATATGACCTTCCAGTTCAGCCTTATCCCCACCCCCCGGGCCTGAGACCCTAACCTAAGGCTGGGGGTGCTAAGCGGGCCTATTCGGAACGAAAAATTCCTTGGAAAGTCCATGACCATGACCATGGGGTTGCAAGGGGATGCATTTGTTTTGCACTGATCCAGAATGCATTAATCCCCATCACCACATGCTCTCTCTCTCTCTCTCTCCCCAGCAGCTGGTGAGGGGATGTTGGTTCTTCCAGTCCCCACATGACCTTACTGGCCGTAGACTGAAGGGATTGATTCTAGAATGGGCTCAAGATGCGAGAAAGCAGGGCTCAGGGTCAGTTTCTGGAAAGGGGGTTGCTTTAAATCCTCCTAAGTAAAACTGGCGCTGACCTGGATAGGCCAGGCTAGCCCAAGCTCATCAGGTCACGGGAGCTAAGCAAGGAGCTCAAGGCATGTACAGCCACATTAGAAATGGAGATTTTGAAAATTGGAAGGGTCCTCCTGTCTATAAGATGGGTTGACTAGTCCAGAACTGTTATGGCTATCTGGAGGGATTACGAAGCCCTAGTGCTTCATTTTGAAAAAGTTTGAGAGTGCTCGAGATAGAAAGGAGAAGAGCACACGTGCTTTTGAAGCAGTTTTTCTCCAGGTAGGCTCGCCAGCTCTGAGTTGGGAAATACCTGGAGATTTTTGGGGTGGAGCCTGAGCGGTGGGTGTTGCCTTCTGACACACTTCCGGTGATGTCAGGGTGTGTGTTGCCTTCTGACACACTTCCGGTGATGTCAGGGGGTGTGACATATGCAAATAAGTTATGCTAATGAGTTGTGTTAATGAGCTCCTGCACCTCTTTTTCTACAAAATGACCCTTGGTCATGAAGGCTGTGAGAAGCACAGCATTGACAGAGTCTCTCCCTTCTTGAATACCTAACTGAAGGAGAGAGAGACGTTTGTTGCATTAGCGAATAGTTTCTCTAAATTTCAAGGGAAGTGTTGAATAATCTGTCCACTGTGGGCCCTTAAGGGTAAGAAATGCAGAAAGTTCACACTTCAAAGCACACCTTCTCTTTGGTAAGATCTCCCTTCAGAGTACCATTATTGTCACTACTACTACTAGTAGTAGCAGCAGCAGCAGCAGCAATGTGTCTCCTTGTGCTGGTATTGTTCTGCTTTTTGTTATTGCACAACAGCTGCTGTTATATGCGGAACATAGGGTTGGCCTGTCCACTTGATTACCAGACAAATGTAATGTGTGTGGACCTCTGCTTATTTCCAGTAAACTCTGGCGTATTTCTGATTTCATTTGCTCTGAAGGTTAGGTTCACGTGATGCATTGGTTTGCCACTCAGCAAACACTGCCTGGTATGGTATCCTGTGTCTGACAATGGCAGGTATACCCTATCCTTTCAGCTCCCTTTTCTAGCTTTCATTCTTTATTGTCATTATCATCCTTATTTCAGCATTCTTGTATCAGCAGCATTTAGTGACACTGCAAAAAAAATCATAGTTCAAAAAAAAGGATGAACTTTTAATTGTGACAAGAAATAAGTTAAGCTTAATTATTCTCCATAAGTAGAAAAGCTGTGGTTTGTTCTTCTTCCTAAGTCCCTTCCTTCCTAATCGCAATTCAACACTCTTAAAAAAAAGCATTGCGATGTATGAACTTCATGCTGCTAGACAAATAAATTCTTTGGGAAAAATGCACATTTTTATTTGGAAATAATGCCATCTCTTTGTTAGATTTGCAGCAATCCTATTTTGCCTCTACTGTTTTTAAGTCGAAAATGAAAAATTATATAGAAGATGTTTGTGCATCATATTGTGCTGAATGGTATGTAGGTCAGCATGCTGCACCACAGCAGATAAGGCACAGTGAACAAGTGTTCTATGTACTTACAAGCAAATATCAGTCATAATAGAAGTAGACAGATCTACAAGAGCGTTTTGGCTTCGGAAATGTTTCTTGTCATTAGCATTTAAAAAAAAGCTATGAGATTCAGGCCTATCAGCACCGATTCACTGCAAAGCCTGGCTTGCACAGGTTGTTATCTGTTCAGTACAGAGGTGCAGCTGGTTAGCAAATGGATTTGCGGATTTTTTTCCATTTTTTTTATTTTAGCAGGGATGAGTAAAAAGGCAAAGAATCAGGTACTTACAACCCATTCAGAATGTAACAATTTTGTTTGTGTTATAAACCAAACCTTCTGTTTGCTGCTTTTTTTTTTTTTTTTTTTTGCAAATGGCATTATTTTTAGAAACGGAACAAAAAAAATCAGATTTTTTTAAAAAAGCATATCTTTATTCATATTCCATTATCCCTAAGGGCTCTACTATCCAAGAAGCAATACCAGGAAAGGGGGCTGTGAAAATGGTAGATTCACAAGACTCACTTTATGCCGATACTGTAACATATGATAAGTCAACAGGCGATATCTGATATATTTAAACCTTCTCTTGAGGTATTTCCATAACATCCTTATTGCAGCTGAGGGGCTACAGTGGTTGTCTTCAGAACTGGATCTTTGGGGTTCCCCTGCTGAAACCACGAATTTGTCAGCTGGATCACAGAGGCAACTACAGCAATGGCTGTGTCTGGAGCTAGTTCCATTGAGCCAGCAAGTGTGGAATGGAAGTCTACAAGATGTAAAAAATGTTCTTCTCATCCTCCTTTCCTACTTCTGCTGCCACGATACCTTTCAGGTCCTGGCTTCTTTGCTTCTCTTTGTGTTTGGAAGGTCTTGCATCCCTTTTGAAAGCACGTATTTTGCACATTGATTCACTGGAGACAATATCTTAAAAACTGAGTAGAGGTACAGAATACTGAAGAAGCAAGGTACCACAGCATTGTTGCTGTGGCCCTGCAGACACTCTCACTGAGACATGTAGTAAAAAGATACTTTACTCAATTGAGGCCAAATTACACGTGACAGTGGGGAATCTTGACTGAATTCCTAGCTATGCAGATTAACTGCAAACTCAGGTCTCATTGTGCATGTGAGGGGGAGGGTCATGGATTGGGGAGACTGGAAAGGGTGGGGCTAATTCTCTCATCTTGCACCAATTCTCTGATCAGACATGCCACTCCAACTGCTTTAAGAGCCAGTAAGGGGGGGGGGCAGACAGGTGCCCATCTTTTAACTTAAAACAGCCCATGGGTCCATATTGGAGTTGGGGACTAGTTTGATGTAGTAGTTAAAGTGTTGGACTAAGATCTAGGAAATCCAGGTTCAAATTCCCACCTTATGCATGGCCTTGGGCACTCCCTCTGTCTCAGCCTTACCTACTTCACAAGGTCATTTTGAGGGTAAAATGAAGAAAGGGAGACTGACCTATGCCTCCTAAAGCTCCTTGGAGAAAGGGAAGGATAAACATGCACTAAATAAACACATAAATGGCACTGGGGGAAGGTTAATCCGCTTTTTGCCATCACAAATGACTCTTATCTGTATTAATTCAACCCCAGTTCTGATAATGGACATCCAATAGCATGTATTGTTTTTTATATCCTAGGTAATCATGGTATGCTGTGTACGGCAACACATATGATATTAGGGTTGCCAAGTGGCACTTACCTTGCCGGTGGGGGACTCCCGTGTGGATCCCGGCGTGTGCGCGTGCACCGCATGCATATCACAGGGAAGTGACGTCATGATGCCGGGCACGCTGGGGGCGGGGCCACGATCATACAAGGGAAAACCATAAGTTTTCCCTTGTATGGCCGTGGCCCCGCCCCCAGCGTGCCCGGCATCATAACGTCACTTCCCTGTGACGTGTACGCTGGCGTCGGGGAATGGGCCTCTGGGGTGGGGGGGATTTCCGCCCCCCAGGGGGACTTGGTATATATTTAGAGGAAAACAAATATTTCTCAATTAACTCCCCCTGTGTCCTTTGGAGCGAGCACCATGAGAAGGTCTTTATATTACTGTCCCCATTCAGTACCACTGGGTTGGATCCAGTGACGCCCTTTCACTAACTGAGGAGGCTTCCTTTGATGAAAGGACCTTCAAGGAACAGAGGATCACTCCATCCAGCTGAGAAAGACTCCTTTTGTTAGAAGGACTCCATACTTCGCAGAGGAGAGTAATTGATTCCAACCCATTATCTCCATATCACACATGGATAACAGATGTTGAAGAATAGTGAGAAGAAAAACAGGGAGTTTTTATGGATGAAGGGACTTCCCGCAGCCCAGTTCACATTCTTCGCTTCTGTGCTACCAGGTCTTGATGCCAAACAAGTGAATTCCACAAAAATATTTATTTAAAATATTTATATACTGCTTTTCCCCTTTAAAAGGGGCCTAGGGCAGCAGGTATAGAATGTGTCAGAATATATCTAAAACCAATGTAAATGTCATGACTATACAAACACCAGTACAGGTCCCTATTTGCAACTATAACCCAGAGCTTGCAATATTTGTACAACTTGATACGCTCCCTGTGCAAAAATTGTAAATCTCCAGAAGAGTTAAGTCTTCTCTAGGATTCTGCCTCACACATACACAAACAAAACATTGTCGCACAGACGGACAATGCAAGCAAAATAGCATGAAAAATTGCTCAAGGGGCATTTATGAAGTGATCAAAATGTCTAAAAATTTTTAGGAATGTCTTGCAAGCAAAGCATTTAGATATTTACATTAAACAACTTCCAGTTTCATGAGGTATCCAAATGGGGAACTGATAGAAACCCATCCAGTAAAACAGAACTCCCTTGAATACACTGCCAAATTCTGACAAGCAGAGATCAAAGCTTTAAATAAAAGGAATAAATACTTGTGAGCAAGTGTGAATAAGAGAATTGGACTGAATATTCTGGGGCTAGGCAAACACTGAAACTCTGAACTGAAGAACATACAAAGTATAATTTGATTTTATTATAAAAATGAAAGAAAGTAGAGACGGAGGGGAAAAACTAACCCTCTCAGGAAAACTTTACTTGAAAGCGGGGCAGCAATGCCGGCTACTGCAATTCTTCAGTAGTGATTACTGTGGAGGAGCCCCGTTGTTTTGATCAGCTGAGCTGCCCATCTTTCATGTATAAATCAAGTTTGGTGGTAGAGTCCAGGCTTCATATATAAAAGATGCCAGCTCTGCCTCCCAACACTGGTAGCTAAAGCCTCTCTAGCTAATGGTGTGACTCTACCACACAGCAGGAATGGAGCTACCCAATTTGCATTGTAAATTCCTACAAGCTGTATGGTGTGCTATAAACAGCAGCATCTATAGTAAGACATTTGAACATGTGAAACTTTTGTACACAAAGTCAGACCATTGGACCATCTAGCACAGTATTATCAATTCTGACTGTCAGGGTCTCAGGCAGAGAAAGATCTTTCTCAGCACCTGGTACCTGAAATCCTTTACCTAGAGATGCCAGGGAACTTCAGCTTGCAAAGCATGAGCTTTGCCTCTGAGCTCGGGGATCTTTCCAGCTTTGTATCAAGTTAGCAGAGGCTCTTCTTTGTCTGTTTGCAATTGTATGCACAAACATGCTTTGGCCATACTACATAAGCAAAGACCTGAGTTGGTTACTTCTGTATCATATAATTTAACAAAGTACTACTAAATGAGTCACACAATTTTTAAAAATTAGGAAGAAAGATCAAAACCAAAAAGGGGGATAGTTCCGAATGTTTAAAGCTTGCCTTGCTTTATGCTGGAATTCTGTGACTTTTGAAAATGTAAAAATGGTTCCAAGGCACGTTGGCACATGCACGAAACTGCAATGTTGACTTGGCACTGCCTGCTCCCATTGCTGGCAATGTGGCACATGGACATCTTTAGGCTCTTTCTCTGCTGTTTTCTGCATAACAGCCAATCATTGTGGCTGCTCATGAGGCAAGATTGGCAGCTGAAGAACCCAGATGCCAAGCTCTGGATTGTATGTCTGTTAGGTTTGTGGCTGATCCCTTCTCTGGCATCTGCCCCGGCACTGCAGCAGGCTGTGTAGCTGTCTTTGGAGCTGGGTTTAGGATTGGTCTTCTGTTGGATAGCATGCTCTTCTAGTCCTGGTTAGCCTTTTGAATTACCCTTCATTACACAGAACAGGTCTCTTTCAGGAATGTGCCATCGAAGATTAAGACAGTACATGCTTTAAACAAACTTTCCCCCTTTAAATCAGCTAATGTGAGCCACATACAAGCTTTCTTATATACAATGTCTGACAAGACATGAAAAACCTGTTTAATTGAATAAAATTCACTTACCTTCATACAATGTCTTTTCTGTCCTAAAATACCTACGATCCATTCAAGAGCTCAGTAGACCCGTTCATTTTCCAGAGAACTTGTATCAGGTTTATGAAATAGTGAACAGAATCTCTTATTTTGAAAAGAGGAATAGAACAATACAGAAACCACTAAGGAACCGTAGCTATGATTATTTTGGACAAACTACCACACAGCTAGATCCTGAGCATTCCAGTCTCTTTCCCCGAGCTGCTTTCTGTCCAAGTCTTCTTCCCATCAGTTTCTTCCTACTTTTAAGCTTCTTCAAACGGTATCTTGCTCTGGGGTTACATTTCCCCTCTATACTATTTATCTTCTCCATCCTGAACAATTAACTGAACCATGCTCTGTGTGTATTTGAGTATTAATCATCTGTGACTTTGTCGGCTTCAGAAAACTCTGTCCTTTGTATTACATCTGTTGGACTTGGCCAGGCGTGTCCTACTTCCACTTAGTTTTCATTGGCCTTTTGCTATTCTCTGTTAAGACATAATATGCCCTAAATACAGAACCTGAGGGTTACGCAATTTACATTTTGATGGCTTCACTAACAATCCAGAACTCTGTAACCACCTGAGAATGTTCCCTAGTCAGTTTGTGTGTTCCAGCAAGACCTGGCCAAATACAATTATGTTATGCTGATAGAAATGAGACAGAGTCCATTGCAAGTCAATGTTCTAGCTTCATTACCCACTGGAACATGTTGGGGTCATTGCACAATCCAAAAGCCATTACATTGAATTCAAAAAGTGTACAATAAATGCTATTTTTCTTTGAATTTAGCATGTGCCTTAATCTGCCAATAATTACCATCTGAGTCTAAAGTGGGAGACCATTGTGACTGTGTCCAAAAAATCCAGGATATACAACCTTCTTTATAGAACAGTTTGTAACGTGTCCTATAATGCACATACAATTGCTAGTCACCATCTTTAAGGATTCAGGACCTGCCAAAAACCAGAATCGGGAGCTGAGTTGTCCTCCTTAAGGAAGGACCAAGAGACTCAGGATGTGCAGAGATTCTTTCAGTTTCAGAAGCCTCAAAGATTGGCATTCATAGAAGACACTGCCTGTCTCACAGTTCTGATGTCTTTCCATCCTCAGGATCTGATCCAAATCCATTAGAGGTCCCTGCATGTTTAAAGGCTTAACCCTTGTCAGATCTCTGCATGTTTAGACTCCAGGATTTCAAAACTTATTCTTAACTGGAGCTCATGACAGCACAGAAAGGTATCATTATGAGTAGCGACGGATTCTTCTCAGGGAGTTGACAAAATGGCAGTTGACAGCAGTGGGGCTGACAGTAGTGGTGCTCATACCTTCAGGAATTAAAAGGAGTAGCCAAGACTCCAGCATCTTTGTAATCTGAAACATTTTAAGAAATAGCAGAGGTCCAAAATATGGCTGTTTAACACCTGCTGGGATGAACAGACAAAAAGCCTGAATATTCTAAGGAGTATTTGTGACTGGTTGCATGTAGAACTAAAAGATTTGCAGACCAATCCTAACCAGGTTTCCTTGGAAGAAATAAATACAATTGATTTCTACAAGTGTTCAGGGCTGGAGTTTTAGGTCTGTATCCAGTACAAAGTTATGTGCTTTTATGTCTCATTGAAATTAATGGCATTTGAGGGTGCTTAACCCTGACCTGGATCTTAGTCATGTTTGTTAAGCATGACTTGCAGTATATTATAACTTCTTCAGTGCCTGGCATAAATCACTAAGGGCAGAAACTCATTACATTTTGCATCAGTAAATACCTTCACTACACTTGAGCAGATATATTTTAGGTGTTCTCTTTTGTGTCATGATGTGTTTAGAAAGCCACACCTACAAATGCAATGAACTTTTGATATCGGGTTCTGAAACAGGAAACAATAGCTGATTGTTTGTTATCCAGGGTTGTGTCAAGATATACCTTTCATTATTTATAGCCCCATCACCAGCACCAACAGCTGAAGAGCCCAGAGGTGCTCCTGAACCCAAGCTTTCTGTTGGAGAAACAGACTGCAGTGATTGTTCGGAGGACCTTTTTCCAGTGACATCTTGTGAGGAAGCTGTTTTCTGTTCATGACTCCACTGACCTGTCCATGCTGCTGCAACTTCCTGGTAGGATGGAGCTGACTTTGAAGACAACATAAAAGTTTTGACTAGAGAAAAAATGAGGCATGGAGTAATCTGCACAGGTTACCTGTTTGCTTATGGGATCAATTCAAGGACCATTTCCACAGTAGTGAAATTCCCCGCATTGACATTTTTAAAACTGCGTGCTATGTAAAACTTTCTGCAGTAGATTTTTCCTCACCAGACCCAAATCCAAAGTTTTCTTCTTCTGACACTGCATTTTCGGAATCCCCAGTTTTAATGAGTTCCATCAAAGCCATTCAAGCCATTCACATTCTGATGCCTGAAAATCAATTCCCATATGAATCCATACAGCAGTTGAGTTCCTTTCAGCAATCTGTTCTAGCTGTGCTTCCCATTTGGGTGGTTCACACACTGTCAGTGCACTCCTGAGCTTTCTGTGTTGCCGCTCCTATGTCATAGAATGGACTGACTGAGCAGAGATGGGTCATGATGGGTGTCTAGAATCACTGCCACCTCCCCCCCCCAATAGGGTCAAGCAAAGTATGGCTCTCCCCCCATTTGAAGTAGGCAGCAGCTGTTGCTGGAAGCCAACTGCCTGAGCCCTGGACAGGGTGGGCATGAGTGGGAGCGGCAACAGCCTACTCTTCTTCTTTTCTCCACTCCTTTTCTCCCTGCTGCCCATTGGCTAAGACCACCCTTGTGCCCAAGGATATGTACAGAGTCCCATATTTGCTAGCCCTCCACTGAACATGTGAGTCAGTTTTATTTCAAAGGGCATTTGGTGAGAAGTCATTGTTGGAGGCGCTGAGTCAGGTGTCCATGCTATTATGAAGATTAGATATTGTTTTTAAGTGTATATTTAGTATATCTTGTCTGTTAATTGATTGTGGCCACCAGTTTAGTTGGCTTTAAAAGTGAATTAGACAAATTCTTGGTTCTTTCAATGACTATTAGTCATGATAACGAAATGTAACCTCTATGTTCCGAAGCAGCAATCCTCTGTGTGGGGAGGCAACAATAGGGTGAGAATTTAGCCACTGTGCTCTCAGGGCTGTATCTAGGCGGGGGCAGTGGGGGTGGCACCCCCTCCCAAATCGGCAATGCCTTCACCCTGGGTGGTGCACCGTGCTTCTTACAGCTGCTAGGCTCCAGCGGGGACCAGCACAGCCACTGCCACAGCTGTCAAACAGGCCACAGCCCATCCAAGACCCGCCCTGGGCTTGTACAGGTGGCCACTGGGCTCCCCTGGGGGCTGCCATGGCTGTGAATGGTGAGCAGGCCATGGCCCTGTGAACGGCTGCCAAACTTGCATGGGGGCAGACACCACCATGGCAGCTGTTAGGCAAGTTGTGGCCTCCAACCCAACCCGACCCCTGGGCTCCAACCCAACCTGACCCCCAACTCTGCTCTCCTCCTCCCTGTGGGGCCTTTGCCTGCCTGGAGTTTTATAGGCCTCCACAGCAGCCCCCCTCTGCCCATTCACCTGCCCAAAGACAGAGCACCACTGCAGCCTTCAGGTCAGCCAAGCCTTCCCAGCTGGAAAGTACTCGGGGGGGGGGGGGCTAGGAGAGTGCTCTACTATTTTATTTTATTATTTTTGTGATGTCGGAAGTGACATCATGCTCCCCAATGTCCCCCCCCCCAAAAAATCATCTAGCTATGGGGCTGTGTGCACTGCTTGTAGGTCTTCCAGGTGCATCTGACTGGTCAGTGTGTGAAAAAGAAAGTTGGACAATATCACTGGTGTGATCTAGCATAGTTGCCCACACGTTCTTAGTTTTTAAGCTCCCTTGAGGTTTTGAGGAAGAGTGGCTATAAATTTTTTAAATTTTTTTTTAAAAAATCTACTGCGCCATTAATTTGATTTCTCTTGCAGAAACTTATTTTAAAATAAGTTGGGAAGAAACTTTGTGAGGAAATTGCTCAAAATAAAGTATGAACTTTTGAGCATGAGTATGAAAAGTATGAACTTTTGAGTGGAATTTTTTCCAGAATAAACAAGAAAGGTGAATTTTCAAATTATATCAGCAGACTGGAAAAGGTACAAAAGTGAGTGGCCGATCAACTTTCATAACAAACACAGCTTCAGTTTAGTATGACATTTGGCATGTTCTTAATTTTGGAAAAAAGTAAAATCAAATAAAGGTGCTAAGTTAATAGAAAGTGAAAAGTTGCTGCAAGTGTACGGTAAACATTTTGGAGAGACTTTTTATAAGATTTTAATTAGGTGGCTAAAACTATATATGATAGACTGGAACAGCTTGGTCTGTGGGGTAAATAATGTGCATTTTAAAAACATTTCTAAAACCATATTCCCCCCAATTGCCAGTCCATTGAGTAAATAATGCACATATTAAAAAATTTATAAACTCATATAATATGTAAAAAAACTGCCTCAGCTCTGTACATTTTGGACCTAACTGGTATGAATGGCTGTGAAGCAGCCAGCCTCCCGGATGGTTAACGCTTTATTCTCTACAACCTCTGAAGGAGATTTTCATGAAATAAATAGATAAATCAAACTCATTCTATGGACAAAACTCTGTTGCACTGTGGTATAGCACGGAGTTGGGGGAATAAAGTTCTGTTTTTATTCTAATTAGATTAGATTGTTGGTCTTTTTATTTTTCTTGTGTTTAAATATGGGGAATATTTTTTTTGATGAAATGAAGCCTGGTTTTCTTTTTAAATTTTAGTCTCTTGTGGATTTCTGTTGGAAAGGTCAACATTTATGATGCTGAACATACATTAAAATAAGTTCATTTAGGTTTGGAATTCCAGTTATGATCAATCCAAGTGTTCATGAAAGCAAGTATCTTTCTGTATATTTTTATGGCTCCTGTAAACTGGTTTTCTCGTATATTGCTCCTGTACCCAGTAATGAAGACATGAAAATCAAGGGCGTGGGTTAAGCAAGGTTGTTATTAATGACTGATCCACATCATTAACCCTTCCCTTCCAAATAGTGTGGGGTTACCACTAATGGCCAGGCATCCTATGGCTGCAAGAATTTCTGGGCAACCCCACTCTGATTTCAGACTCAGCTTGCAACTTTCCTTATCATTAGGCCTGTCAACAAGTTACAATGAACGCAAGTATAAACTGGATACAGTAGACACTTGAATTGTGTTTATATGTGCAGCTGAATTATTTATTTATTTATAAATTCGATTTTTAGACTGCCCTCCCCCAATGCTTGGGGTTCAGAGCAGTGTACAACATTCAAATACAATTTAAAATAACCGAAAACATCAAACCATTACAATAATCATCCCAAAGGTCGCCTAGAAGCCAGTTATCCTTACCCAAAGGGGGGAGTGGATGGAAGAAAGAGGCCAGGCTGATTAAGACCATTGATTACAAAACTGTTGCTGTCCTCAACCATAAGCCTGGTGGAACATCTCTGCCTTACAAGCCCTGCGGAACTGAACTAGGTCCCGCAGGACACAGATGTTATCTGGCAGAGAGTTCCACCAGGTCGGAGTCTGGGCTGGGCAGCTGGATATCTCTTGGGCCAGGGATCTCTAGAAGATTTTTCGTCAGCTGAACATAAAGCTTTTCAAGGGACATACCAGGGCCGGGTTCAGATGGCAATGTTAAAGAGCATTGAGCCTGGATATATTTAAACTGAATGAAATTATAACGGAGAATGTCATCCAGACGTCACTCCACTCACTTGTTTCAGTGCACAGTTGTTCCGTGATTGAGTCTCCAGACCTCCCCCCACTCTAACCACAGAGCGCATGCAATCACATTTTTTTAAAAAGAATTCGCCGCATACACATAAGCAGCCGAGTAAAGGGGTTCCCCACCCAAACACACACACTTCTTTGGGGGGGGGTTTGTCATAACAATACAGGTCCACTTTGGCAGTGACGCACGTGAGTGGAGATTTAAAAACCAGCTGTGAAGATGCACATATGTGCATACAGAAGACGCAATATGCGCATGCGCAGACCAGAGACACACATATGCGAAAGCAGTGAATACATTAAAAAAAAACACACAGGGTTGCTAGGTCAGAACTATGCAATCAGACACCCCAAACGCCTTGAGCGTGCAAGGTCGTGATCAGACCTTTGGAAATCCGTGCCAAGACTGCATGGATCATCTGCCACCGGACTTTCTCAGGTAGCAACCCCCCCCCCACACAGAATAGTGTGTGGGGGGAAATGGGAGGCAGATGACTGGGGCACAACAGACAGATGTTGCTGTCTGATCGTGCACTTTAAATCTGTAAGGGAACACCAAGGGCAACGGATTAAACTGACCGTCTGAACGCACCCCAGGAGAGGCAGTCCCAAAGGTACATTCATCCCAGACCATTGAAAGTTAATACCAGAACTTTTAATCTGATCCGGTATTCCACCTGGAGCCAGTGCAGCTGGCAGAGCACTGGTTGGATATGTACTGCTAATAGGGATCCAGTAAGAGCCCATGCTGCTACATTCTGGACCAGTTGTAGCTTCTAGGTCAGTGTGAGACAGGAAAAGGGGCAGTTGCCTGACCTGGCGAAGCTGAAGAAATGCCAGTCTGGCAACATTCATGATCTGGGTCTCCATCATGAAGGAGGCATCCAAAAGCATGCCCACTCTCTTAAAGGTGGATGCTGGTGTCAGTGGCACACCATTCAGAGCTGGGAGTTGGCACCCCAAACCTGAATCCCCCCTCCCCAGCCATAGAACCTCCATCTTAGATGGATTAACTCTCAGCCGGCTCTGCTTCAACCAACCAACCATGGCCTCCAGCCCTTCAGCCAGATTATTTGGGGTGATGTTCATTACATTCAATGCATGTACAGCAGAACACAAGATTCAGACTTTACATTTATCCAGATACTGGATCCCAGTTTCATTTACAAATTGAATGTGCATGTGGGGTGTAAATGCATTCACTGTAATATGTGAACAGAGCTCTAGTCTGCATGGAAACCATGTGCTGAGAAGTAGCATACCTTGTATATCTCCCCCACCAGCTGCTTTGGCACAGCACCAAGGAAGTGACCTCCTCAGTTCCCAGCTGCCCAAACCAGTGCATTGTTGACTTTATAAAATCTCCCTTCATCATTAGAAGCATGCCAGTAACCCTGCCTATGTTGCTAGCAATCTGAGCCCCCCATCCCTAGGATGGGCCTAACCAATCCCTAAAGTCCTGGCCTGATATAATACCCAACCGTCTGACAATAATGCAGAATAGGTGATAAAAAGATCACCTTTCAAGTCAACCCGAAGGACACCTAAATAGTTCCTGTTTGGCCCCCAATGGTAACCAATTTCAGGCAGACACTTTGGGCAGTGGATACAGCAAAATGCCTGCTGTCTGGAAGCAGAGCTTGCTTATATTGCCATTTCTTGCCTTGTTGCCATTAACTGGACTATACAAAGTGCTTTGTCCAGCTCTGAACTCACATGGCAGGGTGTAAAAAGGCCCCCTGCTTCTACAGACAACTGAAGAGTTTTTACTGTTTTCAATCCACCAAAATGCACTGAAGCATCCATCACAGGGTAGAGTAGTGGTTGTGATACATCAATTTCTTGAACCAATTCAGTATTCCAAAGGACCCTTAGATAATTAAGGGCTTAGTCCCTCCCTGGATTTGATTAGATTGGCAAGAGAGAGACAGAAGGGCAGATTGTTTTGCTGGATATATAGGTAGAATCAGATATATTAATGTCTGCATCTGTTCAGTTTCCTAAACACCAAACTTCCTATTTCAATGGCTTTCAGGTCATCCTTATTTATTTATTTATTTATTTCAACTTGCTACCCTGCTCGAACTCCCCAGGGGGTCTCTGAGCGGATTACAGTTAACCGTTACCCCTTACCTATGGCCACATATATACTGGGGTGGGGACTGTCCTAACAGCACCCAGTGGAGGGTCGTTATTCGATCTTCTTCCTTCTGGAATGGCTCATCGGCTCAGCTTCTTCTGGCTTTTTTCTCCTTCTATCCGTGATCTTTCCGGTGGTGGTTTCAGCGGGACTCTCAGGCGCTCGGCGCGCTTCCGGTGCTGTTCCGGCTCCGTCCGTTGAGGCTCCGCCGCGCCTGCACCTTCCACGCTCCCAGCGTCTTCCTGGCTCCGCCTTCCACCAATGTCCGGACCCTTGTAGATGTTGCGCCAGTCGCCATTTTTCCGCCGCTCTCCGTCTGCTGCTTGCCGCCTCACCGCTCGTCGTCGCCACTCCACAGACCCCCTCGACGGGGGGAGGGTGCCCCCTACCATCTAAGGTAGGTACCCATTGATCTACTTGCACATTTTTGATGTTACATCGTGCTTTCGAACCGCTGGGTTAGTGGGAGCTGGGACTGGGGCCAGGGGATCACTCTGGCCGCGGCGGGAATCGAACAGCTGTAGCAGCTGTTTGTAGATGTTACATGCAGGCGTTTAACCACCTGCGCCACCGCTCCCTTACACAATAGGGATTATAACATTATATGGAAACTGGTTGCCTAATTGCCACTGATGTAAAAAGGTGTAGAACCTTTTACTAAATGATCCTGGCTTTTAATCATGTTGGCAAGGACTTTTTATCCTTGTTTTTATCATTGGGTTGCTGTAGAAACTACTGTATACAATTCTAGATACCTGCTAGGCAGTTCGAGATACCTGCAAGGCAATATCTGCAAAACTATTTACGAGAAATAAATGAGAATCAAATAGAGCAGTAGTGTAAAACCCAAAGGCCTGGAGGGATGTAAGTGCCACCAGAGTCTCTGGCTACTGTGGCCCAAAGCTGCTATGCTGGCTCCCTGGGACACTGGCAGTGACTTCCTATGTAAGTTTGTGTGCCCATTAATGAACTTTAAGGGGTGGTGGTGTTTACTCTGCTGCAGATGGCACCGAAAGTGACCGAATAATTTCTACTGCTTTATTTCTGATTCATTGATTAATACCATCAGCAAATTAACACAGACCCTTAAATACCAACACAGGTGTTTGTATCTTTGCTTTGCCCAGTGTATCTTAAAAATAAAGCAAAGGGGGGGAAATAGAAATTAACTCGGCCATGACCTAAAGTGCAAACGGATGTGTTTTTTACTACTCAGAAGCAAGTTCCCTGTGTTAAATCAGGCTTTCCCCCAAGTAAGTACAGACCAAATTGCAGCCTAGCAACACTACCACCAATAGTATAAAGTTCACCAAAGGGCTCAAGGAGACTAAACAGAACTCAGTCTAGACCCTTCTATGCTATCTTCAGCTGTGTGTCAAATCTCTTGGAGCAACTAACTAGTTTCAGGCTGCATCTTTACAGATTTCCTTGGCTCCTAAGTACATTTCTGTACGTTTTGTATCTGCTAGCCCCAGCGTTTACTGCCTATGAAAACCTCATAAATCTACTTCATTTTTCTAATAAGACATGAAAGTCCTTAATTGGCCTTAATGAAATGCACTTAAAGGGCAATAAACGTGTTTAAGCCCCTCTTTCAGGGTGAGCTACAGTACTCTCACTCTGCTCTGCTTTAGCCTTTGTGGTAATTAATCACTTATTCATATGTGGCACATCAGTAACAAGATCAAGCAACTACTGCACAATTGCATGATAATAAGCCGCTCATATATGTGTCAAGATTTAGCAATCCTTTTAAAAGCCTAATTTAAACTCATTTTACAACTAAGCAGACTGCTTCTCTGAAGCATTTTCATCCCGTATCTTTTTACATATTTCCGTTGAAATGCCTTCTTTTTTCATTTTGTTTATAGAGCTCAGTTTGCCCTAAATCCATTTATGGCACCAGAGTGAATTTCTGCAATGCAAACATTTAACATAGTTTCCCAGTCAACTGGAAAGGC
This sequence comes from Gekko japonicus, assembly GCF_001447785.1. Lineage (NCBI taxonomy): Eukaryota > Metazoa > Chordata > Lepidosauria > Squamata > Gekkonidae > Gekko > Gekko japonicus. The sequence goes on along the minus strand of NW_015176456.1, from coordinate 1,621,328 downwards.
CTGAGCCACAGCCTCATGAATAAAGAGAGTGTGGCATCACGGAGGGGTGAACGTTACAATGAGCAATAAGGTAGAGCAGTGATTTACACCTGCTGCACTCTAAATAGGTCCTGTATCCGTGGCTGCACTCCCGCAAAACGATGGACATAGGTGACGCCTTCCCATGCTTACTAATCTCCCATTTACTTCACCAATATAATAAGGGTCCCACAGAAAACCTCTAACACCCCACTAGGGTTGCCAAGTACTTACTGCAATCCGTTGGGGGACACATGCTCCCCGGCCGGAACATTTCTCCCTGTAACACACCATGCCGTCACCAGGAAATAACACTGGGTGATGCTCTGGCAATGGGGCTGAAAACTCGATGGTACCATCGAGTTTCTGGCCCTATTGCCAGAGCGTCGCCTGGCGTCACTTCCTGGCGACGGCATGGTGCAGTGCGTCTGTTGTCCCTGCGGGAATGATCCTGTGAAGACGTCTTTGTCCCCCGCCGAATCACAGTAAGTACTTGGGAAGCCTGCACCACACTCACAGTTAATTCTTGATTTCAACCACTGATTTCAGTCAGACTGTTGCTATCAAGCCTCCATTTTGTTGGGCTTTTTCTCTGCCTCTTCAATTCAGAGCCGAGAGACCAGTTCATTTCTGCCAGTCTCAGGAGGCCCTGAAAAGGAGTTGAGCTCCAAGACAAAAGCTGAAGGCCAAAAGAAGGGTCAGGGTCAGACAGGTACTGACCCTGATGTTGTCAAACTCACCAGAAAACAAAGACAGACTTTGAGATAAACCAACTTCTTCATTCACATACCCACGGACTGTTAACCAGGACCTCTCTTTACTTAATGAAGGTAAATTTAGATACATGAGATCCTGTTGCACGAACATTTCTGCCAATAACAATCTAACCCTACACTAGCAATTCCATCTAAAAGCCTTTTAATTCAAAGTAACTTGATGGTGAAAGTTGTAATAATCCACCAAAAATGCCAGACTAGTAAAAACAGCTAAAACTGCCTCTAACACAACTCTTCCTTGCCCCAAGGTGTTCATGTTTTCCTGATTTGTGAATGGATCAGGAGTCTGGGAACTCCCTCCTTTTCACCTTCTGTCCAGCAGGGAACAAATCATTTAGCTCATCTAGAATTCCCTCTTATTTTCTCTGGGCCCAGGAAAAAAGCAAGTTCTGGTGTGGTTTTTTGTGTGTTGCTACCCCAAGCATTATAACTGGAGCCAGGATCTATTTCCAAAATGTACTGCTAATCTACTCCAAACTCCCTGTGTTTGTGTAGTGACTTAAGCCCTTGATCGCCCCAATGCCAGGTGGATCTTGCCTCCTCCTGAATTTACCTTTTGGATTATTGGCTGACCAGATGCTTGGGTTTTCTGCCTAGGACCAGCGTTTGAAAATTCAGTCTTTTAGGTACTTAGTAGCTCCTGCTTTACCCTTTTTTGCTCTACTTCTTTTGGCCTCTTGCCTCTCCTTTTAAGTGATACTGTGTGTTTGGAATATATGAATGTCCATGTGGGCATGGTTCTTGTCACAATATATGCCTGGTTTCATAAAGTAAATGTTATTACTTTTTCAAATGATCCTACAGTTCAGGGATGTCAAACATAAGGCCTGGGGGCCAGAATCAGCCCATCCAGTCTCTTACTTGGCCCGTAAGCAACTGGTGTGAGGGAAGGAAGGCAGAAGGCTGCTGGAGGGTGGGGTGAGCAGGTACGTGTGTGAGGGCTGTGTGTGGCTGAAGAAATAGAAAATAAATGACAAGGGGGTGGGGCTAAGAGGCTAAGTTAAAATAGTATGGGGGGAATGGAAGCAAAGGAAGAGAAAGAGGAGGTGTGGGGTTTTTCTCTCCTGTCTCTTCTGACTGCAGCTTGGTGAGGATTGGAGAAGCCACTGGGGGGGGGGATAGAGCTGAGTGGCCGGCATTGCCACCACTGCATCAACTGGCTTTGCATTTTTTCAAATGACGACTGTGAGGGGGATTGGTGAGAGCAGGCACATGGGGTGGCAGTTAGCTGATGAAGGGATAGGGCCAGTGGGGAAGAGAGGAGGCAACTGGGCTCTCTTCTGCATGCCGCTCTGAGGGGAAAAGACATCCTGGCCTCAGAAGCGAGTGGAGGAGCAAAGGGAAAAAGGGGGCACTGATTTTGCTGCTGCATGTCTGAACATTTGCAGAACTGGGAGAGCCAGAGTGAGAGTTGAGGTGGGTGGGAGATGGTGACCTCCCTTCTCCCCCTCCCACCTGTTCTCAGCTCAAGAGGGAAAAGGGGTTGTGGGAGGAGACAAAAAGCACCTCATGCAGGTTTTGGAAACAGTCTCTTCTTCAAGCCTTCCGTCAGTCCCATGGCTTCTTTGGGAAATGCAGGACGGATGAGAACTGTGGGTGGTGTTAGATCGCCGCTAACAAAGATCCGGAGAGTGATTTCAGCAAAGTGATTCAGCTTTATTGAAGTAACGAACAAGCACTTAAACGCATTCATAACCAGAACAGTTTAACATTGGGAGCTAGGCTCCTTTTAAACATTCCCGGGCTAACATAGCCACGCCTATTTACAATAAACAACCAATGAGGTTGTGTGGATAACGTCCAATGAGAGTCTTTCCCTCGCAGGGAACTGTAACAGTTCTGATTGGTCGCTGTTGCAAAGCGACCAATAGGAATGTAGTCCTGTGGAGCCTTCGTCCAGCTCAAGCTTAACATGGGAGGTGAATGAGGTGATTCATGCAAGCCTTTCCAATACATTACAGGTGGGGGGACCTGGAAGAGCTTGGTTCAGATGCCCCCTCCTTCTGAGACAGGACCCTGTCATCTGGGTCACCCAGGGCCAGTTGCTGAGCCTGGCCCACCTCATGGGGTTGTTGTTGTTGGTAGTGGGGATGAGGTGGTGGTGGTGGGAGTCTGGTGTGCCTCCTCAAGGTTGTCAGAGACTGGATGGGGGAAGAGAGGAAACAAAGAGAGACAGACGGATGCTCGGCTGCTGAGACTAGGCATATGGGGGTTCTACTGAAAAACTACCTTATTTACTTGAAAGGACAATGACCCATCTCCTAAAAAGTGCTATATACACAAAAAGTAGCTAATTTATATGGAAGTGTATGGCATTCCATGGGAAGAAAATAATCTAGCATATGATCATTAAATACATTTATTGGAGCTTTTATGGGTTCCCCAGTAAATCAATTGCTTTCACTGCTAGGAATTAATTGCTTTTGTTCATATTTTGAGTAAAAATAATATTGTTAATTGGGTTTTCCTGTGTCCTTTGTAAAGTTCATATCTCCAGTTACCTGGCATTACATTTTATGGCATACATGGTCCGGCCTGACATAATAACATTTGTGTCAGATCTGGCCCTCATAACAAATGAGTTTGCACCCCTGTCTGAGCTGCTAGCACTGGTCATTGCCCAGATGGGTTATATTAATTTAAGGTGGATGTAGAACTAGCAGCTGCTTTAGAAACAGCAAAAGGAAGGATCCCCCCCCCCCCCTTATGCTCAGGCTACCCTAATGAACTTGGGACCAAAATAGAAGTCGGGCCTTTCAGAAAATCATGGGACTAAGGTATATGCGTTGTGACCACAAGTTCAAATAAGGAAGCAGCCTCAGGTGTTGGGGGTAGGCCCGAAGTAGGTTATTCACAATTGCTGCTACATAGATATTGGGATGCTGCAAAAGTAGGGATACTGTTACCTTTGCTGGGTGGTAAAAATCTTGTCACTGTGATGCATACCTTTGTAACATCTAGATACATTACTGCAATATGCTATGCATGGGGCTGCCCTTGAAGACTATCCAGAGGCTACAATTTGTACAGAATGCTGCAGCCAGAATGTTGACTGGAGCACTTCACTCAGGTCTTGTTCTATCAACACTAGATCCCAATTTGCCTCCAGACCAAAGTCAGAGTGCTGGCATTGTTCTTTAAAGCCCTATATGGCTTGGGGCCGGCATACCTTAAGGACCACATTCTCCCATATGAACCCACCTGACACCACTCTGGTCATCTTCCGAGGCCCTGCTTCAGGTGCCCTAGCCATCTGCGGCTAGATGGGTGGCAACCTGAGAAAGGGCCTTTTTGGTCATGGTGCAGAAACTTTGGAACTCCCTCCTCAGGGAAATTTTTCTTTCTCCCTCTGTTGTCTTCTGTTGCCATCTGGCAAGCCTGCAAGCAACTCAAAGAGTTGCTAAACATGTTTGTAGTTGCCTGTTGGTCTGAAAGTTGACTCATAGCTGACAGGAGATGAACTGGAAGTTGGCTTTGTTGTGTCTTCACCATAGAGAAACCATGTTAAGCTTGAAACCTCAGCCAGGGTTCTAATCTGAAACAATATCATTGGCTGAAGCAGTATTGTAACCAATCAAATGTAAGAGAACTGTGCTGGAGGGAACTATGTTTATTGGATGTTATATCTTGTTAGGGAACAAGCCTGATATTTGTTTTATGGACTGTTTATTGCTACACAATGGACTGTGCGCATACACATGGGCTCAGAGAACTGTACACTTTAGATCACCTGTTGTGATGACACACATAGAGGGTGCCTACACATACCTTACATGTAAATAAGGTTTCAGCAACACAGTTGTACAGCCTGGTGAAGAAGCACAAATCTCCATTATTGTTAGCAATGAAACAACAACTTTGGGAAGAAACAGCCACCATAGCGAAGCTGCTTGTGGTCACGTATCACCCATCGCCATGTAACTGCTTTGTTCCTGAGCTGGCATTTCCTACCAGATGGACATTTGGTTATCAATGGAACTGGCCAACTTCATCAGCACAACAATGAAGCATCCTGACACCTGGATCTCACACCTGTTCAGATGCCAACACTTCGATTAAGGTTTTAGGTTACAATATTGGCCATCCCTCCTAGGTAACCTCTCTCCCTACCTGCAACCAATAGGATTGTTTTTGGGACAGACTAACAGGTAGGTGGGTCAAGAGGTTGGCACAGTTACCACCCACCTCTTGGACCCCCTATAACAGGACAGAACCAATCACCTGGCCCCTCCTGGCTAGCTAGCATTCCCCCAAGACAACCCCTGTCTGCTTTTACCCCTCTTAAGTCCCCCTTACTATCCCCAACCCTTGCCTCTACTGTTGATCTCTTGATCTATAGTCAAGAGACCCATGCATTCCGGCTGGTTCTGGTTGTGTGGACTCCCTTTGTTTCCATTTCTTCCCCTCCATTCTTCATTGGAACAACCAAGTTGCAAGACAGATAAGTATCGGCCACCATCACCCCTACCTGCTAATGCAACTGTGCTTATTTCCTACTGTAATTCTTAGGAACTTGATTGAATGTGTGAGTGCATCAGTATTGTTTGTATGAGATATATTTCTAGTAAAAGACATCGGTTTTAACTACAACAGCCTCAGAATCCTTTACTGGTAACCCTTGGTGGGATCAGGACCTTGGTATAAATTGGCAAGAACCCATTTATAAATTGCCAGTTGCTGTAAATAAAGCAATTCGGCTAACTATCTGGATTATGATTGGACTTTAACTATGTGAGGGCGTGGCTACACCAGGCTGGGATTGTTTAAAAGGGAGCTAGGCTCCACTGTTTGTTGTCATTGTGTTGTCGTGTCTTGTGTGATCTTGGAAGTTCTCGTTCTTAATAAAGCTGATTCACTTGTTACTTACAACATTGTTGAGTTGCATACTTAACAATTGGCGATGAGGATGGGATTCAAGAACGGGTAGGCAGCCCAGCTGAACCAACGCAAGAATGGAGAACCGAGACACACACCCGGCTGAACCACTAGGCACCACTAGTCTTTGTGGCCGCACCAACTGCTGACATGGCTATCAACCCAGTGTTCGAAACATTCGAACCAGGAACGGAAGACTGGGACTCGTACCTGTCCAGGTTCAAGTTCCACCTGCAAGCCAACCAGATCATGGATGAGGCACGGAAGAAGGCAACGCTGCTCAGCTCATGCGGCAAAATCGTCTTCGACGTCGCCCGGTCCCTGGTTGCCCCAACTGACATCCAAACAGCAACCTGGATGGTAATCACGGACAGGCTGAAGGCCCACTTCTTGCCACAGCCTCCCAAATAGCTTGTCGACTCGAGTTCTACAAGCGAAGTCAGGGTCCAACCGAGTCCATCGCTGAGTACGTGACTGCCCTGCAGAAGGCAGCTCGACCCTGCAATTTCACCAATCTTGGCCGGCAGGTCGAGTGGATCCGGAGTTTCGGCCTTACCACACAAGGCAAACAGAACTATCTGTAAACAAAGGTTGTTTGTTATGGGGGAACCGGGGGGTGGTGCTGCCCAAGCTAAGGGAGCGTGTGTTAGAGGCTCTCCACAATGGCCATCCAGGCATAGTCCACATGAAAGCTCTGGCAAGGAGCTATGTCTGGTGGCCCAAACTAGATGTGGACATTGAGGGCTGGGTCCGGCATTATATGACTTGCCAATAATTGAGACCTGGCCCTCCTCAAGCTCCTGTCCAACACTGGGAGAGCACAAGTAAGCCTTGGTCGAGGCTTCATATTGATTTTGCTGGGCCGTTTCAAGGCCAATCGTTTTTAATATTGGTTGATTTGCTTTCTGGATTATGATTGGACAGATGGAACAGATAGCACTTCTGAGAAGGCTACCTTGGAGGTCCTGGCCTTGAGTTTCCTGCCTAGCAGTCTAAATTTTTCCTCTAGGACCTCGTGACTGCATTTCCCCACATTGTTGGTGCCAATATGGACCATGACCACTGGCTCCTCCTCAGCACTATCTACCTGTCTATCTAGAACACACATAATGTCCGCTACCTTCACACCAGGCAGGCAAGTCACCATATGGTCAGTACACGGTTTCACCACCCAGCTGTCTACCTGCCTAAGGATCGAATCACCAACTACCAAGAGGCTCCCTCCCTCCCTTCCCAGGGATGGTTCCTTGGTGCAAAAGGGTACCCGTTCACCAGCTGAAGAAGAGGTCCTTCTGAGGGCATATTCCCCTTATCTTCAGCACGGTACCCTGTTCCCTCTCGACCCTCATGCTCCCTGGCAGTAGTGGGGCTGCCATAACCAGAGTGGGACATATCTAGCAAGTCCCTGAGAGTCTTCTCCATGTGCCTAACTGACTGTCTCTGCTTCTCCAGGTCAGCCACCTTGGCCTCAAGGGAACAAACTCGTTCCCTGAGAACCAGGAGCTCCTTGCACCAAGCATACACCCAAGACCTCTGTCCAGTGGGCAGATAGTCATACATGTGACACTCCATGCAATACACTGGATAGCCCCCAACCCCCTGCTGGCATTCTGGCTTCATAATTGCTTTCTTAAACAATAATTATATATAAATCCCCTTTAAAGCCCTTTAAGTGGTTTTCCTTGTAGAAGTCTACTTACCTTACTGGGAACCCAAGGAGACTAGGGCCCTGGCTTTCTGGCTTTTCCTGGGCTTCTTACAGAGCCCCTAGTCTAAGAGTCCCTAGGCTCAACCTTCGGCTCATGCCTCTGGCAAAGGGCTGCCTTAAATAGAAGCTTCCCCTCAGCAGAGGGTGTGGCCAGCAGGTATGCAAATTCACCCAGTTACTCAATGACCCTTTCACACCCTATCTCAGGCAGCCAGGACTCTGCAACAACTCACAACTCACCCACACACTCCCAAACACAGTCCCCCACACAGTACCCTCTCAGCTAAATCACCTCAGATGCAGTAAGTAAAAAAACCACTTACCCCTCTAGCAGCTCTATCTCCTGCTCCTTCTCAGAGCTCAGCTGGGTCAGCTCTGCTTCTGGCTAGGTGCTTCCTTAAATAGAAGCTTCCTGCCTTAAATAAAAGCTTCAACAACAAACAGTACAGCACACAGCAAAAAATAGCAAGTGACAACGAGAAACAACTGTGAGCTGAATTATCTTCAAAAGTAAATCCAAAAGGAGACTTCAACAAAGTGAAATGCACATGTAATCAGAAATTAATCTATACATATAATCCATCATTGGAAAATACAGAAGTTCACAGGATCCATGGAAGGAAAAAAACAAAGTCCAGAGTAGATATCCAACACATTTCCTAGGTAGTATGCAGTGTTTCAGACTTCTGGTCCTTCCTCAGGAACAAAGAACAACATTAGGAAGTTTCATTTCAATTTCTTTACAGGACAATACTATTCAGTTTCTTTATGGGCCAGGTCTCCTAAGCTTTAATATGCACCTCTCAAGGTTGCTTCTATGTAAACATGCCTCATAGCAGAAGGCTTTGCTCATGTCCACTGAGAGAGGCTGAAACCACAGAGCACATGTTTTTAGCTGCCCATGTTATAAGGAAGCATGGGGCGACATTATTACCTTGCTATTAGACAAATTCCTTGGTCTTCTATTTTGATATCTTCTATCTGATAAGAAGGAGCTGCGGTGGCTCAAGTGGTTAAGACGCTGAACTGCAGACTGTGGAAAGTCAGTAGTTCAGCGGTTCAAGACCCGGGTGCCGCAAGACAGGGTGAGCTCCCGTCTCTAGTTCCAGCTCCTGCCAACCTAGCAGTTCGAAAGCAAGAAATTGCAAGTAGATAAATAGGGACCACTTCGGTGGGAAGGTAACAGCGTTCCGTGCTCCTTGGTGTTTAGTCATGCCGGCCACATGACCATGGAAACGTCTTCGGACAGCGCTGGCTCTTCGGCTTTGAAACGGAGATGAGCACCGCAAGCCTAGAGTCGGATTCGACTGGCTTTCGAGCAAGGGAACCTTTACCTTTACCTTATCTGATAAGAACCCCAAGATTACCTACCAGGTAACTAGATTTTGTTTGGTGATAGTGAAGTCTCAGAAAATGTATTGTAATTAGATTTTAAACTGGAAATAATTTTTAATTGTTTTTCTCTGGTATACTGTAAACTTTGAATTTTTACTTGTAAAATTGTGTAGACAATTGGTCAAATTTACTTTACTTTACATTTCGGTTTATATACCGCTCAGACCCGAAGGTCTCAGAGCAGTTTACAGATATATTGCAAGTGCAAGTTAATCCCTAGAGTATGGCCACATCTATTACAGGGGGTGGGGCTGCCTACTGGCACCCAGGTGATGGGTTTAGCTGTTCCCCGGCTCTCTTCCTTCGGCGGTCCACTGGGGTCGGCGTCCCATTCTTTTGCTGTCTAAGGCCAGTCTTCTCAGCTCCACGATCTTCTGGCGCACGGCCCGTAGCAGCCCCGGCCTGGCTATGTCCACATTCGGCTCTGCCGCGCCTGTGCTTTACGTCACCACGCGCTCTTCAGTGACTCCACCTCCACCTCTGCTGTCGCTGAGTGCCGGACGCTGCTGCTTTTTTCCTTCTGGCCACCAGGGATCGCCGCACCGTGCCGTTACTCCGCTGCCACTGCCGCTGTCGCCGTCACCGATGTTCCCACCACATCCCACTTGGAGTAGGGTGCCCCCTACCCTTCTAAGGGCAGGTATCCATTTATCTACTTGCTTTTATTATTCTTACTTTGCTTTCGAACTGCTGGGTGGGTGGGAGCTAGGACTAGGGCCGGGAGCTCACCCCGACTGCGGTGGGTCTCAAACAGCCATAGGGCTGTTCACTATGATATTAATGCATGTGTTCTACTGCTTGCACCACCACAATGAATGAACAAACGATCATTAGCTTTTGAAGCCTTCCTGGAGTCTCTTCATATGGAAGACAGGCAGACCAGCCTTGCCACAAAGCAAGCTGAAGCAACTGTTTGTGCTGCAACAATCCACAGCAGGCGGCATTTTTCTCTCTTCTGTGGGCAAGCAAAAGGTCAGAGGAATAAATCCTGGGAGAACATGGAAAATTGAGATGAAGTAATCTAGCACCTACCAATTTGCATTCAACAATGCACTGACAGAGACAATTTTACCATTATTTTACCAATGTCTATGGAAAAATGCTAAAGCTGGACAAGCCGCTCCTGCATTTAGAAGAAAGGAGCCCAGAGAAAGTATGTGAAGCCAAGGAAGTTAATAGAACAAGTGCTGTGATTAATATCTCCCTTATAAATAAAAGCCGAATGGTGGTGGCACTTCTCTAGAACATTCCACACGCTCCAGAATTGGTTGGTGCCCTGGTGTGTCACTCACAGGGCGTCTCTCTCCATTCGCTGTGCTGCTGCCTGTGTGGGTGTCCTCCCACCCACGGTTGCAGCGGCCACCCTTTTGCCCTCAGTTTCCTTCGAGCCGCGGCCCGGGTGCTCCACTGGCTAGACACCCTCACTCAGCCTGCAGGCTCCAGACGGGGCCATGCCATCACTGCTGAGCCGCGGCAGCCAGGAGCTGCCACCAGCCAAGAGGAGGCCCAGGCCAACATGCGCTAGCTCCACCCAGCCGCCTGGAAAGGCACCAGGGGTGGCCAAGCGGGGAGGCTGCAGTGGCCCATTTCCTCACGCCTCCCCTATGCAGTCTGTGGATGAGTGGAGATGGTGCCATGCCACCGTGCCTGAGGCCGGTCGGGGAGCCAGGCCCAGCCTGTCCCGTCACCCTGTGGTGGGGATGGACGAGGCCAGGTGGCTTGGCCCTGCGCTCGGCTGGGCTCATGGTCATTGCGGGGAAAGGAGCCATCCTGGCCGGCTTCCCCCCGGCGCCTTGAGTGGGTGGGGGTGCTGGGGGGAGGGGCGAGGCCAGGCATCTTGGCCCGCCGGAGCCTCGACCGTGCGGGGTAGGACGGCCAGCTTCGCCGTGGGGGGGGCAGATGGAAGACGGCGACCCGCACCCGTGGCCAGGCTAGCACCCTGTTGTCTTCAATTCCACAACGGGCATTCTTCCTAGTATGTGTGTCTATCTATCTATCTATCTATCTATCTATCTATCTATCTATCTATCTATCTATCTATCTATCTATCTATCTATCATCTATCTATCATCTATCTATCATCTATCTATCATCTATCTATCTATCTATCTATCTATCTACATACATACATACATACATACATACATACATACATACATACATACATATATTTCTTGGTATCTGTTGCTGACAACCTAATTCAAAACTTGGAGACAACGACGAACATTCATTAATTGTAAAAGAATTCACACAATCAAAGGACATTCAGTGGTATCTATTGATGTGTCAGCTTCACTTATTTTCCCCTTTACTTAACAATTAAATTCTTAATTCCTGTTGTTCCTAGAGGTGGTAGCCTGCCCATCCTTGCTCTGCTGTTTTGAAGCCCCGGCCTCCTTGACCACCTCTGCTATTCAACAGTGGACAATGGAGGAGAGAAGCTTCTCTTTCTACTGTGCTTTGACAGCGTATCTGGCTCTGTCCTGAAATCTAGGACAAAAGTGTAAGAGATGGGATGGTCACTAAAGATATCTCTGTACTAATTCACACATTCATTTATTCATGAAGATAATATTTACTTCTGTTTCAACAAAACAACTCATTCTCCATTCAAGCCCTAATGCTGCCACAAGATTTAAAGATAAGCTTAACATTTTTGTATGGTTTTGTCTGTTTTGTGGATTGTGAATTCTACTCAGTATGGTTGCTCTCTCCATCTGTTCAAAGTGTTACCACCATGAGCTTTGGCATTTCTCTTTATTAGGGAGATCTGGAAGGTACTTGTACTACTAAGGTGACTTTCTGCTTGCAACATTCGCACACAAGGTCTACTGTGAGGACTAGGAAGATTTTCTCATCTGGCCTTACATATTCCCTTAGTTTTTTATGAGCCCTGTGGGATTTTGATACATAGAAACTGTTTGAATTTTAAAACATGTCTAAGGCTCATTTTGGAGTTGTGTATAGAATTAATAATGTATATACAACTAGAACCCACAGGATATAAGTGGCACCTCATTTCCCCCTGTATCTCCTCCCCACACTATTTCCTCTTTCCCTCCTGTTGTTAGCCCCCATATCTTCTTTCCTTGCTTCCTTCTCTCCTTCCCACTCATTAAGCAGCCTACATTTTATCTGCCCCCAGTCTTCAGCTTAATTGTTTATTTACTTCATTTATGCCCCACCTCTCTTCCCAATGGGGACCCAAAGCAGTTTACTTCATTTTCCTTTCCTCCCTTTTATTCTCACAACCTGTGAGATAGGTTAGGCTGAAAGAGAGAGTGACGGGCCCAGGGTCACCCAGCAAGCTTCCATGGCAAAGTGAGGATTTGAATCTGGTCTTCTAGATCCTAGTCTGATACTTCAAATACTATGTCTCTCAGCTTTTCCTACTTCCCCCTAGCAAAAGTCTGGCCAAGTTGTAAAAGTCATGTGGTAGCAAATTGTTCAGGTGTGAGGTGGATGCTGCTGCACCCAGGTGACTCGTGTGGCATCAAGTTATCCAATAGCCTCTGCTGTACCTGAGTGAGTCATGCAAATTGGCATGGTAGTGAGTTGTCCAGGTGAGTTATGTGGTGGCTGCTGTCACACAGTAATGAGGTGCCAGGTTGTTGCTACTGGGCCTGGCCCCAATAAGTCCTCCCTACAGGGAAGTTGGGAGGAGACGGGGTAGATGAGAGGCCAAAAATAAAAAGTCTCTGCTCCCTGCCACAGCATTTTATCAATAAAAACAAAGGCTTGAAGCCTAGCAATATTGTTGTGGTTGCCTAGCAACTAAAACAATGGCTGGTGAGATTTCAGAGAACTTGCATTTCTTAAAGCTACATGTTCTTCTTCTATTATTTTGGGTTTTTTAACCCTCCATTTTTTTAAAAAAGTTTTCAGATTTTCTTCAAACCTGGGGCTTTTCTTGAGTTTGTAGAAAGATCTGTGTTGTCTTTTCATGGCCCCAATATGTGAATTAAAGGATCCAAATCTCAGGCCATATTGAGAATTATATATGATTGAAAAGATATAGTCAAGCAGAACAAAGTCTATTATTATGATGATTATTTCATCCTGCTGAGGTCTGAGTATAGTCAGTGGCCACAGTGGCCTTGATTGTTGTGAAATACAGCACAGCATTTCAGTTAGAGTTGGAAAATACCTGGAGACTTTGGGGGGGGGGATGCAGGAGAGGGTGGGGTTTGGGGAGGGGAGGGGTCTCAGTATGGTACAATGCCATAGAGACCCTTCAAAGCAGCCATTTTCCCCAGGGAAGCCGATCTCTGTCAGCTGGAGATCAGTTGTAAAAGCGGGAGATGCCCAGGCCCCACCTGGAGGCTGGCAACCCTAATTTCAGTCCAGATTGGAAAGCTGAATTTTTTGGGGGTCAGTCAATTATTATTATTATTATTGGTATTGTTAATCTTTTCCACATCTGCCGTGACAAACAACATACAGAACTAGGATCCATGGCCCTAGTCTAATGCAATATCAGCACCATGCTGAGATTTGATGATAGTCTGAAGCTGCAGAGCCCTTGATAGCTGTGCAATAAAGTGCAACATACCAGTCCAGACTGGGAAGCCAAATATTTTGTGGGCCAGTCAGTGCCCGGTTTTCCAGTAGCAGAGATAAGAGACAAAATATGTCACAGTTTATGCCGTTACCACCAAAATAGCTGCTCAGAAATAGACTATGCCTCTGGATTTTAAAAGGATGTACTAAAGTTTTCCATATCTCAGGACTTTGGTACAATACACATATTATGGCCCTGAAACATATCCATCAAGTATAGCTTGGATTCCGCCCTGTTTCTGAAAATAGTATGCAGATTGTTAATTACATGTAACTAAAATATGCAGATGAGCACAGAGGGCTGCACTGGAAATGTCTTGTGATCCAGAGTGCTGCAGCTAAACAGGTTGCCCATCCCCTTGTCTAGTGGGACAATCTGGAGCCATAGAGAATATGGCTGCAGAGGACATGGGTTATGCCAACTGAGCCTGCCGGAGCACCTGCTCTGTCATATAATTACCCAGTGTCATCACGTCCTATAATCACCCATTGAAGTACTGCATTAGTCCTGGGGAAGATTAACACCTTTATTTAGAATAACTAAACATCAAAGAAAGAGATTAAAAAGATTAACTTGAAGGGGGGAAATTAAAATAACACCTTAGAGATGTATGTACAATATAGAGCAACAGAAAAAAGCTTTCTGGTCAGTAAACAATTTGGAATCAAATGGACCTTTGTCAAGTCTGCATACTGCCCATTTAAGGTTCTCTCGAGCTGTACAAATCCAACAAAACCAACAAGTAGACAAAGTCACACTTCTAACAACAATGCAAACAAAACAAACAAAGAAAAATACTTCAATGAAGCAAAAAGAGAAGACCCCCCCCCAATAAGGAGTAATCAGTCACGGCTTTATTGGCGATTCTGATTTGTTGTTCATTTACTCTGGGCAGCTGGACAATAGGATTTTCCATGGGCCACAAACAATGAAATAAAACAGCAAGATGTACTGTATTTTACTGAAACATAATATAAAGGGCAGCAGGGGACTAGTCAAAGCCCAATATTCGGAGACTGTAATTTTTTATCACACGTTTAATTTCCTAAAACCAAAATGTTTTTTGGGGAGGAGTATAAATAAGGCACATCATGTCCTCTGTCACAGAAGCAAGGCCCAGACCACGTCTTTATTAGTATTAAATGAGTATTGTATAAGTAGTTTTAGTTTAAACATTTTTTATTATTTATGTTAGAGTTGCTCAGCATAAATGGAACAGTTCCATGCTTCTTTTTTTGTTTTTATTACTAATAAACAGTAATAGACATAAGAATTCAGGCACTGTTTGCATTCCCAGGTACTTTTGATCCCAGGCATGTTTTCTGACTGAAAGAGGCAGACCCAAAGTGGGGACTATTAAGGAGATCCACTGAAAAATACAGAAAACACCTTTGTAGAGGAGTATCTATATTAATGGGAATAACTGCAAAACAAATGCACACAATTGAGAGATTATTAATGGAAAGACTAGCCAATAAAAGTGAACAAGTAGAAATATGCAGAAATTTACAAGGACTGCCCTTCCCTTTCATTCATATGCATTACGGTAATTACTGTATATTAATATATTAATAAGCATCTTCTTGTAATTATCCACTGATTCCCACAACACTTAAAATGAGAGGGAAATGGCTTTATTGATGATGGACAGGAATGATAATTTTAAACTGTGGTGCTTGAGGAAAAATATCATGTAATGATAAAATGCTTTCTTGGTGATTTTATTCTAAAACAGATATGTATGTAACTAGGAATCCACAAGATTCCTTTGAAATAGTCAAAGGATAGATTACAGGTGAGATAACACAATGTGTGCATTTAAAAGTAAATATAAGATTCCTTCCATTCATGTTTTGGGATATTATACACGCCACTTTATACATTTTATTTGTATATTTAGTACTGGCATGCACAGAACACACTGCAAATATAAAACTGAGGCTGGGCAAAACATTGTTATTTTATGATTGATATATTGACTGGGGAAGTAAAAAAAAAAGAAGCCATGCTCATTTTCCTTTGTTAGAAAATGAAAAAGAATGGGAACAAATACAACTGATGGTGTTTTTTTATTGGGATGCTGTTAACACACATGCAACTTTTCCAGTTACCATGGGGGAAGCATTTGTATCATTATTGCAGAAACAGGAAACATCCAGTCATCAAAGTAAACAGGATGTATTAAACCAGTTGTCAAACTGAAGCATCTTTTATTCCTGATATCTTATGTGAGGGGAGAGGGAAGGGGATAGAGAAGAAAGCTCAAGAAATCTGAAACTGTCATAAAGGGAGAATTCAGCCATGAAACAGTTCTTGTTTCTGGCATAAATTATGTCTTTTATTGCATAAAACTATGACCTTTTCTCCTACCCCTTAAAATTTCTGAAGGTAATGTAATAATAAAAGAGATGGTAATGAAAGAAATTTTGGAAGCAAAAAAATGAAAGGAGAACAAAAACATAATTGTACATGCCTAACTTTTATTGAGAATATGGTACATCTAATTGTTTGCATGATTGTGAGTGATTTGGTATGGACTCCATGTCTTCCATTTGACTGTCAGTGCCATTCTAGACAGAGTTACACCGTTCTAAGACCATTGAAATGAATGCAATTCTACTTACGCTGTATTTATTTGCTTACTTTCTCACTGAGCTGCAAGGCATGTTATAGAGTAAAAAACAATGCATTCATACAGCATAAAACATCCAGTGAACAATGCAGTAGGATTAGGATTGCAAAATTAGTAAACAATAGGATGGACCTGGACAGGGGTCATTTGGGGGGGGACACGGGGGGACGCCATCCCCCCGGGTGAGGTGCGGGAGGGCGGGGCCTGGAGCTCCCTGCTGGTGCCCGTTGGAGGTCGCCGCCGGCTGTGGGGAGGAGACACTTCCGGTGATGTCAGGGGGTGTGGCATATGCTAATGAGTTATGCTAATGAGTCCCCCTAGCTCTTTTTCTATGAAATGACCCCTGAAGCTGGACAAAATTGGCAATTTCCACCGATGTCCCCTTCCTGCTGCAGACCTACTAATGGCAGTCCTTGGAGTCCTCTGTCCCTCAGGAATAGCCTTTTGTGGAGATCAATGAGCTTCAGAGGAAGGAAGGAAGCAGCAAAATTCCATTCTACCATGGGAAAAGGTATTCTGAATTCAACCTTGTGTGGACTATAACTGCCTAGTAGGCAATATATAATGGAATTACAAAGGTAGATGGCAATGCAGTAAAAGCAAGACGATATCAAGAATACTCAGAAGACCTTACTCCAGTTGTATTCTCTATACAACTGCTATTCCAATGCAACACCATATTTGCTATCCTCCAAGATTATAAATACCACATTTGTTAAACTTTAGTTCATTTATTACATTTCATGTCATTCTGTATAATCTGCCTTGAGTCCCACTGAGTCCCACTGAGAAAGGTGATTTATAAATAATATAAACGAATGACTCCATAGGTCACTATGCTGAGACTGAACGTATAGGATCAGGCCCAAACCCTTGTGAGGGCATAAATTAAAGGACAACATGAACCCTTGTTTTGGCACAGAGGCTCAACCCCATGCCCAGAGTTTATTTGGTGGGGGTGAGACTCAGAGGCAGACGAACACTTGCAGAGTAACAAACGGCTGTCTAAGCAGCCCTAGATTCGATACATTTCTCTTTTTTTAGGATGACTATAAAATGTTCTTTTCCTGGCACCACACCTGAAGTAGCCCCATAACATTGGCTATGCTTGTCACTTTGATGAAGTATCCCATAAATTTTTACTTATAACATTTGAGAGAGCCAGTTTGGTGTAATGGTTAGAAGCACGAGCTCCAGGGCTCTAGTCGGGGGGGAGCTCTCAGGTACGGAGCTCAGGAAGAGAACCTCTAGGGGGCGGGGCGGTCACGTGGTGAAGCCCCCCCTTCTTTACCCCGCCCTCTGCTTCGATCCTCATTCCGTTTGGGAATGAGGATGAAGCAGGAGGGTAAGTAGCCGGGTCTTCTGACACACTTCCGGTGATGTCAGGGTGTGTGGCCTTCTGTCACTTCCGGTGATGTCAGGGGGCGTGGCATATGCAAATAAGTTATGCTAATGAGTTATGCTAATGAGCTCCGGCAGCTCTTTTTCTACAACAAGACCCCTGACGAGCTCTAATCTGGGAGAACCAGGTTTGATTCCCCACTTCTCCACATGCAGCTGCTGGTGTGACCTTGGGTCAGTCATGGCTCTCTCAGAGCTGTTCTGTCAAGAGCAGTTCTCTCAGAGCTCTCTCAGCCCCACCTACCTCTTAGGGTGTCTGTTGTGGGGAGGGGAAGGGAAAGGAGATTATAAACCACTCTGAGGAGCAGAATTTCAGAGACCTCATTGGCTGACAATGGAAGGGAGATGTGGGAAAGGCCTGCTCTGCCAACTTTGCTTTGATCCTGGATTTTGTAGGATCCAAGCCAATTCTCTTTACTTATACAAACACAGACTTATCTTAGAATCCAAGCAAGCCATTAAAAATAATAGGAATAAAATAATATATATTAACCTAGAAACCAGCTTTGCTTTACTGCAGTTCAATGGGAGCATGTGATGGACTCCATTGTTATAACATCAAGCTGAAAACTTGCCAAGGACCTCATCATTCACCTATATGCTACTAAAAGCTGAAGGGTTCTGTGGGTTGGGGTGGTGATTCTAGCAATAAGACCATAGGTCACTGGTATAATGCAGAAACTTGGCATCTCTTCTTACACGACTCTGGCATTTTTATAGGCGCTTGATACAATTTAGGAGTTATTCAGGCATAGGGACAGAATGCCTCGTCTGACTCACTTTAGAGATATAAAAAGGGCAGGTAAAAGGATCTAGAGAGCAAATTCCATAAAGTGGAATTTTTTTGTTTGTTTGTTTTGTTTGCTATCCTGCTTTGGGAATTTTTCCACTAGATTTGTAGTTTAATATAGTTTTCAAATGTAGCCATAGTGGTGCTGGCTTCAAGGCATAAGATTTAGCCTATAAAAGTAAAAACAACAACAACAGTGAAAATGACAAATAAATTTTCCAAGTTAGAAACAGCAAGGGCAAGTCACAGCATCCCTGTCATGAGCATCCAATGAAGTCTGTTACCTGTTTGCTGATGGAGCCTTCATGAATGTAGAAAAGCTGGGTCGTGCTTTCCTACTTATCTTAGCAGGATAGCTCTTTTAAAGAATGTGCATATCAGTAAAAATAGATAAAACAGAGGGGGGGGGGAATCTAAGACAACTCTTTCATTTTTAAATAAGGAAAAGTTGATATTCAGGCTTGCTTCTTGAGGAGCTAAGACAGCCCCCCTTCCACACTTTCCCCCTTCTCTTGTTAGACATAACCTTTGCAGCATGGGATTAAAGCACAGGCAGTCACTCTGAAAACGTTTTCCTTTGTAATGTATGTCTTTTTGTGCACTTAGGAAGCTGGTCACATGTATCTGAAAATGTTATGATAAACACAGGATTTATACTGTCTGCTTTTAAGACTTTTTATTGCCATACGTGGCTGAAGTCTCATCATGGCTGCAAAATATTTTGTTGTCTGTAACCCCCCACTCCACCATTTCTGCACATGTGGATTTGCTGCACATCATGCACCGAAGAACACAAGCTGGCCAATAGATAGGTTTCCAGCAAATAAACGGAAGAAGGTCCAATTCTACTCCCCCCCTCCCCCCAAGCACTGACTTTAAAGACAATACGGTAGATTTGTATCTGACAATTTAACGATGAGTACATTTAACATATTGTTAGCTTGGAAACATACTAAAGGATACATGAATATGCATGATTGGACCAATTCTCAGTGGTGCCATAGATTAAGACCTCCTAAACCATTGCCTAATAATGGCTGATAATGCAAAGAAGGGAATGTCTGAATAAATATCTTTGATGATCTGCATCCAAACACACACACATTCCTCCATTTTCTGTCTCACAAGCCAGATTTGAACTCTTCCCAAGCCAGGCTTCTTTTTTAATATGGAAGCAACTGAGGCGTAAGAGAAGCGCTTTCCTTCTTTTCATTGAGGTAGCACAGAAAAGCAAGCCTCGTACATTTCTACAGCAAATTAAAGAGGTAATTGTGCTGGGAAGCTTGAACAACATTACTTATGCCTTCATGAGCAGGGGTATCTCTTTTCATAGTTGTAGTGTCCTCTGACAGTGCATTCCTAAGAAAACTTTCCTTGGAGTAAGCTCCACTGAAAAGTCCTGAATAAGATCTTGAGTAAACCTGTTTAGGATTGCTCTCCCAATTCATTTATTTCCTTGCTCTGCTTGTGTGTTAAAAGCCCATCTCCAACATCAGAAGTTTATAAATAAGTCACTTTGGCAGTGCGTATGTATAAACCACAAAAAAATGTAAGACCCATGGAATACCTAGCACCCCTCTTTCTTTAACCAGTGTCTTCTTATGATAAACCACCCTCAGGCTTATGTCTACCTCCTGTGTTTGCTGTATTGGTCTACATCCTGCGTTAGATTTTTGGCATGTTACATGCTTAAAAAATGTAACATATAGATTAAGATACATTTACAGCATATGACCTGGACTCACACTTCAGGCGATATTTTTGTATGTATGTGTGTTTTAGCTTGATTTGTGTATGGTTTTAATGGCTTTTAAGATATGGTTTTATTACGGTATGTATGTTTTAAATCTGTTAGCTGCCTTGGTGGCTGTCCTGTATTCGGCAAGCAGGGCCAGTCAGATCTCCTCTACTGGTAATAAGGTTGCCAGATCCTCCCTGGCCACTGGTGGGGTGTAGTCTTGCCAGCTCCAAGGAAACTCCTGGAGATTTGAGGGTGGAGGGCAGCGACCTCAGTAGGGTTCAGTGCCATACAGTCCATCCTCCAATGCGTCCATTTTCATCAAAATGATCTCTGTAGTCTGAAAATGAACTATTGTTCCAGGGGATCCTCAGGTCCCACATGGAGGCTGACATCCCTAATTGGTAGTGCTCTCAGGCTTGGATAATGAGGCCTGCGTGCGCATCAACAAAAACTGCAGGCAAGGAACTGGGAATAGAAGCAAGGAGCTGGACCAGGGACACAAGCTTAAACCAGTTGATCCAGCAAGTTTCCCCTTCCAGTCTAAGGCTTCAGTAGGCTGAAAAGACAGCAATTCCACCTGCTCTGGAAGAAGAAGA
This sequence comes from Gekko japonicus, assembly GCF_001447785.1. Classification (NCBI taxonomy): domain Eukaryota; kingdom Metazoa; phylum Chordata; class Lepidosauria; order Squamata; family Gekkonidae; genus Gekko; species Gekko japonicus. The sequence continues at coordinate 1,600,835 of NW_015176456.1, read as the reverse complement.
AGAAGAAGAGGAAGAGGAGGAGGAGATTGGATATACCCCGCCCTTCACTCAGAGTCTCAGAGCAGCTTACAAATTCCTTTGCCTTCCCCTCCCCACAACAGACACCCTGTGAGCTAGGTGGGGCTGAGAGAGCTCTTTTAGTTGGGGTCTTTCAAGGACAGCTCTGACAGAACTATGGCTTGCCCAAGGTCATCCAGCAACTGCAAGTGGAGTAGTGGGGACTCAAACCCAGTTCTCCCAGATTAGAGTCCATGCACTTAACCACTACACCAAAAAAAAGTTGGGGTTTTATACCCCAAAGAAGAGTTGGTCTTATACTCCACCCTTCACTACCCGAAGGAGTCTCGGAATGTGGAATCAAACCTGGGTCTCCAGATTAGAGTCCGCCACTCTTAACCACTACACCAAAAAAAAGTTGGGGTTTTATACCCCAAAGAAGAGTTGGTCTTATACTCCACCCTTCACTACCCGAAGGAGTCTCGGAATGTGGAATCAAACCTGGGTCTCCAGATTAGAGTCCGCCACTCTTAACCACTACACCAAGCTGGGACTCATCTACACTTGGGACTCATCTAGCCATGGTTAACTGGGGCCAGTATCCTGAAAAGGATTACATCCACCATGATCTGGCACAGGAGGTGGAATACGGGCTGCCAGCCTAACACTGTTCCTTTGTTGTGTTGGAATATGCAACGTCTATCGTTCATAGATAAAGAAAATGATAAGAACATCCTGCAGGGGGTAGCAGAAAGGAGAACTATTAGCACAGTGAGATTAGGGACTTCCTATTATTTTTCAAATAGTCTCCTTTCTGTTTGGCTCAATTGGGGGTTTTCCAGCTCCTGCTGAGATCTCTTCATCACTGACTCTCTCTTAGCTAGTTAGACAGACTTCTATTTCTCTCTCCTCTTTCTTACACAATTGGTTCTCTTCCTAATAAACCTACTTTATGCTTTACTGCATATCTCCACTCTGCCAACCTGTTGGGCTATTGTCACATGAGCCCTCTGCCTCCACCGCTCCTGTTGAGTGGAAGCAGCTTCTGGTGGGCTTGGGAACCAAATCCTGGACTGGTGCTTAGTTGCCCCAGGAGCTGGGGGGGACAGAGGGAACTTCTGATGGAGGAAGTCCTTCTGCAGGCTCTCCAGGGCAAGCTCTGGAGAATCTCCCATGGCAGGTTCCTCAGGGGCCGGTTCTGGAGCAGATGGGCCTGCAGGGGTCTTACAAAGTTTCCTTCTCTCTTCCAGGCCATGTGTCTGGCTCTTCAGGCTCCTCAGAGGGTCAGCTCAGTGGAGCTCATGACAGTGGCTCTTATGAGAGCAGAAAGGTGAGGTATAAATTTTGTGAATAAATCAATGTTTGATTGGCTAGGAGGTCCATGCAGCATGTAACCACATGAGTGGCCACTATACCATCAGAGGCTAGGCATAGCCTCTTTGCAGTGGTATTATGAAAGACCTGTCTCTTTGGGACTGTGGAGGGAGACGTTGTATGTAGGTTTGTGCTGTGAGCAGATAGGATTTACTTTTCATTGCTGCTGTCATTACTTTCATTATTTACTGAATTGTTTCTGAACTGTTGATTTTCTTGTGGGAGCCACCTTGAAGCCATTTACTGAAAGGGGAAAAGATGCATGCTGTAATGTACTGAGTTCGGAGGCACTGAGTAGTGATCAGCTCATGGTTTATTAAGCAAGCAAAACGAAAGACAAACCAGCGAGATCTGAGCCCCGCTTATATCCCTGCAGTACCCCACACCCAACACACACCCCGACACCAGTGATAAGCTATTTACAGTGGAGGAGTCCATCATAGATCTACTCTAGAATCCGGGCACTCCAATTGGTCTGCCCTAGGATCCGATTCATCTATTGTTCTAGCGCCTGAAGGTGTGCTTGACCACATGGCCTCACTAGCACTGTTGTAACTACCTCCGTATATAACACATGCATTTTAAATAAAATAGCTATTTCTGCCTAGTACGGTACTCTGCTCCTGTGCCTTTAACAACAACTGGATTTGAAGACATTTGTAAGAGATAGGCTTTTCACAGTGCGGAGATAAGCACTGACTGGCTGATTCTTGCATATCAAGCTACTGTTTAAAACACAGGAGCAATCAAGAGGGGCTGGGCTTTTCATCATTGGGTGGCAACCAGTGTTCTCTCTAAGCTGAGTCAGTGTGAGCTAGCTTGCAGTTTTTTAGCCTCTGGCTCACACATTTTTGTCTTAGCTCAGGAAGGATGGCTCCAGAGCAAACTAATTTAGGCAGGAGCCAAATCGCTTGCTCACAAGTAGAATTTTTGCTCACAAGACTCCACCGCTTAGAGGGAGCATTGTGGCAACCCTATCCTTTGCCACACTTGAGAAGATTTGAAATCTGCAACACTATGCTTTAGACCACACATCTGAGAGTTAATGGGATAGAAAATGTATAAATGTAGTACTCCAATTATAGTAATTGCCATCTATAGCAAAAGATATGGTTTGGTACAGTGTGCTAACTTATGTAACAAGAATGCACTTATAGCCTGACACTATGATCCGTTGTAAAGCTGTGTTCTTCAAAGTCAACCAGAGAGTTCACTTATCTTCAAGAGCATTCTGATTCACATATGTTCACCTTGTCCTAATCACAGTGCAGATGGGATTCTGGTTTAGTTGCATTTGTTATGGTATTGTTAGAGCACAATCTGCATCTTCGATCCATAAATTCCCCAGGTATGACCCCTATAGGTAAAGCTGCATTACCATTTTTAAAGTGTACAGTTCCCCAAATAACTGGTCTACTCACTGTATTGTGTTTAGTATTTCTGTCTCTATCCAAACCATTCCATGAACCTCAGAGTGGCCTTTTACTGGAGCAGGCATGTATTCTGGCATTTATTCTTAAGGAACTGCACACATCATGATTATTATTATTAGCCAAAAAGCAGCAGGAAGTTTTAAGCAACCACCTTCCATTCATGGTGTTCTCAAATACTTCCATATAGATAGTCAGGCTAGGATGAATTTTTATTCCTCAGTTGCTAGCATTGTATTAGAAGCTGCTATGGAAGATCCCCAGATTTCAGGAACCACTTTTCAAGGGCCCCAAGAACTGACGTATGAACACAGGTCTCAGAATCCCTGGTTGGAATGCAAATGGTCCATGTGTAGGTCCCTATATCCCTTTTAATATGTACACTGAGCCTTTGGGCTCCCTAATGTTGTGTTATGATGCATTTTAGTAAAGTGCAGAAAGCCTATCTTTGTTTTTATTTCTGAAATATATCGGGAGATATCTGCATATTGGGGAAAACTTTTTTCTTACAGCTCACATCATAAACAAGCAATGATGCTCACACTGGTACCAGAGGAAAAAATATATTTCACTCTCATGGGCTTTCATTGAATAAAGAGATTTCAAACCGAGCTCCTTAAAACATCAATGCTCCGTATTACTCCCCTGATATACATATAAATCTTTATAATGGGGCACTTTACAAGCAAAACTCCTGAGTCCTTTTTGATTGGTAATCACAGAGTTCCCTTATTAATACTGCAAAAAATGAAAAAAGCATAAACATTTTGCAATCTATCTTTTCTTTCTATGCGGATATACATCAGCAACAGCTTTAAGCATTTTTTATGTTTCACCCATCTTACTTTTTATGGGCTTATATGGGAAGAAAATGGTATCAGAAAACCAAATTCAATGACTGCTGTTCTATGAATAAATCCTGTTATCTTGGATATTTTGGGAGTAATAAAAATGTACACATGTTAGATTTCTCCATCATCACAAACTTATGTCAGTGCTGGGACAAAATTACATCTGTTTGTTTACTACCACCCCACCCAAATAGTGCGAGCATTTAGATTATGCACATAGGTCTTGGATTGGCTTACATGTGAAACCAGCAATAGAACACATGGCAAAATGGGGGAAGAACATTGAACCCTCCATGCTTATCTTCCCACAAACCTTCTCCCTGCACATTTCCCCCATCTAAAGGCCCTTCTAAAGCAGAATTTAAGTAAGGAGTTCATGGACAGAAGCTGTAGGAAAGTAAACTGTGGGAAGATGGAAAGTTCAGCATCTCTCTTCTTGTGCCCTAGGTTTTGTTGTTGTTGTTAAAAACAGAATTTATCCTCTTTCTACACAATAGGGACAGTTTTATTTTAAACATGGCCAACATCTTGTTTTATTCTTATTAAAGCATCTTGCTGTTATGTTAAAAATCAATGTTGCACACTAGTTCATAGCCGAAAACATCTGGCCAAAGTTTTGGGATGATTTGAGAATATACAGGTTTGGTAAAATTAGGCTGCTTTAGATAATATACAAAGAAACTGTCTTTCTTCCTTTTTCTCTGTTAAGAAACTGCCTTCCCCATGCATGGAGCAGAGTGCACAGCATCTGACAGGAAACTATGGGTAGTGTCAGCATAGCCACTTACAGCTTGGGCTGTAGTTGTCAGAGACCCTGAAGGCTGTCTTATTTGCATCCCTCCATCATTCCAAACTGCCCAGAAAGCACCAGTGTTAATGACTTTTTCCTGTTCAATGGAAAATATTATTGTAACTGCTGTGTATGTTTGAGGGTATTGTGCCTTTTAGTTGGGGTTGTTTGGACTTCTTCAGCACCCATAGTTTTGGGAGTGGCTGAAGCGGGTGAAGTCCAGTGTTGGTATCGGCTGTATTCTGAAACATTAAACCTAGTTATTATTACATCCTGCCAAACCTCATTTCTGACCAATACCAGTTGCAGCACTAACCATGACACACAATTTATAGTTGTGTATGGCAAGAGATGATGGCCAGCAGTCGTCAGAACTGTTTCATCTTCATCTTCATCTCCACTATCTACTTCACTTCCTACACAATGGGTGGGGAAGTGATAATTTCTCATGATTAATTCACACATGGAAACAGTAGTGTAGGAGCATTATGAGACTGATCTTCACGAAGGCTGATTCACACGGCAGGCCAAATTTAAAGTCCTGAATCCATAGGGACCAATGTGACTCAAGGCTGACTTCTCTACATTAAGAAGGAGATGAAGAAGAGGAAGAGATTGGATTTATACCCCGCCCTTCACTCAGAGACTCAGAGCAGCTTACAAACTCCTTTCCCTTCCCCTCCCCACAACAGACATCCTGTGAGGTAGTTGGGGCTGAGAGAGCTCTGACAGAAAGTGCTCTTTCAAGGACAGCCCTGACAGAACTATGCCTTGCCCAAGGTCATCCAGCAGCTGCAAGTGGAGGAGTGGGGAATCAAACCTGGTTCTCCCAGACTGGCCTAGTGTCAGTACAAAGGAACAATCAAATCATTCAATATATAAACAGTAGTGTTGTTATGAGGAAGGGAATTTCTTTTTTAAAGATTTTTTTTTAGATAGAGGTATTTTTCTCTGATTTCTCTTTGTAAAGAGAAATCAGCCCAACATAGGGCAATACTCTGGAAGGAGGGTAGGAAAGTTTGAAAAAAAATTCTATGGAGTAAAATTCTGCAAATTTTCAGAATTTCCCTTCCTGCTCCCCTCTGATTTTCTCCTTCCTGCCCCCCTCTGATCGAAATAGAATTGATTGGAAACTGAGCAGAGATTCCTAAAAAAGAGGGAAATAACTGGATTGTTGAATTTCAGGGAGAAATTGGGTAAAGAAGAATTAAGATAATTTCACTTAACAAAACTAATAAACAGCGAGGGTGTTTTTTTTTTTTTACCTCTTTGAAGCTGAGAAACCTTCAGAGAAACAAATTACCAGCCAGCTTCTTCTAGAGATGGCCAGAGGGACCATATCTCTATACATTAACTATGGATTATATCATACAGAATACCACTTAACTGATAGCTAAAGAGATACTATTGTTAAGTGTGGTGCCCTGAATTCCTGGGCCCCACAAAATTAAGGAGGTCCCTTAGCCAACAAAAGACATCAACATTCCCTTCAGATGTATTTATTTCTTTTATCTAAGGGCCAAACAAGATGTGACAATGTCTATGGGTTGGATTCTCTCACCATTTAAAGCATTATGAAGTCACTTTAAAATGCTGTGAGGCAGCATGGTGGAATGAGGTGCTCTTGTTCCCCCCTACCCTGTGCATTTGCAAGCACTGACACAGCTGTTGGGGTGGATGCAGCCATTTAGGCACTTGGAAAAAAATGGGGAGGGGGAGAGAGTGCCTCATCCTGCTGTGCTGCAGGCCTGATCATAATTGGGTCCTCACAGCATTTTAAAATCACCTCATTAGGATTTAAAATGGTGGTGGCACTCATGGGTTGGACCTGTGGCTTCTGTCACATCTAGTGTTTGTAATTCACACAAACCAACTAACAATAAACACATCCATGAAACAAATTCATAAACTCAGTAATAAAACATAATAAAAACTGTGAACTCCCTAAAAGTACAAATAAACATCAGTAAAATCTTCAGGCCTTAAAACAACCCAGCCAATATGATAATGAACAGTATGACTGGTCAACAAACAATGCATCAACAATTAGATTTAAAGCCGACAAAGACCCAAGCAGAAGATCTTAATTGCCAGTCGCTTACGGAAATAAAACTGTCTGATATCATTTTCTAAACCTAATGAGAGAAGAAGCGCCATGTGCTTCCTCTGGTGTGTTGTGCTATCACAGAAAAGGTCATTGATCTTGTGGAGGTCAAACCAACTTCCACCAGAGACCACTAACAGGAACACTGGGTGGATTTAAGGAAATGGACAGGAGTATTCTATGTGGGAATAAACTGCAGCTCTTGAAAATTTGCCGAACTATCCATTGTGTTGTTAGATCTGAGTGGGATCACTGAAAATCCATTGTGGTAAGTATCTTTGCAAACTTCAGTTCGTATGACTAAACTGGCCTGAATATCAATCCGTACACATAAATTAATCATCTCCTGTGCTCAGATTGTGGCCATGTCTGGCAGGTCTGTTTCAAGATCCTGTTGTGGGTCATTTTTAAGCATTACATAATTTCAAAGTTTTGTATTTCTAGTGAAAGCGTTCCATTCCTTATTGAATGGAAATCTGAATGCTAATTCCCATGAAATGCACAGCTTTTATCTACACGGGACTACCAGAAAAAATGTCGAGAGCCAAAGGCTTTATATGTTGTGCCCCCAGCCCCAGAGTGTGGTGCCAGCTGAGACTGAAAATGTTAATTCCACAAATGCCTCCAAGTGAAGACTACAGGCATGTCTGTTTAATCTGGCTTTCCTCAAATAATACCATCACCAGGATAGATTCTCTGACATGCTTTGAGATTTAAAAAAACACCACCCTAACAAGCACTACATAGAGTAAATACAAATTGCCAGCTGAAAACCTGCATTTCCCTTCACCATCATGTACAAAAAGCTTGCCAGACTTCATTAGAGTGAGAGCAACATGATAAAATAAAGCAAAATGCAAAGCATTAATTCTTATAGCATTGGTTTGGTAAAGTATCTTTTGACTTGGTGTTTGGTCATTTACTTCTCTTTGTTCATAACTGTTCCAATTATTTTCAGCTGTTGGTCACTCCATTTATTATTGGTATAATACTATAAGAAGCTATTCTTATTTTCAACATACCTCCCTTTTCATACAAGTAGAGGAACTGTGAACTTTGCGGCAAACATGTCTGGCAGGTGGACTTGTCATTTTTGACAGCCACAACCACTATTGAGGCAAGTTGCAGACCTCCCCAGTATCCTACTCAAGCTCTGAAGCCAATCAGCTCTGCAGCCATGCTGTAGCTACCAGTGTTCCCTCTAAGCTGAGTTAGTGTGAGCTAGCTCACAGTTTTGTAGCCTCCGGCTCACACCTTTTTGTCTTCACTCAGGAAGGAGGGCTCCAGAGCAAGCTAATTTATGCAGAAGCCAAATCACTCGCTCACAATTTTAATGCCAGTAGCTCACAGAGTAGAATTTTTGCTCACAAGACTCCACGGCTTACAGGGAGCATTGGTAGCTACTGTGATGTCATCTCAGTCCTTCTGCCTTATGGCTGCTTTTTGAATCTGGTAAAATAGACTCTGCCCCAGGGTCATGGATTGTCAGGTCAGTTAGCTACATCAGAGAGGGAACTGTGACTCCCATAAGGGTGTGTGAAAATGTACATGCATGAAACATCTTTGATAACACAGGCTTCAATAAACAGCAAATGACAAAACTTTTGTATTAGCTGATTGACTGGTTTTCGCACTCTTTTTAAAAACGCTTTACTGTCAAGGAGCATGCAGCATTAACACGTTTTATAGGGGAGAATATGCATACTTGAAACACTGCTGATGGTGCTGTATTGTACCATTTGACTACACAGAAGTAGACTGCTAAATTGGCTCCAGCTGCTCATGAACAGCTGAACTGCTTGATACAAAACTGGCTCCCTGCTCTTGATAGGCAAACAGAACATGAACTGAACTGGTGGGTGTTCAAGTATCCCACATTATATTAAAATGATACATATACATTATAACATAGATATTAAATGGCTTTAGTCCAAAGATCTGCTTGTGTAAGCATTTCCACGTGTGCCCGGGGAATTTAATAATCTTTCCCTCCCAAGTGGAGCTCCTCATACTCTCTGAGCAGCCGCTCCAGACAGCCATAGATCATTTGGAGAAGTATAAACGGTTGACCTATAGTCTGCAGGTGACACACACACAAAATTACGCTGCCTGTACAAAAGTAGAAGTATGGTTTGATCACTGAATCTATGCCTTAAGGGGCAACCATTTGATCTTTCTATTTGTCTATTAATTATTATCAGGGTACTTTCTATGCAAATCACATGCAGTACTTTTTAAAGGAATGAGGTGATTATTTACTTGTATCAGAAATGTGCAAATATTTAACTATATCCAATGTATATTAATATTCTCTCTCCTATATTTTGCAGAATTCAAAGAGTTCTACCTATGCTGACTGCTGTTGTCAATTCTGACTCCCTCTGATTTTCACACCATATGATCTTTTTAGCATCCCTTTCTCTCAGTCTCATTTAAGCAACACACAACCCCAGCAACACTGGAGAGATAGGAATGAGCAACAGTGGATGCAGAACTAGATGTATGTTTGGGGGTTACTACGTAGTTTCAGTTTAAATTATGTATCCACAATTTAAAGGAAACAACGTGCCAATGAACTACAGAGGACACGGTTTCACATGTGAAACCAAAGGAATTTCATGAAACCAGAGGAATATTTAGTTGACACATTCTCTCCCTTCCTTTTTGTCTCTAATCTAAACCTTGTCCCAGAACACAAATCAAAAAATCTTCACAATGAGGCCAGGTATGGAAGGGGAAGATGTTCCTACAAATCTGAGGGATCCCCCCCCTAAGCTGGTTGAAGAATCTTCAGAAAAGGAGGGGGTAAAATAAGGCAAAAGAGTTTTAAACTTCCAGGTTTTCATATTACCTCACAAGATCTCAGCAACCATTTTGGATTGCCTATGCAACCATAGACAACAGTCTGGTTGTGTAGGCAATCCAAAATGGCTCCTGTGGAGGTGAGCTGGGGGGGGGACAAAGAATGGGCAGGAAAAAATATCAAATATTTTTGCAGGTCCCCCACTGCAGGTCCCACATACTAGTGGGAATGAACATGTGAAGCTCCATTACAGTGTCAGGCAACTGGTCCATATATCTTAGTATTGTCTACTCTAACCATCAGTGGCTTTCTAGGGTCTTAGGAAATGACCTTCCCTAACATCTGAAGAACTGAGCAGTGACTCATGAAAACTCATACCCTGCCACAAATTTTGTTAGTCTTTAAGGTGCTACTGAACTCTTGCTCTTTTCTACTGCTACAGATAGAAAAACACAGCTACCCATATCAATCTATTTCCTAACATCTGTTGTCTCTTTAACTGGTTATGCTAGAGATTGAACCTGAGTCCCTCTGCATGCAAAGCAGGTTTTCTATAACTGAGCCAAAATTCTTCTTTCTTGCCATTTTCATAAAGATTCTTTCCAGACAAATGAAATATCCTACCAGTTTGCAATAAAGCTAGTAAAGCCCTGGTCACACGGAGAATTTGCCGCACTAAAGGCACGAATGCTGGGCAGATTTTCAGGGTGTGATCACACCGCAACATCTGGGAAGCATAGTGCACCCGTGGCATGCCACCGAAGGTGCACAGTTAAAAAGTACCTGCAAAGATCTACTAGCAAATGGTTTGCCATGGGCTGCAGACGGACTCATTCTGTGTAATTGCGCTGGTGTGTGCCTATTCCCTCTTGCTGTCCTCTTTGCAGCGCGCACTGAAGGACGAAACCCCGGTGTGCTGCCGTCACGTCTGATCACATAATGGCAGATCAGAATGCGACGGCGCAAATAGCCACGCCTTCCCCCCGTGTTTTCTGGCACGTGTGGCCAGGGCTTAAGTCTATTTATTGATTCTTACCATCAGTTTTTCATTTTCCTTATCTCAATTGTGTATAATTGGCCATAGAAGCAGCATTAATTCCGGTGATACTGTATAACTTCAAACAGAAGAGCCTGTTTGACAGACGTTACCTACCTTGGCTACCAAAAGGAAGGCCTCAGAATGGAAACAGATACGCTTTCTTTAATGTCTGCAAACACTAGGGGACTAGGTTTGAGTGCAGAAGCTTAACAACTATACAGAAAACTATGCAGAACAATTTAAAATCTAATTTATCTATGAGACAATCTATTGTAAGAATATCTGTATAAGACTGTTGGAACTCCACATCTCATATTTGCTCGATGTAAACTTTCGTTCTAGGAAGGGAATTTCCCCCCAAATCTAGAAAATTAAAACAGGAGGATGGAAACAGTGAGTCTATTAATGTCAAGATTGTTGAAAATGTGACCCTGATGATTACTAAATGCCAGGTATTCAGCAAATTAACTGATGGGAGGTCAAAACAGAACTGGCGCTGAAAATGAGTTAACCAAAGTTTTCTGGGCAGGATTCAGAATGGCACAAGGATTGAGGGCACTTCAGTGTGCTTTGCTGTCTAGTACTATCTTCTGTAAAGCCATGATCCCACAAGGTGATGCATCCTAGGCCAAACCCAAACAAGGTACTTAAGCATATGTTTATTTTTGAACACATCAGTGGTCCCATTATGTCAAAATATATCCTCACCAGCTTAAAGCTGGGTTATATCATTTGCTGGATCAAGCACCTTGTGTGATGGGACACTAAATTAACAAGCAGAACATTTGTCTCAGCAACATTTACAGCTATTCAGTGGCAGCTGCTAAGCACAAGCAAACAAATGGCAGTGAATGTTGTTGCCGTTTCCTGGTGGTGCCGGTGTACGGCTGAAGTTTTTAATTGCATCCTGGAAGGGGACTATAAAATGATAGATGATCTAGTGAAGGAAAAATAACCCCCGAGTTCTTGCCTACTCTTTAATCCCTGGTTAACAGCTTCAAAAGGACGCAAAGGAGTAGTGTTGAACTCATGTCTCAGCACCTAGCCTAGTAAATCATAGCTAATTATTTATAACTTAGAAAGAAAATTCACAAAGCTTAGCAAATAGTCAATTGTTTTAATAGGCAGCAAGACTAGACAGGAGTATTTTCCCCCAATGCTTTCTCTATTTGCCAAAGTAAACTCTGCAAATGTAAAGCCTCGGCAGATTTGTTTTTTCCCCCTTCTATTAAAGCAGCCATTGTTCTGTCATTCCCTCCACATTTCTCCTTTATCCTCTCTTCTTTTATTAGGTCTTGACTCCAGAAGGTAAAATTGGAGCAAGAAATTTGTAATGATCAAAAATATTCTACTTGTGATCGAGCTGTAGAAGGGATGGAAATTCTTCTTGCTATGTTGGCTCAGTGGAGTGCTGTTGCATTTCATGCTAAAGATATATTTCAAGGGAATATTGTGATGAACAGCATAGTTTGGATTGGGCAAAGTTAGTAGGGAAGCTTCATATTTATTCACACATTTTCTGCTAATGCATGTTTTATTCTGCTGGTCCATGACCATAATAAATTATTGATTGATGGATGGATGGATTGACTGGAGATCTCAGAGGACACACAAAAGAAGGTCTCCACCTTATTCCTAATGGCTCTCTAAATCAAGAAACAAATTCTATGGCTCTATCACGATGAATAAAGATGAAAAACTCTCACCTCATAGTATCAAAAAAAAAAAATGATGAGGCAGCAGAATCCAAAATAGTTATTAAGGTCCACCAGATATTTGAGTGAAGCACTGCCAGTCTAAACAACATAATGTAATGTAGTCATAGGCTTTGTAGCCTTCATTTCCTGGTCCTCTCAGCACACTGAGTAATCAGGAACTAACCAAGGAATTAAGCCTGGACCATAGGTAGATTCTAGACTTCTGTACTTTAAGGTTTACCATCAGTAATGCAGTTAGTTAAATTAACAGTCTAGTCTTAATGGTGTTATTCTCCCTCTTTAGATAGTAATGTCAAATTAAGCTTCCCATGTGCCAGCCCAGATTGGGCAGACTCCTACCCCTTAATTGTCTATACTTGGTCAGTTGAACCGCAGGAGAAGAACAGAAAGAATGATGTCATGGATGCTGTGACATTATTTATTATTTATTTATTTCATTCAGCTTATATACCGCTCCTTCCCGAAGGCTCGGAGCGGTTTACAGAGAAGTATTTAACGTATCTAACTAGGGCCACACAGTACAGGTGAGAAATGAAAGCCTACCAGGCACCCGAGAAGGGTGTATTCATGGTGGGTTCTTCCTCAAGTCGATGGTGTCTCGGCGGGATCTTCCGGTAGCGACTCCTTCTGAGCGGACCTTCGTGGTGCGCAGCTCTGCAATGGTCGCAGCACTGGTCTCTGTCCTTATTGGCTCCGACCATGCTGCGTTGCTGCATCGTCACGCCTCCTCTCTGCCTGGGTCGTTCGTCGCCCGACTTTGCCGTATCGCTGTTCGTCCATCCCCCGTCGCCACCACACAGCCACCACCGCTGCTACATGCCATCCATGGAAGGAGGGCGCCCCCCACGCTTCTAAGAGCAGGTACCCATTTGTCTACTTCTATGTGATCACATAATGGCTCCCTGTGACACCCGAACAAAATCCCTAATCTTTAACACAGAGATTGGGGGAATTCCTACAGCATTGCAGGGTGTGACATCAGGGCCCTTCCAATGTTCCCCTTCCCCAGACTCCACCCCCAAAAGCTGGTAGGATTTTTCAGTGCCAGGCTGGTAACACTGTGTCAGATGCAAAGCACAGAATAAGCATGCAATGAACTTGTCTCATCCTTTCCTACCCCTATCATCTCTAGATATAAGCACACATGGTGTAATATGATTTTATGCATATTTACTGAGAAGTAAACCCTGCTGTGCTTAATAGGGCTTGCTGTATTTGGGACTTCCCTGCTGAGTTTGTGTACTGGAACTGTGGATATCAGCCGCAAAATTCAGCCCTCGTGGGCTGAACTTGTTTCTCCAGGGCTTTGGTTGAGGCGGCAGGTGTCCAAATTGCATCGGCCTCCCCTGCTCCACTTTGCCCCACTCAGTTTTTGGGGCTTCCACTAATTCAGCTGTGCTATTGATGCTGGTTATGTATACTTGCCTGGCATTCTGGTCCATCTTGGGCACACATACAGGACTCTTGTAGTAGATCCTGCTGAATTGTAACTGCCATCTTGTTGATTGTGTTATTGGGGTTTATTGGTTTTAATTATAAGTACACTGTGATGTTTTAACTGTTTTATTCTGTTGTAACTTGCCCTGAGCCCACTTTCAGGTGAGGGCAGGATAGAAATATGATCAAATAAATAAATAAAATACTTCTCAATTCTGAATCAACTGCATGAAGGTCAGGTGGCACGGTAGGGTACACAGATACATAACTGCAAACTGGTTCAACAGCATATGTCAGGTTCAAGATAGCATTCATTCTAAACTGGATAAGTAAAGCAAGTATGGCTTTTTAAAATCTCTGACCCTGCAATTAAGGGAAAAGATGAAAAATTATTTTTTTAAAAAATGAAAGTCTCTCCTTTCAGAACTTCAGTATACTTCCAGATTGTCTGCTTGGTATCTATAGTCCCCTTTTACGAGCCCAAAGGGAGAAAAAAAAATAGTGTTCTCAAAAATGTGCTAAGTAAAAGCTGTGTCTGAGATGCAAAGAGACTGTGTGCTATGATCTTTCTTTCATTTAAGAAGAACATTCAAAGTTTTGTTCAAGTGGTTCGTTTTCCATTTATCTACACATCCATATTGTTCTACAGCTCTGCTCTAAATATTTTATTATTATTGGACTGTGTCTTGCCATTGTTTTAATAACATTCACAAAGTAATAACAAGATTTGCAGGTGATTTAAAAAGTCATGTTAAAGTCAATGTATGATATTTTTCTAAATCCCTTGTGGGGCTCAGAGTTTGTGAAAGATGAGCAATGGACAACAGCAGTACCTCCCGCCAGGAACACTGGGCAGGAACTGCATCAGCTCCAAGCCACTGCTCTGCCAAGGCAATTTGATCTCAACTGTCAACCCTGCTGCTGCATTCCTAGGTTGTTCCTGAACAGAAACTGCCAGCACTGTTTGGTTTCGTGATATGGACAAATGGCAGCAGAGGCCACATGGCTAATGCTCATTTCCCCCGAAGGGCTTCAAATGCACTCTCCAGGGGTGTGGGACTAAGCATTAACCTGTTCTAACAGAGCTTCCAAACACAATCTTTCCTGACTGAAACCTGGTAGCCTTCCATGTCCTTTTGCATTCCCAGTGTCAAAGTCATCGATAAGCAGGTCCTGAGGGCATGCTTTGGCTAGCGCAATGGAAAAGACGGTATGGCTCCCTTATTAACTTTTTTTTCCAAAGTACAATGCAGCTGCATCATTTGTTCACCCATTTGCTTAACTTAAATAAAGGTTGGTGGTGAGGCTTTTGTTGCATTGTGCACTCCTAATTATCAGTGTATTTGTTTTAGAGACAATTAGCCACCTGGTTCATTCTCCCATTGAAGTCAGGTCATCATGAGTTACATCTGCTTTCAGGACTTTTCAAGTCCAAGACATCATAAAAAAGATGATGGCTATAATGATAGAAACTGTGCAGGGTTGGGCATAAGTTTTACAATGTACCATGTTGCCAAAGAGGGTCGGGTTCCATGGCTCTTGCTGTGACTTCCTTTGATGAGTCACACGAAGATCGATGTGAGGCAAAACCCGCCATGTGCTGACAGTGCTCCTTCAGTCCCCAAAGGGCAAAGCAGCATATTTTGCAAAGGTAGAGTGAGAAAGGCAGGCGAAGTGAGACATCATATTCCTCGAGGGCACTCTAGTGCCATGAGAGAGACAGTGACAACAAAACGTGGTGGTGCCTTCTCCATCTGCATAAACAGAAACATGGTGGGTGTTCCCTTTTTTTTTTTTTTTAAAGGAAGGGCTTTATAGAGTGGCATAAGATTATGCAAGTTGTACATTTACTTTTATAAAACTCATATGCTTGAGTGAAACTCTGTATCTAAAGTAAGATTTTACTACAGCAGAATCTCATTAATTCTCACTGATAACTGAGAGACCCTTTGCCACTTGTGAAGTTTTGTATACAATCGGTTGTCATTAAATGCACTGCTAGAAGGTTCCAAACCATCAGGAGGTTGATGGTTTTTCTCAGCTTGGTACACCACCTATATTAGTAGGACACAGAGCATTGCTATAATTTTGCTTCAGGTGGCTGATAATAGATCCAATCCACGTGTTCCAACAGTCCCAATTTGTAATACCTGTCCCTAGTTTACCTTTATTTTTTGCTGTGGCTTTTTTAGGGGGGTGCATTGTTAAAAAGTCACTGTGAGTTGCCAGGATCATTCTGAGAGCCAGTGTGCTATAGTGGTTCAGAGCAGCAGGCTCTAATCTGGAGAATCAGATTTGATTCCCCACTCCTCCACATGAAGCCTGCTGGGTGACCTTGGGCCAGTCACAGTTCTCTCGGAACTTTCTCAGCCCCACCTACCACACAAGGTTCCTGTTGTGGAGAGAGGAAGGGAAGGAGATGGTAAGCTGCTTTAAGATTCCTTAAGGTAGAGAAAAGTGGGGTATAAAAATGAATTCTTCTTCACCTTCTCCTATCTTGTGGCCTCAAGAAGTTAAAACTCTGGGTGCATGCATCTTATCTCAAATGGACATGTTGTTCAATGTACATGAACACTAAGAGCTTAAATAAGAGCCTAAGAACTTTTTAAAAAACCCTATCCTTCTGGCTTTATATCAGTGGAGGACAGGTTGTCTCAGAGTAAATTAATAGAGCACATGTTGATCATGTCTAACAGGAAAGGGGATGTGGTTTCCATGAGAATAAAGGTGTAACATCAATATCCTTATTTTTGTAATGTTGATGGGATACGATCCTAAACCTGGTTTGTGTGTTAGGAATGAGCATGTGAAAGCTCCTCATGACTAGTCTGTTGGGAAACGTTCCTTGACAAATGAGACAGAAGGATTTGCGTATGGCTGGATTTTGTATCTTGTATGATGGGATTAGAGTTTGGAGGGACATTAATATAGAGTTCCAAAGAATCCAATGCACATCATGCTGCTAGCTCCAGTGGGAGTTGAGAAAGCTGGAATCATTCCACATCCTTGGTCAAATACAGTAGATAAATACAGAAGAAGGTTCTTTAAAACTCCAAGTACTACAAAAAGTAATGTGAGTATTCAGTCCCAAAGTGCTACATAAGTGAATAGTGTTAACGTGTTCACCCACCTCTGTACAAAAAACATGTTCTTTGAAGGCTCTTCTACAATTAAGGTCTGGATTTAGACAACTCTAAGCCTGAACATTTCCCTTAAGCACTGCAAGAGTGTGTTTTTTAAAAAAATCTATTTGGACTTTTGCTGGGTAAATCTCCAAGAAATGTTTTAAACAAACAAACAAACAAACTTTTTTTGGTATGGTTGCCATGCCTTAAAGAGCCATAAGAAGCAGAAACAACATGCATGAACATGCAGCAATGAAGAAAGTGTCATTGGCTGTTTTGCTGCTGGTGAGTTCAGCTCAGGGTGAAAAAGTAATGTGAGAATACATTTCCACAGCTGTGTTCCCTCTAAATTGAGTTAGTGTGAGCTAGCTCACTATTTTTTAGCCTCTGGATCATGCATTTTTGTCTTAGCTAAGGAAGGATGGCTCCAGAGCAAACTAATAGCCAAATCACTCACTCACAACTTTAATGCCAGTAGCTCTCAAAGTAGAATTTTTGCTCACAAGACTCCACAGCTTAGAGGGAGCATTGCTCCACTGTGCTATATGTTGGCCTAGCTCTGGGTGGACTGAAGGCTCAGCAAGAACAGAAACCCATAGTAATCCATACCGGGTGCCATTTCTGTGAACTAGTACTATACCAGAGGTCATATTGCTTGTTCAGAACATCAGTTGACAGTACTGTGAATTGCTTGCATCAGGAGCCTGTGCAATTGTACTCCAAGTCTTCATGGAAAGTGGTAGGGCTTGGCTGCCTTAATCTATACAGGTGAGAGAAGGTAATTCAGTTGGAAGGCTCATCACCTTTGGTGGCACCTGGTTAGCAAACACTTCCCATTTAGGAAAGAAAGTGGTACCATGTGAAACAACTAATTTGTACAGAGTGAAAAGGAAAACTCACTGGCACTGATTTGTAATGTGGGCACTTTGGACAATGGAGGCTTGAAGTAAAAGCTACAACCAAAATGTATTTCCATGGTAGGCATCTATTTTTATATTAGAATATTCTTTTAGATATTTAGGAATCTGTTATAAACTTAATAAGGTTTAGTAATCATGATTGACTTCTCTTGGCTTCATTCCGTTTACTGTCTTAACTTAAATATAAAGAAAAATGCTCCCCTTTTTACACAACATAACCCCTATTAAAATATTTTAAGTGCCATACTTGGCAATACAGAACAGTCAAAGTTGAAGCTTACCATACCTTTAATACCTATTTCTTAAAAATAAAATTAAAAAGGAGATATTTCAATGAAGACATCAAAGAATACATCTTCTTCAGCTAAAAAGAAGCATGTCTCCCAACAAAAGAGTGAATACATTTAGTTGATTTAGACTTGGGGGAAAATGTATAGTCTTGTAAAATGGATTTTTCAAAAATCCACCCAATGTTTTTATAGTTGCAAGAAGCCATGGAAACACAAAGATTTTGAGCTCATTGATGCTTGATAGCACATGAAAGAAACATGAAGACTTTGCCATCATCCAAGGCAATAGTGATGATACTAAAATACTCCACAGACGTTATTGCTCAGCCTAAGCCAAATTCAAGTAAATGACAGCATTGCTCACAATCCAAGTGGTTTTTTTAAATAAATCCCTTTGTGGTGCTACATCTTTCAACTGCTGTTGTTTTCATATGTTTTTCATGGATCATTCCTTCCATATCTGAATCTTCTCTGAAGATCTGTGCCTTCCACTAGTATACTCTGTCATGATTTCATCTTATATAGTCATAAAAGGTGTCCTCATCATGAAATATTTGGCCTGCTAGAGATCCCATAACAAAACAGAGTGGTATGAGCAGCTGGACCCAGAGTCTTCTCTGCTGGGATTCGTCTGCTTGGCTTGGGAACTCTATCCAAACCAAAGGGAGGTGGACTCATACCAGGGACCAGGCATGAACATCCTTCCTCTGAATCCTATTTCTGCTTGTTAACTTGGCCATTGCAATATTTATTATGGCAACAACTCCCAGCCATGCTGTCCAAAGTATCCCAGGCTTGTTCCCCCTATGCTATTCCCTCAGCTGCAGAGGGCATATTTTATCTTGCATACATAAGGTTTGCTTCGCAACAGCCAGGGAAAATGGTAGTGCACCAGCAAAGGATTTATTCTTCTTTCTATACTTAAAGAGCACCAGAGCTCTCACCTACTATTCTCTATGGTTATTGTATTTTTCTATTAAGGAAACCAGATGGCCATGCCTGAACTGTTGGCAATTATTGAATTATTAATGTAACATTTTTCAATTACGCAGAAAGAGGACTTAACAGAGTTTGGAATGATGAGATACTTCCACAATGGGCTGCATGAAAAAAGCAGATCAGAGCAAGAAAGGATACACCTGAAGGCAGCCAGTAAAGACACCAGCCTAGTTATTACCCCTTGCAATGTTACGCGGGACTTGCAGATAAAATCTCACCCTGAAACACTTAGGAACGAGGCCTCACAGTTGAGACTTACAGGGAATGCACTGCTAGGCTAGTGGGAAGTATATCAGGAAATAAGTGGAGGCTGCAGCAGTGGGAACAGGGCAGAACAAGGCAAGGATGACCCCCGTGCCTCCCTTGAGTTATCTCAAGATTGATTGGTTGGTGGAGAAGAACGTGAGTTAAAGTCTTCCCAATCAGTCTGAGGTATGAGGGATTCAGCCACTTGCTGAACAAACTAGAGTCCTTGCTTGGTGAAAGGTTGCAATTCCTGACTCTGTTTCATCTTTCCAGTTGGCAAATGGCTTGAAAGTATCTGTTCCCACCTAGTTTCCTTAACACTTGTAGTAAGAAGGAGACAAAACATTAGCTAGCGATTCAGAGAAGCAAGCTTAAGCAACAGGATTAAACCACAGAACAGAGGCAGCAAAATAGCTCCCTGCCCTTAAGTGTAGGAAGATGACATTATGAGGGAGTCTTGGGTGAGTATCTAGGGGGACATAGATGTTAATTTGGGCATAAAAAGGTTGAGGCTTTCAAAGAGGCTAGGGATGACTCCTCAACTTGATTCAGCTATAATGTACCAGTCTATCATTAAGAAAAAACACAACCATGGTTCTGGGTTGCTGAAATACTTGCCAGTATGTCTATGGCCCAATAACAGATGGCTCATTGACCAGTGAAATGCCATTAATTCACTGCCTTACCATTAATTTTCCCAGTGAATTCAGTCCAACATAAATTATCCTTGCCTCTGTAAACTTAGGGCTGAGTGAATAAAGATGCTTACTTGGGGAAAGTAGTGAAAGATAAGAAATAGGGCTTTATTCAACAAGCACAAAAGCAAGTTGCTCTGTTCCTCTATCATTCAGCGACATGTCGGAAAATAGATGGTCAAGGTTTTAAAGCCACCAGCTTATCAACATTTTTGCTTATAGAAACAGCGGAGGCACTTGGCAAGCCTTTGTATTGTGTACATTCTTTAGGGGACATGGGTAGCTGTGTGAGCCAGCAGGACAAACTGAATTATAAAGTTACTGATACGTTTTTATAGGCAAACCCAAATCAATGCTGGCACTTTCAGAATCTCTCAGGGACCTTTCCCACAATGGAGTCATCTGTAGAAGCCAAAATTGTTCCAAAAGGGTATTCAACAATGGTGTGGTTAGTACAGCAATTTAGCCGGAGTCCTATTGTGCAATGTGCGATGCAAGGGAAACACCCATCAATTAAATATACATTTGCAAAGGAAAAAAACCAATATTTGCATGGGAAAATATACTGTAGACTATTAAAAATGGACTGTACTGCACAGTCAAACAAAAGTAATCTCGACCACCCTGTGCAATAGAAACGACAGCCATCTTTGCAGACTCGGCACAACCCTAACACTCCTTTTGGTTCAATAACATTAATTTGGAACTTCCACATAGCTATTATCAGTAGAACTGGCAAAGTGGTGATAGACTGAGGGGGTGGGGAAAGAGGGTTGTATATTACAACAGCATGGAGGGTGTGTGTGTGTTTGTGTGCAGGCAGTGTGCCTTTGCATGATGTTTCTGTGCGCAGGCACGTATTAGCCTTATACATTCTTCTCCACTAAGGTTGTGCTGCTCAGTGTCATGGAACAGGAGCATCAGTTTATTTTTCTCAAAAGACTGAATAGCCACCACATGGGTAAAAGATTCAATGGAACTCTTCCCAGAGGAGCAAATGGTGGGTAACAGGTTTGGCTAATGTAGCTCTGGTTACCCCAGTTTCTAGCCCTTTTCTTAACAGTACAGAACGATACAACCAGTTTATTTTGTCCCATAGTGCTAAAGTGAATTCCTATTTATTTGACTGCACTCCAAAGTGTTGACAAGTAACTGTACCCATTATTCTACCTGATCTCTGTCACCCAAGTCCAGTCTGACTAAAAATATTGCTGCTTCTGGAAGCTGTATAGCTTTGGCCTTTGCTGAGTCTCTAGGGGAAGGAAATTCTGAAGTTTTGGAGCAGTCTCAGAGAAAGTGTCTCCATGTAACCTTGCAGACCTCATTTGGATCACTGATGTAATATGTTACCAGTGATCCAACGTCTTCAGAGGACAGATGTCAGCATTTTACACCAACTGAACTGAGTGTTAAAGGCATTCCTAAATACTATGAAACACATGCAATATCCACATCCACTTGGCATAGCCCTTCCCTGTGTTCTCTTTATTTGGGGAAATAATGGTACTGGTGTATCTAGCTGTCTGTCTTTTGCAACTCACTCCCATCAGAGTATATGTACTTAAACAGTACTCATTCCACTGGCTTCAGGGAGGCTGGAATATTCATGTGAAAACAAACATCACTGACTAGCCCCTTCCTTTTTGCCAACCCTTATATCAGCTATATCTACTCTTTTCACTCTGTCATGTACTCTGTCCCATTTTCTATCTGCTCTTGGACAGAGAAGTAATGCACAGTGCTGTGTGATATTCCTTTCCTTTTTTAAAAACAACAACACCACCACCTATTTCTTCCAGTTTGACTATGGACTATTTCAGACATTCAGCTTTCCCTCCACATCTTGGGCTTGAACTATCCTAATATTTTGGTACTCAGAGGGTAGCGGCACCAAACATCTGATCCTAAAGTAGAGCTTCCATGGGACTGAGATAGTGCATGGACACATGGTGGGCCTTAGATACGAGGACACATTTAATTCTATATGATATAAATCAGCCACATGATATACAGAACAGAATACTGAATGAATCTGGAGTTGTGACCTTGTAAAATAAAATTCTATGATGAAACACATCATACGTGAAACCTCCCCAAAGTTTTATCGATAGTTGAAAGGTATGAGTGAGTTTTACTTGAGAACGTGGAATGTATAGTTGTTAAGTCAATTTAATCAATTTTAATAGGAATTATAGCTCAGATCACAGACTTCAAGCCAGCCATCATCATGCCTCTTTAATTCTTCTAACCTATGCATTTTTACTGCATGGATAAAGATGCTTTGAACAAATGCAGTTTCAATGAATCCGATATGTCCCCTGTGGAAAGCAATCCATGCATACTCAAGACTGTATACTCTTATGGAAATGAGCAGATTTGCTTTCAAGGCAGTAGATTTTTCACTAACTCCACTAGCTTTTTATTGAAACCAATGCTTTGTTGGGGGGTGGGGGGAATCTAGTGCAGACTCATATAGAATTTACTTATTTTCTTTTCCTTTCCCATAATTAAACTCACTGACCTGAACTACAGTACTGGATGTTAAACAAAGCCAGGCTATTTTCATCAGTGCTACTGAAAGATGGTTCAAGCCATTAAATAAGTTTCATCTTCAGTAATTCACAGGATGCATAATTCAATAAACACAAACCATTTGCTATATGGAACATGTTTTAGACATCTTAGTACCATGTTGTTCCCATGTATTTGGTTATTGAGTGCAGTTGGTGGCCTTAACTATTTGCCATTAATCATTTCTTACCAGCACCCACTTGCCTTCTCCTCATGCCCTTCCAGTTGCAAAATGCTACACGACTGGTGGCTGATCATCAATTAGAGCAGCATAGGCCAAAAACACTGAACTTAGAAATGCCTCACAGGCGTATAACATTTGGAGGGGGGCTTGTTTCAGAGGGTAGCCATGTTGGTCTGCAGTGAAACCATTGGATTCGCATCCAGTCGCACCTTATAGACCAACAAGAGTTTCAGGGTACAAGTTTCCAAAAGTCAAAGCTCCCTTCGTCAGACATGAATAGAAATGGAGATTTCTGAGTCCTCTTATTCTAGTCAGAAGGTGAGAGAGATATTATAAAGAATGTTGTAAAGGATGCAAAGGTATCATGTATGTAATCAGCTTGATTAGAGCAGAAAGGAAATGCTCGGGGGCAGAAAATTAGCATCCATAATGAGATAGGAATCCTATGACCCTATTCACACTGGGGCTGTGTCAATGGTTCTGAACTTGTGACTTAAGTTCAGCAATCTCCTGTTGTAATTTTCCCTTGAAATTTCTTTGTTTGAGGGTTGTAACCAATGTTCCCCCTAAGCAGTGGAGTCTTGTGAGCAAAAATTCTACTTTGTGAGCTACTGGCAGTAAAGCTGTGAATGTGCGATTTGGCTACTGCATAAATTAGTTTGCTCTGGAGCCATCCTTCCTGAGCCAGGACAAAAATGTGTGAGCCAGAAGCTAAAAAACTGTGAGCTAGCTCACACTAACTCAGCTTAGAGGGAACATTGGTTGTAACCATACCAGATCAGAAGGATTCAAAAACAGCTTCCCCTTAATCTTTGTCCCACATTGCTGTGTCATTTCTTTTGCTGCTTTCTTGAAAAGAGAATGGCATAGTGCTAACTGGCCTGGTGTTTTATAATCTGCTAGAATCAATGAGATTTTGAGTGGATCTAGTTTTGTGTCCATCTAACCCAATGCTCCCCAACATGAAGCCCTCAGGCATCATGGCACCACTGGCACTTCCCTGGTGTCCACCATGTGTTTCAGGGAAGGAGGAGGGGGATATTGATTGGCTGTTCCCAGTTGGCTTCAGAGGGGAGAGAGACAGAGGGGGAGATAGAGATGTTGGGGGCAGGGAGTAATGCAGGGTATTTTACTTCCTGCATCAGCATCTCTTGTACTCACTGTTCCTGGTAGCTGACCAAGCTCAGTGGAAGCAAGTCAAGGGCTTCTCTGCTTTACTCCCAGTTTTGAGGATAAGAGCTTGATTATCTTGTGAGGTACCCACGCAGCTACAGGACACACAGAGAGAAGCGGGGGACAGAGTAAAACATTGCATTTGGGCTGGTTCTGGGTATCTGTGTTTTCTTCCCATTGGTCATCTTCTGTGTGTTTTATTCCCACTTCCCCCAATAGGGTTGTTAGGCCTGCTCTTGTGATCCCCAGGGACTGTTGGAGGGGCAGAGCCTGGGAAAGGGAAGTGTTGACACCATGATATAACCTCTGAGTGATCACCCAAAAGAGATGTCACTGGCCCCCCACTACCCTCTAAGAAATCCCGTCTATGGAATTTACCAATTCCTAGAGCATTGTTTGGTTTAT
>NW_015176456.1:1564373-1576642 GCF_001447785.1 Gekko japonicus | reverse complement strand
TCAAGCGCAGGGAAAGGGAATTAGCTTGCCATGGGCAGGTATCTAGCAGCCCTGTTTCCCACTTGGCCTTCATGTGTAGGCGTTTTTTATCCTTCCCTTCCACTTAGTAGTCTTCAGTGTATGTGTATATCTGTGTGTTTATCCCTCCTTGGGCTTTGTGTGTGTATTTATATTCCCCATCCCCTGTTCTTATCATGTGCAGTTTCTGAGTGACTACATCTCCCAACACTCCCTGAATCTCTGCTAAGAAACAGCTGCCTTTTTTGGGCAGGGAGGAGGAAGACACAAGAAAAAGAGAAGAAAAAGAGAAATGGGAGATTGGAGAGAAAACTGCACCTAGGAACAGGACTGTGAGAGCTCTTCTGCCCTCCTGGAGCTCTTTTGTTCCCATTATCATTTACTGTGGAGAAGCTGGCTCAAAATAAGGCCTATCCAGAATGAAAATTGAGCTCTTAGATAGAATTTTGCAACTTCTGGATGACAGAATGCCAATGAGGTTTGATGTAAGGAAATATATAGTTATACATATTGGGGGAAAGAATTCTAACTTCACATGTACACTGAGAATATCTGATATGAGAGTACTAACTAGGAAAGAGATCCTGGGCCCCGGTCACACAGGAGGCTTTGATCCGCGAGAGGGATAGATCAGGGGCACAGCAAGCGGGCGCGATCACACCGCAACATCTGGGAAGCTGCGCGCACCCTTCCCCGATCCGTCTCTTCTGGCCAAAGATGCGGATAACCCCCCCCTACAAAACACTACTACTTACCTGAAAATCCGCAGCAGGGGCAGCTGTGGGATCGCCGGCACGCCCATCTCCAGCAGCATGTGAGACCCCCCGGCCAAACTGCACAGGCGCACACATGCGCAGCGGGCTGCCTCACTCACCAATCTGTGGTTTCCTCCCCGGCATCTGATCATGCCGGGGAGCAACTGCGTGGCAGCTTGGAGGATCTGTCTGATCCCGCCACCGTGCGTCTCTTTTGATGCGGCTCAAAAAAGCTGCACTTCAGCCGCCCCTTTTCCCCCAGTGTGACCGGGGCCTTGATATAGTCGTGGATAACTCACAAAGATTATTAGGTCAGGTACTGAGAATAACAATGCCAGAATCTGAAACATACACCTTTATAGAAATCCAAATCCACCCTCATTTTGAACACTGTGTACAGTTCTAACTGTCCCAATTAAAAAAAATGTATCAGAACTGGTAGAACTGGAATAGGCACAAACAGGGCAACCAAAATGACTGGTGAGTTGGACCACCCTCCAAACAAGTGAAGGCTAAGAAAATTATTTGGGTCTTTTTAGCTTAGAAAACTAAGGGCCAAACTAGATATCATGGTGTCCGTGAGTCCGACCTGTGGATACCACTGCTATTTTAGAGAAGAATTTGTCTATTTAAAAATACCATGAGGTGGACCAGATGATCTTGTCTCCCCCCAAGTGCCTTTCAAGTACTGAAACAGCTTCCTCACCACTGTTTGGCACTTGAAAAGGCATGGGGGGGGGGACAAGATAGCCTGGTTATGCCATGCTGCAGGCGTGGGCTTCTCTAAAGTGGTGGCAGTGCTCATGGGTCACACCCATAGATACCGTAACATCTAGTTTTGCCCTGAGATAAGATATGACAGAGGTTTAGAAACCTATGCATAGCAAAGTGAAAGAGTATAGATTTCTGAGAAGTATCTGTTTGGTTACTGTGAAAAAACAGAACACTAAATTAGATCGACATTTTCCATTATTCATCTGGTCTCTGTTTCATTGATTATAAGGGTACAGACAAGGCTCCAAAAGAATGGAGTTATGGTTCTTCCAGTTGCTGTAAGTTGAGCTTACTTTAACTTACAAATGCTGTAAACATAAGCTCTAAGTAGGCAACCTATCCATGCGCTGACTTGCCTTGCAAGAAGGAAGAGCAGGCATGAGTAATCCACTGGGTGTTGTATACCCCCTGGTTATAAACCTGGGACAAAAGAGAGATTCAAGACACATTCCTTGTAGGGCCTTTGTAAAACAGCTTTAGTACAGTGAAACTGGTGGAAGAATTGGAAATCCCTGAATACAATGTACAAACTTATGCTAATGAAGGACTAATTGTTTTATTAGGAAAGATGCAATGTATTCCCTTCAGTTCTAGAGCTAGAAACTAAACATTTAATTGCATGTTTTATTTTCAATATATGACAAACCACCAGTACACTCGTAAGCAGATTTACAGTATTTTAAGCTTGCTGACTTCAGTGGACTTTTTTTTTTTGGCTGTCAAGTCACAGCTGACTTGTGGGGTGACCCCATGAGGTTTTCAAGGCAAGAGACGTTCAGAGGTGGTTCTGCCATTGCCTGCCTCCGTGTCATGACCCAGGTGTTCCTTGGTGGTCTCCCATCCAGCTACTAGCCAGGATCAACCCTGCTTAGCTTCTGAGACCTGACAAGATCGGGCTAGCCTGGACTATTCAGGTCAGGGACCTACAAAGGTATAATTCTATTTAGGAATGCACCTTATAACTCATTTTTTAAGCTCCTCAGTGTGTAGATGTTGTCACTGGGTTGGGATAAGAAAGAAAATGGAGGACGTAGGAACAGCAGAAAGGTCTCCTAGAAATTTGTGTTACTTCTGAGACAGCAAGCGCGCTATGCATTTGAAAATAAGGCCTCCAAGTCTCTAGGAAGCAAAAACCTTGGCATTTTATGAAGAATAGAAGTCTAACTGGCAGTTTGTTCCCAAACTCTATGGCACTTTTGAGCTGGGATGCTATGCAGTTTATATCAAAACACGTCAGCAAAGGAATACAAATACAGACTAATGCTTGAATTCTTTTGTTGTGCTGAACCAAAGCCAGGGAAAGTATTTATATATAAATCCACTTGTGAAATGCATAACCCTCTCAATGTGACTTATATGTCAGAAGCTTAAAGAGAATTCAGCTGATTGACAGAAACCACTGCTCTTACAATGTCGGCATGTATTACTGTGCTTATGCCAAAACTTTTTTGAAAAGAAGTGCTGGTTGTCATTATTTGTTGGTGCATTAGACACTCGTGTCTGAAAAATACTTAACTTGCCAGGATTGGTGGGTACTACAAAATCTTAGGCGGGTAAATGGATCCTGGAGCCTGTCAAGTTTGCAAAAAAGAAAAAAAAGAGAGAGGATTAAGTTTTCAGTCTTTGACGTTGCTACCCAAAACAGTGTGGGGTCAGAACTGCCTTTGATTGAAGGGGAAAAAGCCCAGAGGAAATTAAAGAAGGCTTCTGCTATAGAAGCAGTCAGTCATTTTTTTCCTCACCAACCCACTATACATCAAGGAACTGACAGTTAGCACATTCTCCAAATAGATCTGCAGCAGATTACAAACGTCTTTAAGTCTCCAGCACACAGGTGTTATGTACTTTTATAGAATAGCTGGGATTAACACAGGCAGTGGAGTTGCATGAGAGAGAAGGCACAAGGAAAGGAAGAGTGTCATGTACAGGATTCACCCAACAATGTCATCTCCCCCATTAGCTAATGCAACACTCTCACTTTCCCTTTTGACACTGTCATTAGCACGTTTGCCATCCCTTCTGGAGGCCTTGTGAGTCAAAGGCACTTACTGTTCGCTGTCTATGCATCAGACTGAGGCAGGGGACTTAAAGTTACACTCATGAGACAGAAGGAGAAGACTGTGGGACAACCTGTGCATGTCTGATGGACATATTCATCATGCATATGGTTGTAGGCATACCTCAGGCTCCTGCTTTCCATGTGGTATAGTGGTCAGAGTGTCCGGGTTCTAAAACCCCACATTATTACAAATACCATTGAGTGACCTTGAGCTAATTATTATCAGCCTAACTTACCTCAAAGGAGAGAATAAAATGAGTATAGGAAACCCATGCACACTGCCTTGAGCCCCTTGGAAGAAGGGTAGGATAAAAAGCAGGCACAGGGCAGGTAGAAGTGTGTACACAGTTTCCAAACTGATGTCTACATGAACTGGCCTCTTAGGACTCCAACAAAAACACATCCCATGCTAGTTCTTTAAGATCCTGGGCCTTTTCCAGATAATTTGTGTTAGCATCCTGTTGTTGTTGTTGTTGTTGTTGTTATTATTAGAGCCTTCAGTAAACAAACAGCTGTCCTTGATCTTTAAAACAGTACAGTCATATTATGGATCAAAGCTGATCGTAATCTAAAAATCTGAATACACGTATAGTGAGGTACCACTAAGGTTATGCTACAACACCCACTAAATCTCAATGACACCTTGACCAATATATACTGGTGTCACATATTTTTATATTATTATGCATATATAATTAGTACATACTCAATAATTTCATATGACTCTAATTGTTCAAATAAAGTACACTAAAGGATGCTTTAATTTCAAAGCCAAGAAAAGCCAAATGCAAATAAATTATGTGAAAGAACCATTCATTCAGAAATGACAGCATTTACATTGACAAAGAGGTACTGTTTCAAATATTAAAAATGTGAGTAGTGTACTATATATTTCAGTATACAAAAGTATACTACTAAATGTACAAAACCTATATAAAATTTCCAGTTATATAGTTTGCACTCCATACCATTAAATCTGATGGTGTCATTTTAGACAATGTCAAAAATTGGAACTGTGGTGGTCCAAAATCCAAATCCTAATACAGAGCGCAATACCTTTTATTAGGATCTACCCAAATTGCACACAACAGAGTGTAGGCTTTTGAGTTCTCCAGAGCTCTTTGTCATGCTGGATGTAACAAAAGAAGAGGTGGGGGGGAAGAAGAAGAAGAAGAAGAAGAAGAAACTGTCAGCCACTGTCTTTCCTGCATTCATGCACAACCTTCCAGAGCAATTCACACACATTTGTAGAGTAAGAGTCCAGTAGCACCTTAAAGACTAGTTAAAGACTAGCAAAATTATCTCCATGGAAGGCAGCACATTTGTGAATGCTTTGGACCTCCTTTGTAGCAGCCAAAGACCAGAGTACATGCAGGGATACAACCACAGCTAATTAGACTGAGAAGTTTCTCGGGAACTTTTAATGTTGGAATTGGTGTCAAGTCCTCATTTGCTAGTTTCCATCCCTACTTGGTAGACTGTAGATGTGTCTCACGATATGCAGTCGCAGATAAATAATGAAGAAATATATGGTTGCAGAAATGGTTGGTAATAACATTGTAGTGTCATTTGTAGCTGTTATTGGTTGAAAAAAAGCATATACATACCTTCTAGTTTCACCCTGCCATAACCTGGATGGCCCAAGGTAGCCCAACCTCGTCAGATCTCGGAAGCCCTGGTTACTATTTGGATGGGAGACCACCCAGCAAACCAGCTGTCAATATCTCTTGCCTCAAAAACCCTATGGGGCCATCATAAATCAGTTGCAACTTGAAAGCACTTTCCACCACCATTATGTTTTGGGTTAAACCCGTTTAATCCTAGGGCTCATAAACATAGGAAGTACCGGTGGTGTACCTAGCTTATTTGGCACCCAGGGTGGATAATATTTGAACACACACACCCCCGTCTACTTTTTCCCCGCTGCCAGGTCACAGCTGACTTATGATGACCCCGTAGGGTTTTCAAGGCAAGAGACATTTGGAGGTGATTTGCCATGGCCTGCCTCCACAACAGCTCTGTTTAGCTTCTGAGATCTGATGAGGTCAGGCTAGGCCTGGGGCTATCCAGGTCAGGGCCCCTTCTCTATATGACAAAATTATTTCCAGTAATAATTATTAAATAAAATGAATAATAATAATAATGGCCAAAAAAGAAACACAGACGTGAAAATGTTATTATATATATATATAAATCATTCCAGAAAAAAAATCAAATCCCAACATGCTATTCTATCACAAGAGCGAGTGTGGTGTAATGGTTAAAGTCTCAGACTGGGAAATCCAGGTTTGAATCCCCACTTGTGCCATGGAAGCTTGCTGGGTGACCTCAGGCCAGTCATATTACTCTCATCCTAGCCCTGACGTGAATGGCCCCAGGACAACCTCATCTTGTCAGATCTCAGAAGCTAAGCAGGGCTAACATGGAGGCAGGCAATGGCAAACCACTTCCAAACATCTCTTGCCTTGAACAGGTCCGTAGCCAGCAGTGGGGTGCACAGGGCAGTGCCTACTATCGAATTTTCAGTGCCCCCACCCCTATATCCACCTTTCAATTGGAATTTTGGTGGGGTAGCAGCACTGGCCCAAAGTGCATGCGACTAATCCCCAATTCCATAGCTCGAGTCCTTCCAATCCTCCTTGTCTTGATTCCTTCCTCCTTGGATTAGTTTCCTCCTTGATTCTTCCCGCGATTAGCTGGCATGGCCAAGTGGCCTTAGCAAAGCACCTTAATTCCTGGAAGGACTTAGCAGTGGATTTTGGGTGGAGCCCTGGGTTTGGGCCTTGTAGCTGTGGGCAGCCTGGAAGGCATGCAGCTTCAACTGGCTGGCCTGGCTGTCAGACGGGTGCCATGCCTGTTTGTGCCACAGCATCAACCTGGATCTGCAAGCCACTGGCTCCATAGCCCCAGCAGGGAAGCCACAGCCAGCAGCCAGAGCACAGCCATCATGGAGCCCAGCCCAGCCAGACCCGCTCGTCACATTCCCCTTCTCCTCTTGCTTCTGCCAGGCTTAGGCTGCTGCTGTCTCACTCCGTTGCTCTGGGACCAGCAGCTGTGCAGCCCTGCAGCTCTCCCAATCAGGACTGCCTTCGCTCATGGTAGCTCTGGCTGGCCAGGGCAGGCATCGAGAGCAAGCTGCCCCAACTGAAAGGATCCGATGCCTGGAGAGCCATTCTCTGGATGGATGCCCTGATCTCAGCTGCAGGACAGGTATCAGCACTGAGGCCAGGCTGGTAGCCTCTCCCCACTCCCTCTCCCTCCCCTGCCCCATTAATTTAATTTAGTTTAATTAGCAATACCCGGCACCCCCCAAAAAAAATTCATGGCAATGGGCCAGGGTCACCATAAGTCCGCTGTGACTTGATGGCCCAAAACAAAACCAAAAAAGCCCCATCACACCACTTGTGTTCTGATCAGGCACTTGGGAGGGATTCTGTTCTCCATTTTGAAGTCCAAGAGCTGACCATCCCAAACATCTACAAGGCATTTTTGAGAGCCAGGAGTCTGCCTTTGTACTAACTTTTACTAACACTAGCCAAAGCATACAAAATAGTGATCACAAGCTTCACTGGACTAGATGTTAAAAAACACACTACCCCCCCCAAAAAGTAGATGCCCCCATCCTTCATTGTTTCAAAAGGACTGAAGTCAAACCAGTAGAAACTGAAGGGGGGGGCATTTTTCAAGTCTTGCAGAACCAGTGCAATGTGCAGAGTACCCAGCAGTACTAGTGTAATCACTGGATGCCCAGCAGAACCCATTGCCATTGTGGCAATGCCAGCGCAACAGGACTGATGTCAAGCACAGAATCACAGTCCAAGCAAACGGGGGGTGGGGGTTGGAAGCCCAGTAGAACCAGTGTAATGTACAGTGCCCAGCAAACCCAGTGCCTTTTGTTCATAATATTAAGAAAGGTTTGCTACTATACTATTCTGTCACCCAGCAGGATAGGGAAGAGAAGGTCTTGAGACCAAGAAGTGAAAATGAGGGGGGGGGGGAATGGAACAATTAAGTGACAGTAATGAATGAGAAAAGTGTGGAAAAGAGGGAGAGAAATTAAAAGAGGGAAAGGTTGTTTTATCTTGCTGCAATACCCTAACTACTGCTTGGCAAGATCTGGCTGAGCTGGGTGCAAGGAAAGGAAGAGAGAAAGGTTAGGCTATTGGAGATAATGACCTGCAGGAAGGCAATTATCGTAGCAGCTACCGTATTAGCATGCTGGCTTGGTTGTTGTTAAGCAAGTCTTGGATCAAGAGAAGTTTCACTGATCCTAGTGTGCTTTTTGCTATGCTCAGACTTCCCTGCACCCCTGGTGGCTGCAGTCAGAACTGCATTTTAAAAATAAATGGAAAGACATTAGGCTGTACGCAGCATGGCACTGGCTTTGAGAGCCCCCTTCAAAGGCTTTTCTTAACCTGTGCTTGGGGCAGACACCCCATCCTGCCCTTGGTACGCCACTGGGAAGTACAACAGATTCCCCTGCAGCTCTTATAGCATCTTATTTGATATGTGGGTAAATAACAGTGCAGTCCTATGCAGGGAAATCCTATAGAAACTGATAGGTCTAGACAGGAATACCTTTGCATAAGATTACACTCTAAATAGAGTAGTTTTATCAGGTAGTTGCAAGTCTTTCAGCAAGAGCTTCAGTGCCATCTCCTTGCTTTGGCTGAACATGGCTGACATCATCTCATGCCCCAAAGTGGCCCAAATAATGTGTAAATGCTTTGCTCCTATCCCATTTGTATCGCCTATAAGATGAAAATGAAGTCCGGCATGATATTTGTTCCAGGTTTCATTGGGAAAGTTTCTAATTTTGGCTGTGCCTACACTGATAACAATTCAAGTAACTCTGTACCTCCACCAGCAATAGCCATATGATGACCATGACCAGATATCTCAAGGGCACTGAATTCTGTCATTCACCATCTGCCTGCTTAACGTTAAGGCCAGCATGTGAGATATTTTAAAACCTTGAAGTTATTCTTATTATTCTAGAGAACAGCACATTAAAAGGGGCTACTTCTCATGTTAGTGACAAACAATATGTTGGCTGATGTAGCCTTGATCGCTTGCCATCTTTACTCCTTACTTTTTGTGGTAATGATACCCGTTGAATATTATCATTGCCTGTTTGCCATTGTGTATGGCACACAGGAATGTGTGATACATATGATACAATTTAAGGATATATGATACAATTTAAGAAGTAGTCCCCTCCCCACCCACAAAGTGGCAGGCATTGCCAGGTAACTGAGGGGCGCATGATGCACAGGTCTCCATCATCTTCACTACATTCTGGTTAATACATTTTTCACATGCCAACATAATCAAAGAATGATAAGGGTATTTGGTGCAAACTTGTAACATAGTTTGCCAACTGCTCCTGACTTTTGACACCCAAGAAAGACACAAGCAGATGGAATCTTTTAAAATACGCAATTGTTGAAAAGAGTTTTTTCAATTGTGTGAGAAAGGCTGCTTAATTAGCTTTCATATTAAGAGGCTGCTCGCAGTTGACAAAACTGCTCTAATGTCCATGCTTGCAGTACTGTTCTTTAGCAAACGACTATGCTGTATATATGCATGGATTTAAAGGAAGTGAATATTCATACTGAACTTGTTAACATAAGACTGGGTTTCAGTACATGGCGAAAGTCATGCAGCCATCCCAACCAGGAGAGAAGGGAAGCTTCACTGTGCTGCTGCTTTATCACAGGGTATCTTGTTGTGAAACTAGTGAAGCATTTCCAGATCTTGAACTGTGATAGCATCCACTTTGGTAAGGCAGCCACTTTAAGATCTTAGCTTCTGGGGCTCTTAGGATGCCATCACACACTTTCCATGCACTTTCCAAAGGAATTTTACTGTGTGAAGTAGCAAAATCCAGTTGGAACATGCACGGAAAGTGGATTATTTAGTGTGTGTGATTGCAGCCTTATAAACATTTAACTGTAGTTGCCCAGAGTTAAAAAGGTCCAGAGTTACACCGTACCATTGCATACTGTGATGTCACAATGCCATCACACACACCATTCCCATAACATGAACAGTTCCAAAGCCACCTAAAAGGTGAAAATGTTTCGCATATGCAAATTGTGTTAAATAAATGCACTTGGTTGGGGAGTATCAATTCACTGCAGAGTACCAACAGTAGTAATTTTTCTCTTTATGAAAGCGTAAGAGCATATGAAGAGTACGAAGCATGCCAGTGACTTCTCTTGAACCAGGCCATTTTTGTAGCATTACCAAAAGCCCAACCTGACTTGGAGATGAAAACACATTTGGACAAGAAGATGGTATTCCTGTTTGGTCCTTGCATCTGTTAAATATCTTCATTATGCCCCATGCTAATTTGCTGCCCACCCTCTAGCTATATGTATGCACTGGTAACTTCCATTATATTGTACCTGAAGAAGTGTACATGTACACAAAAGCTTATACTGTGAATAAAACTTTTGTGGTCTTAAAGGTGCCACTGGACTCAAACTTTGTTCCGCTGCTTCAGATCAACACGGCTGCCCACCTGGATCTATCAGTAATGAAGTCACAGCATTTCCTCATATGATGACTGTTGTTACCCAGGAAGACACATTTGTGGCCTTGGCTGGGAGGGCGGGGTAGAAATCCAAGAAATAAATAAAAAAACCAATAAATATGTGCCCTTTTAAACCCTGGTATGGGACCTTAAGTTGATGTATGCACTAGGGTGTGCTTGGGACAATATTTGGGGAAAGACAGAAAGAAAGAGACTGATTTCACACTAGCCTTTGTCCTGAGCTTGCTCCTCTTTTCCCTCCGTTTCTTCTGGTCAATTTCACACCATTTGTCCCATGGCTGCCTTTTGACCAGCAGCTTCCCCCGTTTTGCTCCAGCTCAGCTCGATCCTTGATTTGCCAAAAGTTTCCTGTTGCCACACGGAGAAAAAGTGGGAAGGGGAAGAGGAGGGAATAAGAGGGCAAAGATAGGGGAGTGAGAGGAGGGAGGACACAGGAAGCCACAGGAAACCTTGCCAAGGAAATCAAACTCCGGGAGCAGATTGAAAACAGCCACGTGCCAAGAACTTTAATGCAAAATCAGTTCAAACAGTCTGGGGCAAACTGCCCCACCGGTAAACAGGGGTAAGTAACATGTGAGAAATCGGCCAGAGAGAGAAAACTTTAACCTGATCTTTACTGAATAAAAAGGTTAGATAGAAAGACAAAAAGGGAAGGCAGATTTCAAAGATACAATTCAATAAAATCTGCTACATCAAACCAGAAATAAGTGTTAAGCAATCAAACAGTTCCTAGTAGAAGTGGTTATGAATAGCCAGATTTGTCCATCCACAGTCCAAGCAGAACCAACCCATAAATGTATGTACAGTGTCACAGTGTCCCTAAAGAGAGGGAAAGGAAGGGAAGCAGTGATGAGAAAATGAGTTGCAGTGGAAGCTGAAAAAGGGGTCAGATTGACTGGCAGTCTAGAAAGGGAAGAATTTAACTTTAAAGCAGAGTGTGGAATGAGTGGGGTGGAGAATGGGGCTTTGGAGTTAAACCAAAAGAGGTTAAGGAGGGGAAAGGAGATTGGGAAGAGAGAGAGAGCACATTGCACAGGAGCTGATGGGATGAAAAGGAGGGAGAGCTGACTGGGGGAGGGAAGGAATCAACAGTGCCAGAGATGAGGGCACGGGGAGCTAAAGAGTGAGAATGATTGTGGAGAGAAAAAGAATGTGAAGGAGGGATAGGGACAGAGAGAGATTACCCATGAGAGAGACAGACAGAAACAGACAGGGGTTCATATCTTGCCCGTTCCTGAGGACCGAGCCCCATCAAGAGCCATGGTGGTAGAAAGACAACCCAGGGGTAAAACTGAACTCATAATCATGGGTTTTAAAATGTGTCCTTTTATACCCAGAATGCTCCTTTCTGCCAGTGGTGGGAACAAGATTTTCTGAATATTGGGGTTACTCCAAAGGGGATATTAATAGGGCAGGAGATGAAGTTATCCTGTTACCTGAGGACTTGATTAGTTTATGACACAGGTCTGTATTGTTTAGAAACTTGTTGAATAGAAGGCACAAGCACTGGTGATTTGTTTTGGCCCGGGTAAGGAGAGATCTCATGGAGTGATAAGACAAGCCCTTGATGAAGAGTTGTGACAGTTTCTCATGGGGATCTGGCTGTCTTGCCATGAGATGGCACTCTATTGCCCTTGGAGTCCTACCATTATTCTCTGGAGTCTGCCAATACCTTTGGTGTTGCAGGCCCCAGGAATGTAAAGTTTCTCAAAGTAACACTATTTATCACAAATATAATGACAAATGGATATCTTGTGCAGCTTCAATCCGAGCCATTGCACAGTCTTCTTTAATTCTCTCTCTCTCTCTCTCTCTCTCTCTCTCTCTTTCTCTCTCTCTCATTCTCTCTCTCCCACACACACACACACCTTAAGAATTCTACTGGACTAATGGTTCTCTGAGGGTTTCATGGGAATGTTCTGGCTAATTTAAATGCATTCTCAAGCCACTGCAGGATTAAAAGCATGTGTATTACCGCTTACCAAAGTAATAGTAAGTGTTTTTACTTTTTTTAAAAGCAAACTTCTAATGTCTAACTTTTTAATTTTTACCATAACACCAGCTGGCTTATAATTAACTGCTGGCATCATCAATATCTCGTCAA
>NW_015176456.1:1563920-1564057 GCF_001447785.1 Gekko japonicus | reverse complement strand
AAACAGAAATATTAGACATCTGAATATAAAATGATGAAAAAAATAGAAACTTTAAAGTTAAGGTCAGGATTGCATGCTTTTGAGTTTATCCACCCCACCAGGAGGGTGTGAGATTATCTAAAATATTAAATGGAATG
>NW_015176456.1:1549641-1562988 GCF_001447785.1 Gekko japonicus | reverse complement strand
CGCCCTTCACTACCCAAAGGTGTCTCAGAGCAGCTTACAAACTCCTTTCCCTTCCCCTCCCCACAACAGACACCCTGTGAGGTAAAAGAAGAAGAAGTGGTTGGATTTATACCCCGCCCTTCACTACCCAAAGGTGTCTCAGAGCGGCTTACAAACTCCTTTCCCTTCCCCTCCCCACAACAGACACCCTGTGAGGTAGAAGAAGAAGAAGAGATTGGATTTATACCCCGCCCTTCCCTCGGAGTCTCAGAGCGGCTTACAAACTCCCCACCCCACCCCACCCCACAGACACCCTGTGAGGTAGGTGGGGCTGAGAGAGCTCTTGACAGAAACGGCTCTTTTTCAAGGACAGCTCTGATCAGAGCTAGGCTTGCCCAAGGCCAGCCAGCCAGGTGCAAGTGGAGGAGTGGGGAATCAAACCCGGTTCTCCCAGATTAGAGTCCACCCACTTAACCACTACACCAAACTGGGTCCCCGCTCCTTATCCATCTGCCTAGTTGTATAAGAACAGTAAATCCTTGCTAGCCTTGCCGCCAAAGATGTGAACTTGCTCAATTCTTTCATTGGGGAGGAAAAAGATCCAAGGCTGCTCTCAGGCTGTGATTACACACCCTAAATAATCCACTTTCAATCCACTTCCCAACTGGATTGTAAGTAAAATCTAGTTGGAAAGTGCACTGAAAGTGCCTTGAAAGTGGATTATTTAGTGTGTGTGGCTGCAACCTTACTTCCATTGTTATAATGTAATTCCGTTGATGATTTATGCAGTCCTGATGAAGACTGAGGAAACTTCTGCCACTCTGGAATAGGACGTTGACCTCTGGAATCTTCTTGAACTTTTATTACAAAGGATTTTCAGACAGTTTTGTCCAATTGGGGACTTTACCACACTTGTGAAACAAGCTGTATTCAGATAGAACTATACTTTATTGTTGCAGTGTGTTGTCTTTACAGTTGTTATGTACTGTTTTCAATAATTTGAACATACATTGACTATTATATGGTGTTTGTTCTACTGAACCTCCAGTTGGTGGCAGGAGATCTCCTGCTATTACAACTGATCTCCAGGTGACATAAGTCAATTTACCTGAAGAAAATGGCTGCTTTGGAAATTGGACTCTATGGCATTAATTATGCCCCAAACCCCGCCCCCCTCAGGCTCCACCCCCAACATCTCCAGGTATTTCCCAACCCAGGGCTGACAATCCTACCCTGGCACCACTGCCAAGGGAGGGTGAGAGAGTGGAAGAGGCAGTCTGCCTGACCCTGAAACTCCCTCCCAAAGGCAGGGAGATGGACAGGCACTACTTCCCTTGTCTCACACGGGCTGGGAATGGCCTCCTTCATCCACCTTGCTTCACCTGATGTGGGGCTTGGCCAGGTGCCATCATCAGGTTTGCTTTATGTGAGTTGAAAGGGAGCAAAACAACTGTGATGTATTATGCCAAAAAAATCTTCATAGACTTATACATTCTTTTCCAATATCCAATTTACTTGGAGCAATTCAAACGCATCAACACGACAATGGACCATGCATATCGTGTCTCGTTTTGTATACAAACTTTATCAGAGTGGGTAGCGTTGAAATTCCTATGAAATTTTAATCCATTTGGCAAACACTATAGTCCTTTCTCATTTGTTGTTGTTCAGTCGCACGGTTGAGTCCGACTCTTCGCGACCCATAATCCACTAGTGTAATGCCGGTTGTTTTGCTCCCTTTCAAATTCTATCCCGTAATCTCTCTCCTCGGTTTGCTTTATATGAGGTCTGGCTGGGCTCAGCTGTCTGCCTCACTTCGCCTCTTGTGGGTTTGGTGCCACCATCTGCCTCACCTCATGTGAGGACCAGCTGGAGGTCACTCTCTGCCTCACCTCACCTGGGGCCTGGTCAGGCACTGCTGTCTGCCTCATCTATTGTGGAGCCCTCGCTAGGCAATGCCATCTGCCTCCCTTGTCTTTCATGGGGCTCGGCTCAGGTGCTGCTGTCTGCCTTATCTTGTGTGGGGCTTGGCCAGGCAAGCATCTCCTTGCCTCAAGTGGGCTGAGACAGGCACTACCACCTCCCCCATCTCACCTCTCATGTGAGGCTCCTGTAGGTCAGGCTCTCTCAGCCCCATCTACCTCACAAGTAGGGTTGCCAGCCTCCAGGTGGGGCCTGGCCATCTCCCGCTTTTACAACTGATCTCCAGCTGACAGAGATCAGCTCCCCTGGAGAAAATGGCTGCCTTGAAGGGTGGACTCTTTGGCATTGTACCATGCTGAGGCCCCTCCCCTCCCCAAACCCCACCCTCTCCTGGATCTACCCCCAAAGTCTCCAGGTATTTTCCAACTCAGACCTGGCAACCCTACTCACAAGGTGACTGTTGTGAGGAAGGGAAGGTGATCATAAGCCACTTTCAGACTACTTAGGGTAGAGAAAAGCTGGATATAAAAACCTCCTTCATAGAAACATCTCTTTTCAGTCTGAATTTCACATGAAACATAGGTCGAATCTGCATTTGTCTTTCCCACTGGTGTCCCAGCCTTCTGACTCCATCTTCAAAAAAGCTGTCTATATTTGGTTTCGTTTTCACACCTCAACAGCAGTGCTAGCATACTTTTGCACGTCCACATATGTTTATCACCTTCTCTTGGTGGGTCCACTGTCATTGCACCCCACTGCTTTAAAAGAATCTTCTCCAAACAACATTCAAACAAGCATAGAGAAAGACGCCGTCACAGCAGCACGAAACTGATTTAAAAATGCAAATGCAGATTCAACCATAGTCCCTCTTATTTCAGTGGGGTTTACAACACAATATTATGCAGCATTACTCCAGTACTCTGTTGATTTCATTGGGCTGAACCTGAAGTAACTCTGTATAAAATTGCATTATTACTTCCATGTTGCAATATTCATTGTTTAATTAGAATGCTAAAAAGAAATGGTGATTTCTAACACTAAACCAGGCCAGTACGATGTCTGTGAGCAAATGAGTTGCAGAAACTGTGTATTATGTTCTGTACTGGGATATCAACCATACCTCCTAATCTCTGTAATGAATAGTGGTCACGTTAATACATCTAAAAACAAAATTTTAACAACTGCATTTTAAATATATCAGATGTTTGGGATCTGCATTACCATTAACATTCTTTATAAAATTAAAAGAAGTCTACTGGTGTATTGGAAAAGTGCAAGCTATTTTTAAATGATGCAAATATGAATCAAGGGGCAAGCCACATCCATCTGGGAATCACTTACTAACTCTAAATCTTTACAGTAACCTCAGAAATAACAATGACAATTTGTAGAGCTAGGCAAGGGGGGAAATATAATTATTCTATTCTCCTTTAATGCCTTGTCCTGAAGTTCAGTTTCCCCATATTATTATTAATTTAAACTGGGAATCATCTTGTGACTAACAAGCCTATAACAATGTGAAACTGTGGCCCAATCCGCATCTAGCATTTGCTCCGTTGTTTTACCAAATCCACACTGGAACAGAAAAAGATGCAGCTCAAAACCACATTTGAATACCCCGGGGACTGCCATGAAATCTGACAATCAGTCAAAGTGAAAGTGGCATGCAATGCAGAGGAGAATTTCTGTTCCAGCGTGGGTTTGGTAAAACAGCGGAGCAAATGCTAGATGCAGATTGAGCCCATGATTCACCTCACTATTGATC
Organism: Gekko japonicus; assembly: GCF_001447785.1. Classification (NCBI taxonomy): domain Eukaryota; kingdom Metazoa; phylum Chordata; class Lepidosauria; order Squamata; family Gekkonidae; genus Gekko; species Gekko japonicus. The sequence goes on along the minus strand of NW_015176456.1, from coordinate 1,559,321 downwards.
ATTCAAATACTGGTTGCTTCAAGAAATTTTGGTTTCGTCACCTTAGTCTTGTCCATGGTTTGTTCACTAGCCTGCATTCTAGTGAGGGCAGCACTGAGAAGAAGAAGAAGAAGAAGAAGAAGAAGAAGAAGAAGAAGAAGAAGAAGAGATTGGATTTATACCTCGCCCTTCACTACACAAAGGTGTCTCAGAGCGGAAAAGAGATGACATTTGATTTGGGTGTGACAAAATATATGATATCACATCTCAGCTGAGCTCTGTCCCAAACTCTGCCCTCCCAAGGCACCATCCCAAATTTCCAGGTATTTCCCCAAGATGGAGTTGACAACCTTATGGGCTTACCCCTAGGGTTGCCATGTCCCCTTGCTGTTGCAATGGGGGGGATTTGGGGGGCATTCCGGGGGGTGGGCGGGACGTCCTGCACAACACTCTGGTTTTGGGGCAAAATTGTATGGGGGTTTTTTGGCTTCAAAACCATAAATTAACAGTTGATAAATCTGTACAGGCAGAAATTTCAGCACATTATGTGCTTTGTAGCCAAGTACATCCAGACTTTTGATGTGTGGCCTTAAATCAGAAGACCCAGTCCAGGGTATTCAATCTGCTGATTACTGAGGCAGCAGAAACTCACTAAAGTAAGAGATTTTAAACTGGGCTTTGAGGTTTCATTACACCACAGACTGATAAGAGTGGCCTTGGGATTTATGGAATCAGCCCTGGAAAAAGTGAAAGAATCCAAGTAAATGGATATGCCTGAGGCCTGATGTAAGCCACCTTTCAGTGAGAAATAGGCCAAAATAACTCTCCAGGCTGGCTAGGGCCTGGAGCTGAACAGCTGTTACGGGGTAAGGGTGATAGACATGAAGACTCATATGTCATAGGTAAGGAACCAAGATAAGAAAACCTGCCAAAACACTGTCATTATTTAGTTGTTCATAGAACGTTTCTGTAGCAAGATACTGCTCTGAGGTTATTATTTATTTATTTAAGAGGTTTTGATACTACTGCATCAGAGACCTGTTTGAGACAGTTTACAGTTAAGATGTTATCAACATATAAAAAAGCCTTTGCTTGGAATATAAAAAAAGCCTTTGCTTGGAACGTACTAATAGAGGAAGCTCCTGGAGGTTTGATGTGAAATATACACAACAAGGTTGTCTCTTTTTTGTTCTAAGAAAACTGACACCAAAATTCTCATGCCAAAGAGCATGTGCAGAACATCTCTCTCTCTCTCTGGGGATGAGATTTTGTTTGCATGCAGAAATAAGGAGAGCCAATAAATTCTGTTGGGTAATAAAAAGGCCAACTTTATTTATTTGTTGACATTGATCAAAGGGGATCTGCAGTGCCCCCAGGCCAAAACCCCATTCCAACCCAGACACAGTGAAGGACATTGATGGGATGCAGAAGAGTCAGGCCTCCTCTTGTTTCTGCATCCTTGGATTTATGAGTGACATCACCCTCATTCTGAGCTGTGAGCCATCACATACATAAGGCTCAGGCTCCTCCTTGCCAAGCCTTCTTGAAGTTCGAGGGAGATGTGCCACTTCCTGTCCCCCTAGCCGCAGGGTCTATGGGTTGAGGATAATGACACCACTCAAGGTCTTCCTGTCCTAGGTCCCTGTTGGCCCCGAGGCCCCAGGCCTGGCCTGTGGGTTAACCTTTCACCATCCAAATGATGCCCCAGGGTGCTCACCTATGCTGCCCCAAGGGGGTGGGGCACATCCATCTCTTATGTGGCTTTGTTTCCCCATCCCCAAATGCATCACAATGAGATATTTCAGATCTGTGGCTCTCCCTTCCAGCTGCTGATGCAAATTTAGCTCCTTCCCAATTCTCCTGCGTTAAGGTTCAGGAACTCACTTTAAGAAGCGGACCTAAGGCCGCAATGCATCTTAGCAGACCTTCAGAGCACCACCACAGAGTCCATAATTTTGTCTTCCTAGACTCCGCTCTCAATGGCCCTGCCCCTCAGTAAGTAAAGGTAAAGGTTCCCTTGCTCGAAAGCCGGTCGAGTCCGACTCTAGGGTTGCGGTACTCATCTCCTTTTCAAAGCCAAAGAGCCAGCGGTGTCCGAAGACGTTTCCGTGGTCATGCGGCCGGCATGACTAAACACCAAGGCGCACGGAACGCTGTTACCTTCCCACCGAAGTGGTACCTATTTATCTACTTGCAATTTCTTGCTTTCGAACTGCTAGGTTGGGAGGAGCTGGAATTAGAGACGGGAAGTCACTCCGTCATGCGGCAACCCGGGTCTCAAACTGCTGAACTACCGACCTTCCACAGCCTGCAGTTCAGCGTCTCAACCACTTGAGCCACCGCAGCTCCTTTAGTATGAACAGGCCAATTATTTTTCTTTGTTTTTTAAATCCAGCAAAGGGCACTGAATACATTTTGTCTCTGAGAATACACGTTTACAAAGCAGACTCCTGACCACAGCTTGGCCTTCTAACCTCTTTTACCAGGTCATCTGTGGTAAGCAGGAATTGTCTCCAGGTAACAAGCTTTTGCAAATTGCAGCTCCTGAATCTGGGACTCAGAAAGGTTTGAGTTGAAGCATGGTTTGCCACAGTAGTGGAAGGATGAGCCAAATAACATGATGCTGCTTTCTTTGTGGTGTCGGATTTGGGGGGGGGGGGGGGGGGGAGCCTATATAACAGCAGGCATCGGCCACGCCTCCTTCTTTTTTGATCATTGGTGAGGTAGACAGATGGAGAGCAGCAGGAAGAAGCAGACAAAGGCACCACATGAAAGGACCCATAGTCCAAACACACCCCAACATGAATGTTCCCTCTATTCCCCCCCCCCCCGGAGTGGAGCAGTTCACATCCTGAGCAGAATATTAGCTTCCCATACACAGCAACAAACAAGGGCTGAGAGATCCCAACAAGGCTTCCCAGTTCCCAGTGTATAGGGGGTTCTAGAGCCTACACCGAAAGACATTAGAATTTGTTGCCTTTTCATCCTTCAATTCCAGCCCCCAATTTAGAAGACAAAATTTCTACTTAGCTGGGCAGCAGTACTCTAAAATGTAAACCAGATTTTGACAGGTTGGCTGGAGTCAGTGTGATTTGCTAGAAGGGAAGCTGTCAAAAAGCACCCTGTTTTGTCTAGGCAGAACCTTTTCTTTCACTTTGGGCCCAACTTTATTGACCTGATGGAACAGGAAAGGGAGGGGAATGTCGGGCAGGTGTAATATCTAATGTGACTGCACCTGCTGCATCCTAAAAAGCTACCCCTGAAGACAGCTGTTTCTTTTCTCCCTCTTTTCAGTGTGCAGCTGGTTCAGCTGGGCTTTGTCTAATTGTTGGCCCTGCTGCTTTAAATAGTTTCAAACCACAAGTTCTGTTGGCCTTTAGTGAGAGTGAAGCAGAGTTACTGAACTTCCCACTGACATGTAGAGCAGGGAAGGAGTTAGATGTCAGCTGACATGGTAACATTTTGAGCTCTCTCTGGCCAGTTTAAAAATTCTGCTAGGCGTGAACTACTTTGTGATATTCCTCTTATGTTTCTAAGCAGTTATACTGTCTAATTTAGTGCATGGGAAAAAAATTCTCTCTCTTGCCAACAGGAGCCAAAGATTAGCTGAAAATAACTAGACAAGATGATGATACGATGTTTGGTGTTTTCTCAAAGTCCTGGCTCTTGAAATGCTGACAGCCTCTGCCTTCATTTTGCAAAAACTTGAAAGCTCTCGAATGAAAATCCCTCCATAAAGGTTAACAAGAATTGCTTTCAAGTAGGGCTAGGGGTTCATTTTTCTGGCAGGGCCTTTCACGGCTTCATAATAGGCAAGCCACAGCAAGTGTTGCTTTTTCCTGCCATGTAAAATTGAGTAATGGGTCAAAGTTTCATCTAGTGTGAGTTCCTGTTATGTTACAGTTAAAGGTACAAGCACCCTGCCAACAGAAAGCCAAAGATCTTAATTAAATTGCTTACTGATATTTTAGTACCAAGGGCAGTCTGATGTTTTTCTGCCACTCCCGGTTCATTTGCTAACATCTAGTCATCCTGTTAGAGATCATAAATAATATCACATGGCATTCAGAATTGAAAAGACAATAAAAAGAATCTCATACCTACCGGTATCTGTTTCAGTGAGAAAGAAATGAAGAACCCGAAGTATCATTGTCCAGACATTTAGTTTAGGAGGTTAAGTGAATTCCATAATAATGAGCAACAGTTTCAAAACCATCTCTGTAAAGCTGCTTCCTCAGTTACCTGAAAGATATCCAGGGGAAAAACCTAGAGTCTTTGATGTACAAATCATGATGCTACAGTCATCTCTGCATACCAATAAGCAAGGCTGACTGTGGCAACTGAGTAACAGAGAGGCTGCTGGGTTTATTAATTTTGGTCACTATGCAATCACCATTTTGCTATTCATTTCTGGATAAGTATGCCTCTGAATTGGACCTATGATCCGTGTATGGTGCTTTTACAGAAGAGATTGTGCGACCCATGTAAGTGTGGTTACAGATGATGATACTAGAGAGCCAGTGTAGTATAGTGGCTATGGAGGTCTGGGTTCTGATCCCCAAACAGCCATAAACCTCATTGGGTAACCTTGGGACAGTCATTCTATGTCAGCCTGGCACACCTTGTAGGGTGTTTGTGAAAATAAAATGGAGGAGAAGATAATCATTATGCTGTCATAATCTCCTTGGAATTTAAGCAAAGCAGGAGATGCTGCATTAAATAAGAAAAGAATGCTGCTAGCACTGTGCCATTCTTCCAGTTGTTCAATTAGGTATATGGGAGTATCCTGAGGAAAATCAGGGATATGGAGTATCCTGAGACATCTGTCTGCTTTCTATAACAAGATAACAATACACAGCTGTTTCTAGTCTCTGTCCCTGTTAAACATGTTGTCGAGCAGGGACTAGTGGCAAATATTGTCCAGTACGCATGTGAACTGTAGGGACTGCAAATGCTGAAGTAACACATTGGATCCATGAAAACAAAGGGTTGGATCAAACCAACAAAAAGGCAACTGCTTTGTCTGCCCAAAACAGCTGTGTTTGGAATCATGGTGTGCCTACATCTACAAAAGCCATGTGGGAGGGGGACTGCAGTAAGATGGGGAATTGGGTGAGACTGAGTGAAAAAGCTGGTTGGATCCATCCAAAGGGCATTAAGATGTGTCCAGTATCATTTCTCTACTACCTGGAAAAATATACAATTTATTCCTACTGGGAAAAAGAAAAGTCGTACACATAAGTATATGCAAAATTTGCAGGATCAATCCTGTCAGGAGACATAAGGAAATAGCCACCTCTGGTGACAGATTTTGGGTGACATTAAAGTGCAGTGTATTGCTGTTTATTTAATTTATTATTGTAGTTTTACTGCCCAACATGTTGTCCTTTATTTAATTTATTATAATATCTTTACTGCCCAGTTAGATTTCCCCCAAGAGTCCAATCTCTTCAGCCAGTGCTGATCACATTCATATGATATTAAATTGCCGCAAATGTAAACAACAGACTCTTAACAGGGGTGGGGGTGGTTAGAGAATAAAGAATGCAATTATTTCAAAATGTTGATTTCGTTCAGACAGAATGAGATAACTTGTGCTAACGTATTAGTTTTAAAGAGTAAGAAGAAGCTCTACTGTACTGTAGAGTATTTCTCAGTATCTTCATAAAGTGTAGGAACAACACGTCCACAAAAGGGATTGTCTTACTGCGATCATTTACTCACCTGGCTAAGAGTCTTTGGGCAGAAACAATGAGTCACAGCCACTTTAATTCTCTTCTGCCTATCTTTTCTGCAGTGGCTGCCTGTGTGACACTATGAGATAACTCAATTAGTATGAAGAGATAAGGTATATTAGAGACCTGTAAGGAGTATGTTCCTAAACTAAGTCCCTAATGCATACAAGGATAATGGTAAGATAAAACCCTGGTTAATTATATTGAATAGGCACTAACAAAGTCACAACTAATCATACTAGATTTTTTTTTTTTAAAAAAATAAAGACTAAGAGCTGCTTATGTACTTCCTATCATTTCTGTCACGAACAGGATCACAGAACCTACACACATCTTGATACTTGTTTATTATTAGATTTTTATCCTTCCAGTTTTCCAAGGAACTCAGGACAGCACACATGGCTTCTTACCAAATTTCATCCCCAAAACAACTCTGTGGGAGAGATTAGGCTAAGAGAGGTTACCAAGTGAGCTTCGTAGGAAGTGTGGATTTGACATCAAGTCTCTCTGGTTATAATATCTGACTCTGTAACTGCAGCACCACACTGATATTGTCCTTGGAAGACCTGCTGTAGGTATTTTATTTGCACCATTAATAGTAATGGCATTGCAGGATGCTAGCATCTACATCAAGGTCCTCAACCTTTATTGGGCTTGTGGACACTTTAGAAACCTTGAAACAGCGCTGAGGGCACTACTGCAAAATGGCTGCCTTAGAAAGTATGACCAATCACATGGAGGTCAGCTACAAAACATTGGCAAATTCCAAGACAAGGATCCTCCTACGATGGGGGCAGCTATTTCTGAATGGACGCTCCCTGAAGACATAAAGGCAGAGACATATTGGCTGTTAAGGCAACTGCAATGATAGGCTGACAGCCTTGAGGGGTACCCTTACCAGGGCTACCCCACCCAGCCCCCAAGGGGGGTCCTGCCCTGTGCAAGGCATGCAGCAGCAAATGCCTCAAACCAGCAGCCCTCATCCACAGGCCAGCTAGATCATTTCCCTTTCTTGAGGGGGAGGATTGGGGTGTGGAGAAGGAGGGTGCCTGTCCCAGCCAAGCCTGGTTGCCTCTTTTTCCCTCCTCCCTTTGGGGGTGTGCCACAGGTTGAGCCCTTTCCAGGGCCATTTCCTCTTCCCAGTCTGCCCCTGCCCAAAGGTGGTGCCTCCTGGGGTATTCTGAAGCATCTCCTGCTTCAGTAAGGTGGAGGAAAGCCAGGATTGGCTTTTTGTATGGTGAAGAGGTATTTTGGGGAAGAAGTGAGTGAATGCCAGGGAAAAAAAAGCAGTAGGCACCGTAGCCCCAGGGGCACCATGTAGGGGACCGCAGATCTATATATGGTGAACAGATGTTGCACTTGCCACAACACAGTTTCCCAGTCACCAGGAATATCAGCAAGTAGAACTTGCTAGATAATTCAGTCCACCATGTGCAGCAATCAGTTTCTGTGCCACCTTGTTCCATGCTGTTGAGGGACTAGGGAGAAACTGACTATGTGAGATGCAGAATCCCTATGAGCAGGAAACTCACCACAGGGATGCCAATCCAGTGGGAAATATAGTTTTTAGATTAGTGCTAAATATGATGCTGCCAGGAAGAACGGTGCACTCATATTCTGCATGACTGTGATTTCATTGCCGAAAGTTGGGGATCATGGAGAAACATGGAAATATCTGTAACAAAGACAGCTTTGTGCTTTGAGCTGGGAGACTGTGGTTTAAACCCCATTCAGCTACGAGTGTGGCCTTGGGCTAGTTACTCCCGATAAACTTAGTCTGCATCACAGGGTTGTTGTTGGGAATAAATAGAAACATTCTATGTAAATTGCTTTGAATATTTGAAAGAAGAATGGGATGAAAATATGATTAATCATAATAAACGTCAGAAGTTCCTCGCTTTCCATCTTCTGTCTCTACTGAAGAACAGTGCATATTGTTTCCAACACTGTGTTGCATCTGTGTAATTTACCCAGACTGCAGTGAGTCTGTACAGAAATTTTTTTTTTAGTTTGCAGTGGACAACCACTGTCTCTGCATGTAGGATGTCCACCCCATAATCTTTTTTCTTTTTCTTTTGCTTGCACTCGGAGTGTATTTTCCTTGACCAGAAAGGCACTCCCCATGACAATTTCCCACTTTCAGTTCAGGGTCTGTGTAGAAACCATAGGCATGGGAAACAGCCAACACAAGAACCTTTTGAAGGGCTGTGCAGAATGCTTTGTCCCACAATCACCCCCAACAACGATGTAAAAAGGCAGGCAGGAACCAGCAAAAGATGGAGTCTGCAGCACACACTGTTTGTGGAGAATGCATAACTCTTCTTTTTTAAAATCCACCAGTGTTTATATCTGTATTTCCACTATGGAACATAGATACTGATGAGATATAATTTTCTTTTGTTAGAATTCTTTCATACCTATTTCCTTTTAAACTGATTCCTTGTTTTCTGAGGAAGCTGCAAGGAACTTAGCTTAGTGCACCCTACAATGCCCTCCGTGCAGAAGAACAGAACGCCGCCTGCTACGTTGCTTGATATGCCTTTTATTTAGCTTGATGTTAATTTGCTAAACATTATTTTGGTGTATGTGATTGTGGAACATAAAAATGCGGTAGGTGGTTTATAGGAGAGGAGTTGCAAAAGAATACTCAGTGCTATGAGCGCTACGTACGATGCCTATTCTCAAAAGGGATGAAATTTCCCCCGAGCTAGAAAGAAAACTGCTAAGTGAGGTATACTATCAGCTTTATGGCTTTCTTTAACCTGCTCCTCCCACTGGTGCATTGTGGTGGGTGTACAACTGTTGCAAGTAGGTGGCACAGCTGTTTGCTTTGACTGGCTCAGTACCTTTGGGATACACACAACACAGTTAATGCTGCAAGATGAAAATGGCATTTATACTTTAATAAACTCCCTCTATTTCTTTGTTACTGGGAGAGGGAGAGAGAGAGAGAAAAAAAACCTGCCAGCTTGATGTTATCAAGTATTAGTGGAACCGCTTAAAACCACACAGTGGTGGCAAATGTTTGCAAAAAAAACCCCCAACTAGTATTTGAATGGGTAACATCAGTTTATTACCACTGCAGTAGATGTTAACTTTATGAAGATTTCCTGTGCACCTGCCTGCTGCCACGTCTTTAACATATATGCATATTTATATGGCTTAGGCAACATATGCTTGATGATTTTTGTCATTTAGGTTTACTACAGTATGGAATTGCATTTTTTTAAGGCCAAGATTTCAGTGATGGAACCAGTGGAGCTCAATGACAGGGAGAAAATGTAGAAACATCTCATAGCTATTGACTATATATAGAGAAAAAAATAGACATGAAAGATACGTCTCTCACGGAGTAAGAATGTCATATTCCCAGCAGACAACAGCACTGAGATAGCTGGAAGAACTGGTAGTTTGGATAGGATTAATTTTCATCTGCTGTTATAGAACAGGAGATACTTTATACCAGGGACCCCCAACCTCTTTGAGCCTGCGGGCACCTTTGGAATTTTGAGAGGGTGTGGTGAGTGCCACCACAAAATGGCTCCTGCAGATGGTGGAGCTAAACACAATTCCTCCCTCCTTGCCTTGCAAAAAAAAGTTGCAGAAGGGGAATAAAAAAAGATGACAGGAGGGATGGAGAAAGAGAAGGAATAAAAAGAAGGAAAGCCTGAGGGGGGGAATGCTTACTAGTCTTCCTGATCCTCCAGTAGCCACTATTGCAGCTGTGGAGAGCAGCTAATAACAAGCCCTGTCTTACAAAGGCCCTATCCACATTTTGAAAAGGTTGGTGGGCACCAGGGGAAATACTGGTGGGTGCCATGGCATCCCTGGGCACTGTGTTGAGGAACCCTGTTTTATACCTTGCCTGACCCATGCAGCCCAGTATGGTGTAGGGGTTAAGTGCGCGGACTCTAATCTGGGAGAACTGGGTTTGATTCCCCACTCCTCCACTTGCACCTGCTGGAT
>NW_015176456.1:1540416-1547868 GCF_001447785.1 Gekko japonicus | reverse complement strand
AGGGGTTAAGTGCGCGGACTCTAATCTGGGAGAACTGGGTTTGATTCCCCACTCCTCCACTTGCACCTGCTGGATGACCTTGGGCAAACCATAGTTGTGATAAGAGCTGTCCTTGAAAAAAGAGCAGTTTCTGTCAAGAGATCTCTCAGCCCCACCTACCTCACAGGGTGCCTGTTGTGGGGAGGGGAAGGGAAAGGATTTTGTAAGCCTCTCTGAGACACCGTTGGGTAGTGAAGGGAGGGGTATAAATCCAATCTTTTCTTCTCCTTCTTCTTTCATCAGTTTTTCAGGGTCTTTCCTGGCTGTGGTTCCCCCCCCCAAGGAAGGTAGTATGGGAATGAACCCGGCACGTACCTTTTACATGCAAGTAGGGACACTGCCAAATCTTGTGGCTACGTTGAATTGATCCATAGAGTTTGCTCAAAAACTAGAGCATCACCCCCAGACATCCCTGATGTGATGACATCACTTTCAGGTGACGTCATTGTGTCTGGGACGTCACCCAGTGATGTCCCGGTTTGGGGGTGGGACTTCCCCTGCTGGCCAGCTGATCAGCAATGGATTGGAGCCCCCCAAAGTGGGGGAACCCCTACTGGGAAATGGGGGCTAGCAACCCTAACATAGGTGGTGGTGTGAACAAGGAGGAGCTGGGGTTGGGGGGATCCAGTCCTCCAGGGCAGGCAATATCCCAGGAAGAAGCCATGCGAAGCAGTGATTATACTGGCCTGTTAGGGCTTGGTGGCATGCTCTCTTGGCACACTGGACCCTCAGCAGATACTTCGGGCTGCTGACTCTGTTGCCAGCACTGTTGGAAACCGTATCCTTGAGCATATTCAGGACTATTATTTCCTGTTAATAATAATAATAGAATTTGTGCTTCCTTTTGACTTCTGAACTAACCCTGAATTTGGATAGGTCTAGGCATGGCTAATAATGTTATCAGCCTTTCCAAACCGGGGTGTTTTCTGTTATATCTATAATGAATTAATGGCTTTCTATAATGGGTTAGAGAAATTTATGGAGAATTGGTCTTTTAATGGCCTTTAGCCATTTATAGTGGGAAAAAATGAATCTATAAGTTAAGAGGCAGCATGCTTCTGATTACTGAATGTGGAGGGGAAACCACAGGGGATGTCTATTACCATCATGCCCGGCTTGTGAGCTTCCTAGCAGCATCTGGCCACTGCTGAATAGCAAGGGCTGGACCAGATGGAATTCTGATCTGATTAAAAACTCTTATGCACTTATATATGACCATTCCCTGAAGAGTGCATTTTTCTTGTCATATCCTGTACCTGATAACCACTGAAGAAATCATTGAGGCAACAGGGTAACTTGAACTTGCACTTCATTAGACATGGACTCAAGGGAATAAGATTCAGAGCTGGATACTCTGACCTAAAGATCTGCAGTGTGTTTATGTGGTTAGGAATGCAGCATAAAAGGACTCTTCACTTAATCTCTGACCTTAGGTCTGGTTTAATCATAATTCTAATGATGCTCAACCCTAGACGAACAGTGCAACAGTGGCTTACAGTCAGTGTCTTCAATACCAGGTGGTCTATCTGGCTTTAGTGTGACATAAGCTTTCAGCGAGCCTATTGATGTTACAAGGATCATGTCAGGAACTTGTTATAAATTGATAGTTAAAGTTCCTGCTGCAAGGTACCTACCTGGTGTTGGTTCTCAAAGGAGCCTAATCATTACAGCACAACTGGGCTCTGGGTTAGATCTTGGATCTTGTGTCTGAGAGTTCACATTTATGAGATAGATGGAGCAAGAATCAAGGACAGAAGCAGCCTAAGTAGGGGAATTGTGAATTTTTTTTTAAAAAAAAATAGATTAAAAAACAAGGTGCTTACTCTTTCCATTGTGGGTCTGGCGAGTGAGGTCTCACCGCAGTAGATAATCCCCTTCATGTTGAGGCTAAGCTGTCATACAATAAAAATCTGGAAAACCAAGAGATGCCGTGATGAATGTAGGAGAGCTGAGAAGAGTGAGATGAAGGGAATTTTAATCAGATTGGAAAGGAAGCAAAATACGATATAATTTAAGGTACCCATCTCCTTCCATTCTAAGCCACATTAGAGACACCTATAACTGAGTTTGTATGTCTGTAAATAATGGACAGAAAACATTATCAAACCTGAACAGCAAGACTTCTAGCCTATATTGGGTTCATTTTTAATACATGCAGCCACGAATGGGAGGTAAAAGATCTTTATTTCTTATTTCTGGACTTGCCTGGACTACAACACCTGAGAAATAAGAGTTTTCAAGTGTTTAGGATCCCTATCTTTAGAATCTCTTTGAACTGTTAGAACTTCTAGCCCTCCCTCCCCCACAAGGAGGCACATAGGGAACCATTGTTGCCAATCTCCAGGTGAGGGCTGGAGAGCACTCAGTATTACAACTGCTCTGCAGAAGGGAGGGCAGAAGTCAGCTGAAGTCAAAGGGGCAGATAATGGTAGGTTGGTGGCTAGCTGGGAAGGAGATGGGGTTGCCAACTACATGCTGACAAATTCCTGGGGATTTGAGGGGTGGAGCCTGGAGAGGGTGGGGTTTGCAGAGGGGTGGGACCTCAGACAGGTAGAATGCCATAGACTCCACCCTCCAAACCAGCCATTTTGTCCTGGGTAACAATTGTTGCCAATCTCCAGGTGAGGGCTACAGATTACTCACAATTACAACTGCTCTTCAGGTAGCAGAGATCAGTTCCTCTGGAGAAAACAGTGGACTCTGTCATTATACCCTGCTGAGGTCACCACAGCAAATTGACACTGTTTGCCCAAAGCCAGAGCACTCCCCCAGAGCCTCTTTCTAGATCTCGTTGTATTGTTTTCACAACGGGCTTTACTGCTAGTTTAAAATATAACAATTATTAAAAACCCAATCATTTTAAAAAGTTAATATCAACAATATCAGCAATAATACCCGATGCCACCATTCAACCAATCTATCTCCATCTACTCCCGCACAGGCCTCCCACATGCTTGTGGGTGGACGGTCACTGATACAGGGTGAGGGGAACAGGTGGACAAAAGACAATGCAGATGACAACAATGCAATGCAGGGGAGGCCACTATAAGTGGGTCCCCATCAACTCACCCAGAGGCCTGGCGGAACATCTCTATTCTGGATCTCAGTGGGGAGAGTGTTCCACCAGGCTGGCGCCAGTGCCGGAAAGGCTCTGGCTCTGGTTGAGGCTAAGCAAACATCCTTAGGGCTGGGGATCACCAGCAGATCTTGATCTGTCGAGTGTAATGCTCTACAAGGGACATACTGGGAGAGGCAGTCCTGCAGATATATTGGTCCCAAGCTGCATACGGCTTTGAATGTTAAGACCAATACCTTGAACTTTTATGGGAACCCAGAGGATTTTCTTACGGTATTTGCAAAATGTTTGTGAGTATGTATGCTGATGGATCTACTGAGCAAGTGTGTTGAAGGTTCATTGTATATTAAAAACAACTACTGATGCAGCGGGAAACATCTCTACATGCTTTGTGCAGAAAGGCATCCTGCATCTCCTTACAAGACCTCTTTCAGGAAGAACCAAATCACTCAGTGTTAGGGGTAGAAGGTAAGCCCTCCTCGACACCCATTCACTAATATGGGAGAACGTAAAGGGGTGTACTGGTTAATACTTCTGGTATTCTATTGGTGCCTTCTGTTGGTGAGTTCAGGTTTTGAAAATCAAGCTTGCCCCTCTTTGCACAACCCATCACCAATGCTCCCTCTAAGCTATGGAGTCCTGCGAGCAAAAGTTCTACTTTGTGAGCTACTGGCATTAAAGTTGTGAGTGAGTGATTTGGCTACTGCATAAATTAGTTTGCTCTGGAGCCATCCTTCCTGACCAAAGACAAAAATGTGTGAGCTGGAGGCTAAAAAACTGTGAGCTAACTCACACTAACTCAGCTTAGAGGGAACACTGCCCGTCACAATTTCTGTTTACTCACCATGCTGGAGTGGGATGGAATTCTGGGAGAATGGGACAGAATGTTGCACTGCCTTTGATATTATAGATTACTTAGATATTCCATAATTCATCACCCTAGACCCATCCTATGACAATGTACTCTTATGCAAGAAATAAGAAGGGCATGCAAAAGAAGGTGTATTTTTTCATTGAAACCCATCTTTTCTACACTGCTCTCTGTTTCCTCATGAGTTCAACATTTTGGGTTTTAAAGAAGCAATAAAATGTGTAGATTTTTTCCCTTGGCTCTATTAAAAATATGCTTGTGGATTGACAACATCTCAGTTGGCCTTTAGCCCAAAGCAGTGCAAACCCGCTGAGATATTAAAGCTCCAAACTGGCACTCATAACAGAAATACAGTAAGCCTTCCACTGTAACGGCACTAGCAGGTGCCACCACAATAAAGAAAGCAGCCACCCCATGAACAAATATTAGATTAAAGAGATCAATCAATCTGTATCTTAAATTCTAGTGCCAGCACAATCTAGATTTTATAAAAAAAAACCAACACCCTTATTTCTTCCTGCTTTCTAACAGGTAAGCAGCCAGTGAATTGTTTTGTTCCCAGGAAAAAAGTCTTTTACTTTTTTTATATTTTGCTTTCTTCTGTGTCTTTATGCATAGCATGCAGGGAACATTTGTGACCTGAAGATACGCAACCAATGGAAACCGTGGTAGCTTTTATGCCGGGCAGGTGGGGAGTCATGGCTCATTCTGCCGTCTCCTCTAGGAATGCCAAAAGGGAACAAACTGCCAGAGTATGTATTGTGTGCTGAAAAAAGATTGTCCTCTGCCCTCCCTTCCATGTGCCTCTTGCTCACTCCCTGGGAGTTTGTCTCTATTTTGCCTACTATTTCAGTAAACTGTTAACCTACTAATTTCCTCTTCCCTATGAGCTCTAGATGTTAGTAGGCCTCATTATTAGGTTTACTCAAACACTCGCCAATTTGGCTCATGTTCTGCTTGCCAGTTCCAATCAGGAAGCCTTTTTTTTTTTGCTGAATAGTCCAGCTGTTCACAAGCAGCTTGAGCCTGTTCATCAGTTTATGGTTTGTATATAAACATTACTACACACATACACATTCTCACACAGTCAACAGGACTCCTAGTTTTCTCCCTCTCCCACAGAGCTGTTGATGTATGATGGCACCAACTCCCTCCAGCACCTCAAAACTTACTGACAGGTTTGGGGAGGGGGAAGGAACACACCACAGGCTTCGCTCTGTTCCCTGCTCTCTCTTGCCAGTAAGTGTGGTGAAGGTGGAGCAGCTACACCATCAGCCTTTCACAGTTTTCACTTGTGGGAGGTGGGCAGGCCTTACGGGGCAGGGTTGCCAGCACTTCCTCAGCAAATGCTGAGAGTTTTTGAAGGTGGTGCCTGAGGAGGGTGGAGACTGGGGGGGATGTTTCATGACTTCTGGGTGAGGTTTTAGGGATTTCCCTAAAAAAACATGAGAAAACTCCTAGAACATCACTATGGAGGCTATTTTACAGCCATTATTTCTCCCAGTCTTCTCTTTCTCTAGAGTGAGGAATTGGGGCTGAGGATGGGAGTTTACCGGCATGGGCAGGAAAATGGGAAGTCTACGCTAGGGGCATCCATTGCAAAAGGCCTAGGAATAGGCCAGCAAGGAGGAGGGAAGGGTCAACTCTCATCCTGGGGAAAAAGAGGAGGGGAATATATCAAGACTGAGTGAAAAAGCTGCCCTGACCTGGATAGGCCAGCCAAGCCCAATCTTGCCAGAAAAAGGGCCAGAGCTTCTAGTTTAGAGAAGTAATTCCCTGCCCAGTTGAAAAAAGAGTTAGCTCTAAAGAGTAGAGTGATCCCTGGTTTGTTTAGAGAAGGAATTTGAGTACTTGGTAGTGTATCCCTGCCTTCAGTAACTTGAAGAAACAGTTAAACTCAAGTACTTATACTGGAGTGTCTAGCAGACACGTCTCCAGGGGGATCCTCTAGCATTCAGCCTAAGAACTCTATGGTACCATATTGTTTCTGGCTGAGTGCTAGAGTGTTCCCCTGATGATGTGCCTGGCATGATGACATCACTTCTGGATGATGTCATCAAGGTGCTTGTGCTATGCATGTGCACCAGAAGATCCAGGAGAAGATGCTTCGTCCCACCACTGGCAGCAGGCAGGGACCTGGCAACCCCAATATTAACTGGAGTTTGTGAAATTACTAAGTTATGTCAAAGTTATTATTGATCCACCTCAAACATTTCACCTGACCTTTTCCCATTTACGTTGAATAAAATATTTTGTTTATTTTTAAACTTCAAATGCCTATGGTGCCATTTTCAGAAGTATAAGGAGCTGATCTTGTCTCTTCCCTCAAGTTTCTGGGTTGAGCCAGCATCAAAATACAATGTGGCAGGGTGGGGCAGCCATAAGCCTTCAAATAAGAAGGAAACAGATAAAGGAGCTGCTCAGCCAGAAGGGAAGCAAGAAAAAACAGAGGGAAAATCTTGTGTGTGAGGGAGGCAGGGCTGGATTTAGATGAAGAGAGGCCCTAGGCTACTCCACTTGCAAGGCCCTTCACAATCCCCCACCCTCACAACTAGAAGAAAATGGAAGAGTGTTATAAAAAAATTGAGTGAAGCCAAGGATGATGACTGGTATTTAAAATTCTGCAATTCACAATTTCTCCTCTAAAGGACATAAGATGATATTGTTAAATACCATAGTGATTGAAAAAAATGCATAAAAGTTAAAATTAACACTGAAAAACTTTTGAAGTAACTGAACTTTGTAAACCTTTTGTGGAATAAGCATTAATTTTTAGGGAAATGAAATTGTAATGTTATTCTTAAAAAAACAACCTTGAGTTTACAGATTATATTGCCTGGGAAGTGTAAATAATATGATCATGATTACCTGACAGTGTGGCACTTTTAGAATCTACTTTATGTTGTCATTAAACAGTCAGTTTTAAAATACATATTAAGAAGTAAACTACAACCATCAAATAAAGTAAGACTAAAAATGTTTTTTCTAGCCTTCCTTGTAGCAAAATCATTCAAAACTTCATCAAAATTTGTTTGTCTAAGTTTGTCACTTTCAATGTACAGAATGCTCAGTGTGGACAACCTCTCTTGAGACATCGTGGCCCTTAATTCATTTTGGTGTAATGGTTAAGTGTACGGACTCTAATCTGGGAGAACCGGGTTTGATTCCCCACTCCTCCACTTGCACCTACTGGATGACCTTGGGCAAGCCATAGTTCTGGCACAGCTGTTCTTGAAAAAAAGCAGTTTCTGTCAGAGCTCTCTCAGCCCCACCTACCTCACAGGGTGTCTGTTGTGGGGAGGGGAAGGGAAAAGAGTTTGTAAGCTGCTCTGAGACACCTTTGGGTAGTGAAGGGTGGGGTATAAATCCAATCTCCTCCTCCTCCTCTTCTTCTTCTTCTTCTTCTTCTTCTTCTTCTTCTTCTTCTTCTTCTTCTTCTTCTTCTTCTTCTTCTTCTTCTTCTTCT
>NW_015176456.1:1538729-1540073 GCF_001447785.1 Gekko japonicus | reverse complement strand
CTAATTTTCCTTAAAAAATCCAGAAGTGAACTGTACAAACTTGCACAAGAACTCAATAAGAGGTCTGATTTCTGAAGGGCTTTGCTGACCTTGTGAAAATGACCTAGCACACGGGTCCAAAAATGCAACATAAACACAAATGCTGCATAAACACAAATGCAGCATAAACACCAATTTTCTGCAAAAGATTGTTAGCTTGAAGCCTGGTCTCTCTCTTCCCATTAATGTCAGAGTACGAATGACTGAGGGCATCAATGATACCACTGTAACATTCCAAAACAGCTTCTGTGGCTTTTGTGTGTGCACCCCACCTAGTGTCTGACAAATATTTAGGCACTTTAGACTGAGGTAGCAAAAATGACTTTAGAACTGCCCATCTCTTTGTGGAGGATGAAAAGAAGGTATAAATTTCATTGATAATGCCAAAACAGTTCACTGCATCAAGGCTGAATGGCCCACCAGATTTAAAGAGCGACCTGTGCATGGAATAAATAATGCAAATTGTTTTTTCCCCAATGATTTTTTGCTGCATACCATTGTACTTACCAGCCATGTTGGTAGCATTGTCATAAGGCTGCCTGCGGCATTTTCTAAAGTCAATTTCAAGCTCAGTAGTAAAATAGTTGAACACTAAATCAGCCATGCTTTCTCCTGAGTGGTATTTTAGCTCAAGGAAAGTTAAAAATCTCTCAGTTGGCAAACCATCTTCAGGTGATACATATTTGATAATTAAAGTCAACTGATCAGTATGTGAAATGTCAGGATTGGAACCTACTGAAAAGCTGAAATATCCAGCCTTTCTCACATCAGCCAGAATTGCATTCTTAACTTTTTTTTTTGCCATGAGTTGAATCATTTCCTCACATATAGTGTTTGACAAAGAGGGACTGCCTGATACAGAATGTCCATACCAATTGATATGAGCAAGTAAAAATGGATCAAATTTTGCCACTAGTTCTAACACATCAAGATAATTGCCATTATTTGGAGATCCAAAGTGTTCATTGTCTCCTCTGAATGGTAAGCCTTGTTCTACAGGAGTGCATATTACAGCAATAATTCTCTCCATGACATGCCACCAGTACTGCTGTTCTGCTTTTATTTGTTCCTCTAGCTTGGAAGTTAACCTTTGCCCTCACTTCCTTGTTAGGTAGGCCAACATGGCATTCCTATGCTTCTCTGAGTTTTCATGAGTTTGGATAAGATGGGTTTTTTGCCAGTCATTAAACCCTTCAGTAGCTAAAGCTGTGGAAGAAGATGCAAGGTTTGAAAAGAGTTTACAAACAAAGCAATAAACCCAGCCTTTTGAGGGAGAATATACAAGCCACTCTTGGCTATATGTTT
>NW_015176456.1:1507433-1536936 GCF_001447785.1 Gekko japonicus | reverse complement strand
CTCCCCCTCCCAGGCTGGCTGGAGCATTTATATCATCTGAATCTGCCCCGTGGCTTTCCCACACTTTTTGGCCATAGAGGCAACTGGGACTTGTAGGCCTATCCTGGAGTTTTGTCCTACTTCCCAGGGTGGGTGGCCATTTTAACTAAACTAAACAACCTAAACTAAAGCAAACACAAGATGGAGTCTATTCTGTCGCATCCAACAAGCCAACCCTACAGCACAACATCATTTTCCAATCTAAACATTTTCAAAAGTTTATAAACTCCCCAGATTGCCAAAAGGATTCAAAATAATTTTCTTCAAGACACATGCAATTAGGAGGCTTGAAAATGATGCAAAAACATAGGTTAATAATTAACTATAATTTCTCATCTAATAATTCCAGCAGCAGCAAACACCAGGCTCCCATCCAACGATCAATACTAGTCATTTAAAAGAGCCAACTGCCAAAAATGTTTATATAAAATAAATATGTAAAACTTTGATTAGAATTTGCAATGGCTTTAGAACAATTACTCTACTACTAATGTATGAAGCAGTATTGTTTGGATTTATTGGCATGACAATTGACACCATCAATATTTCTTTTCATATCCAAGAGGTTCTGAGAAAGGGGTTGCAAGTGCATGCTGCAGGCAACGACAGGGCTCCGTGAAGTGTGAAAGATAGACTTCCCTGCCTGGAGGGGTGAGGCCAGTGCCAGTCACATGTGTTTGCTCTGTTCAAGCCAAGGAGGAGGGAATGAATGGAAGGGACTTGGGAGAGCTTGCTTGCATGGTCTATCCATCCTAGCCGGCCCCCCACTCGCACTCTCCCACTGTTTAAAGTGCAGAACGTACCACTACTGAACTCACCCTTGAGCTGGGGAAGGCTGTGTAGCTGGTTGTTGACTCTGGGCTGCTGGCTCTGGAGTCCAGGAGTCTGTACTCTGAATAGTGGCATTAGGGACCTAGAAGGGGCAGGGCTTGTCAGTCCAACCCCTACACAGTCTCATCAGGGGTGGCATTAAGGCAATTGGAGTAATTTGGGCCCTGTGGGCTGCTCCTAAGGGGTCCCCTACACCAGGGCAATATAGATGGATTTTATTTATATCTCTAAGATTCTGCAGACTTTGGCTGTGAACTGGGGCCCACAAATTTTTTTCCAGTTGGGCCCCAGAGTTTCAAATTGGGCCCCACTGGCTGGCCCTGAGTCTCGTAGTTGCTGGGCCCGAGTTGCCCTGCCCTCGCATGAAGTCTTGGGTTTGCAATTTTGGGAGAGGGGAGACTGCCCACTGGGGGGGCAGGGCTGTGGAGGCCCCCTAGATTTAGAGGCCCTAGGCTTCAGCCTATGTAGCCTATACATAAATCCAACACTGAAGGGAGGAAAGAGGGTGAGTTTGCCATAAAGTGATATCATGATGTTAGGATGCTCTATGATTCACAAGACACTGAATGGTAAAAACTATTGAGTTTTGAGTGAATCCTAGAGGTTGCCACGATCCATGGATCGCACTTCTGGCTTCATGCCAAAAGTGGCATTGTAGCATTGGTGAGATGCCAATTGTGAGGACTCCATCCTCCTGTGCCTCATGGGGGTTGCCAGTGCTGGACTAGAAACCCATCTAACTACTGAGCCACAGCCTGTCCTTATATCTCCTGTGTGATCCCATTATAAGAGGTTCCTACCAAAGACTAATGGTGGTATGGTGACTTGAATGGTTCTGTAGCCACTGCAGTATCCACATTTATTCTGTATGGCTCCAAATGCTTTCTTATCTTTGCTTCCGAATCCCCAGTAAATACAGTAAATAAGGTTGATTTGGTTGCATACTGAGAGACAGTAGTTAATTCAAGGCAGAGACAAGATCAGAATCAGAGACTTCCCTGTTCACAGCTCTGTCTCTTAGCAGGGGTGTGTTACCAAACTTTGTGACAAGTCAGGTTCAGTTTTAGAGTTCTCCACATTTGGAGAGGTGCTGTCATTTTGTTTCCTGACTATTAAATTAATGAAATTCAACAGCATATTGACATTAAAATGGACATCTGGTTTTTCCTCTATTGACGATCAGAAGCACTGAGCGGTTATAGGGAGAGACAGTCCTTGAGACATGTGCCATCCCAAAGGGCACAAAGTACATTGTGTTTGACCTTAAAGTATAGAGGCAGCCAATGCAATTGAATAGTACAGGATAAATACATTCACCTCTTCCAGCATTCATCAGATGTGTAATCCACATCTATATACTACTAGCCACCCGTAGCTTCAATCTGCAGATATCTAAATCTGCAGATCAGGGCCACGGGGGAGACTAAACAGATCTTTCTGCACACTTGGGACACTCCCCAGGTGTGCAGAAAAATCTCAACGAAAAAAATCACAGGGGGGTTAAATCCTCCCACCTCAAAATTAAAGTAGCATTCTCTGTGCAAGCACTTACCTTGGCAGTAGGTTATGCTGGGTTTGGTGGCGGTATAGCCCAGGAGTCCTGAGGGCAGCTGCTCTGACCCACCTGCAGTGGGCCAAGTAGCGATGGAAAAGGATGCTGGCTGCTGCTCTGGGCCTGCTCCAGCTGCTCCAGGCCCAGCTGCAGTGGTGGAGCATGTGGACTATTGCTTTCAGCCCGGCCACTGTGGTGGAGCATGTGGACTGCTGCTTTGAGCCTAGCCACTGCGACAGAGCATGCCAGCTGTTTCTCTCGGCCAGGACTGGAGCAGGAGACAGTCTCCTCCACAGCTGGGTCAGCTCAGCAGCTGGGGTTCTCTGCCACTGGACCCACTGTGGCCAGGCTGGAGCAGCTGCTGGCACATTCCTCTGCTGCCCCTCCTGCAACTTCACTCCCCCCCCCCAAACCAGTAGCCTACTGCTGGCCTGCTGGAAGGTAGGTGGGGGGAGCAGCAAGGATAGGGGGATGAATGGGAAGGGTGGGAATAGTTGGAAAGAGAGCAAGGGTGGCAGTGGGTGAATGCCAAGGTTGGAGGTGGTAGTGGATTGCCAAGGCTGGGAGGTAGGTGGAAAGAGAGCAAGGGTGGGGGGGGAGTGAATGCCAAGGTGGGGGTAGATAGGGAGAGCTGCAAAGTGGGGGTGAGTGAAATGCCAGGGGTGGGTGGTAGGTAGGGAGATCAGCAAGAGTTGGAAAAAAGGTGAGAAGGGTAAAAGAAATGGGGAATACATTGACTAAGGGGAATAGGAGAAAGGAGTGAATAGGGGGTGGTTGACAGATAAAGGGAACAGGAAAAATGGGGGTAGATTAACAGAGAAGGGGGTAGATTGACAGAGATGGGGGTAGGTTGACAAATAATGGGAGGGGAAGAAAGAGGGGGAAGATGGTTAGAGAAGGAGGAAGAGGGAAGGAAGCAAAGAGGGGGAAGGGATGCACCCTCTCCGCAAGTGTCTTGCAGGTCTCCACTTGTTCTACGTAAATCACAGGTTCTGAGTAGGGAAGCTCTACACAAAGCATTTTACAGCAGTCAAGATGAAGAATATGTATGCATAGATAAACATTGCAAGACCATGTCTGGAAGGGATGGGGGTGGGGTTTGCATAGGAAATAAAGCTGCTAAAAAGAATCTGTAGCTATTTAAGCTACATATTTTGCTTATTCAAGCAAGCCTTTAAGACTTCACACCTGCTCTGACTGGGAAATGTTAATCTCATCAATCACAGGTAACATATTCCCTTCTAGAAACTGAGGGTCCCCAACAGTAATCACCTCTCACTTTTCCGTTGTACAGCACTGATAACATCCAGGACTGGCTGGCCAGACATGGGGTGATTTCCCACAAGCGCTACTCCACGCTCACTCTTCTCTTTGGCCCAATGGTACGTGTCAATTTCACACAAGCTGCTGCGCGGCCGCATTTTGCCCCGCAGCTTCGTGCGATTTCCCCTGCGTCTACTCAGTCCTCAAAAAACAAGATTGAGTAGACGCGGGGAAAATCGCACGAAGCTGTGAGGCAAAATGCAGCTGCGCGCAGCAGCTTCTGTGAAATTGACACGTACCATCGGGGCAAAAGGGAGGAGTGAGCGCAGAGCAGCACTTGTGGGAAATCACCCTAACTCTATGTATCAAGAATGATGACTGTACTGCAAGTAGTAGTCGATCTCATCCTAATCAATTCATGCCAGCAAAGTGGCTCATAGGCTGGAAAGTTCACACCATTTGTGATGCTTTTGAGGCACAGGGAAGCATTCTTGGACTTGTTATTTATGCCTGAAGACCCATAAAAATGTAATACAATTTGAAATCGACCATATTTTAGGAGATGAGAACTCTTAGCAGGGCAATACTCTTGGGATGGATAGGGGATTTCCCTACTGATGCCTATATTATAGTTCAATCTGAAATGTGTTTTCAGATATCCTTTGACAGCAGTATGAGATGCTCAAACATGTGTTCAGATCTTTCTTCTGTGCAAAACACCCCCGAGACACCCTCATATCTTTTCGTCCAAACTATATAGTTTTTGCAATAGTCACAACAGTTGCCTTTGAAACACACTGTCCGAGTTTCCTCTTCCCTTTTTCCAACTCGACAAGGCATTTCTAGTCGCTTAAGTGATAACTTAATCTGGGATGCTTAAAAGGGTCAGAGGAAAAAGTTTATTTAGCAGAACACCCCTTTCACAATGATGTATGATAACTGCCAGGCATGTCTATGAGGACCTTGCTCCTGTACCATTAAATTGTAAGGTGATGAGAAAAGAGAAAGTAATTTCAACAAAACTCTATGGAGACACCATTACCAGCCCATTACAACAACAGACTAATTGACCTGGAGGAAACTGGAGATTTCCCCCTTTGACACATATATAGTGCAATATTAACCTGCCCAAATAATTTCAATGCAGGGCAACACGTATTTGGCCAATATTATTAATAATACAGAGCATGATGGTATTACTCAAAAACAGCCTTATTAGTTGCAGTGGGACTGCATACACCAAGAGTATAAAACCCCTCACTTCAAAATAGACCGGAGCAATACAATGTATTTCCCCCCGACTGCCACCCCAAAGAGCAAAAGGCCCCTTTAAAACTGTATGCAGATATTGAAGAAGGTATTATGTTTTCTAAGGTCATCAGTATTATCATATAAATTACCTTGCTGTATCAGACCAAGATCCATCTCGTTGAAGAGTCTGTTTTCAACAGCGGCCAACCAAATGGCTCTGCAGAATTCACAAACAAGGACATAAAAGTCATGGCCATCCCTGAGCACCTTAAAGCCTAACAAAATGTATCCCAGTCTAAACTTTTATCAGTCAGAGCTCACTCCGTTAGATACATTCATGAATGTTTATGCTGGAATGAATATTGTTCATCTTTAATGTGCTATTAGACTCCTGTTTAATTTTGCTAGAACAGACTAGCATGGCTTCTCCTCTGGAATTATGGCATGCCCCTTTTGGCTCCAGACTAGAGTCTGACATTCAGACGTATACTGTCTTTGCATGAAGATACCCCATTATGGTATCGTGGCTAATGGCTTTCAATATGCCTTTCCTCCATGAATTTGTACAGCCCTTGACCAGAAAGTTCCAATTCCACTGAGGACCCCAGGTTTTATTATTTATTTAAAACATTTTTATGCTGCCTTTCCACGCAAGTCATGGTCTCCAAGACAGCAAACATTTCTAACATGAAATCAATTACATAGATATAGTATTTAAAACGATTAAATTAAACACATAAATGCATAGGCATTCACACAGGAAAAAGGGATAATAAGAGTCAGCGAGAGAATGCCCAGCAAAACAAAAAAGGCTTCTCCCACTGGCAGAAGACAACAATAGAGAGAGACAGATGGCTCTCCCTGGGGAAGGAGCGCCAAAGTTTCTACACTCTGTCCCAGAAGGCCCTTTCTTGGGCTTTGACCTGTCTAGTCAGATGGTAGGGGCACCCACAGCAGAGCCTCTGAAGATGAGCAAAGTGATCCAGTAGGTTCATATGGGAGTAGGTGGTCCTTAAGGTTTATATCATTCATTCATTCATTCATTCATTCAATTTATACTCTACCCTGCCCACTAAGGCAGACTCAGGGTGGCTTACATAAAATTTAAAACAGTTAAAACAACGAATTTCTAAAAACCGATCATAAAGTGCTAGTGTGCCAAGTTATAAACTGATGGCAAGACATAATAACAAATCATCTCAATAGCAGATCCTAATGGGGTACAATCAGCATTGAATGTAGAACTATCTCGGTCCCTTTGTACCAGCACGGAGCCACCACTGAAAATGGCCTGGCCCTGGTCAAAGCCAGCCTGGCCCAAAGCCATATACAGCTTAAAAGGTCAATACCAGCACACAATTGCATGCAGAAGCAAATTGGGAGCTAGTGTAGATGGAACAAGAATGTGGTGACCAGTGTTCCCTCTAAGCTGAGTTAGTGTGAGCTAGCTCACAGTTTTTTAGCCTCCAGCTCACAGATTTTTGTCTTCGCTCAGGAAGGATGGCTCCGGAGCAAACTAATTTATGCAGTAGCCAAATAGCTGGCTCACAGCTTTAATGCCAGCTGCTCACAAAGTAGAATTTTTGCACACAAGACTCCACAGCTTAGAGGGAACATTGGTGGTGACACTGTCTGATCCACTCCAGTCAACATTCTGGTCACACCATTCTGTACAAACTAGCTTGTGGACAGTTTACAAGGGCAGACATATGTCACATACATTGTAGTAGTCTAATCTAGATGTTACCAGGGCATATAACACATTGACAAGATCATTTATGCCCAGGAAGGCCCACAGCTGGCTCACCAGCCAAAGCTGGTGAAAGGTCCCCTGGCCACTCTTGCTACCTCTTTATCCAACAGAAGGCCTGGGTCCAGCAGCACCCCAAGCTATAAACCTGTTCCTTCAAGAGAAGTTACAACACCATGCACAGCAGGAAATATCCTGGTTCCTGGGTCAAACCTTACCTTAATTAGTAGCACCTCTGCTTTGTTGGGATTAAGTTTCAGTTTGTTAGCACTCATCCAATGCAAAACTGCCTCCAGGTACTTTGTATCATGATGGTCTGGACCGCCTTTAAAACCACACCCTATGTGGTAGAATAATTGACTATAACACACACCCCCCAAGGAAGTTTGATGCACCACTTTGACACTCAAGAATCTGTCAGGACCAACTAGTCCACTCAAGTTTTGGTAATAATATCTCAAATTCAGCCTCTTTCAAGATGTTCTTATATTCAAAGCAATTCAAGTGTATTTAACAGCAAGTTTTTATTTAGCTTATATTTTTAATCTGATATTTGCTGACACTAGGCCTTTTTACTTCTTTTTCTTCCTCTTTATCTGAATTTTGTATTAATCTTTCCCATACTAAAGAGCAAATATGTCTCATGATTTTAAATAATTAAGAGTGTTAACTTCCTGTATAATTCTGGTTGCCCTTTGTTGTACCTTCCCATTTTTTGTAATTACTTTTTCATATTAATGTGACCTGCACATGTACTGTATTCAAAATGTGGCCTTAAAAGCAGCCTCTTATGGAACAAAAAAGTAATTTTCATTGACCTTTGTTCCTGAGCTTTTGTACAAATTCTAAACCCAGCAAAATTCTCTGCAAGTCCATTATCCTTTTAACCAAGGGCTGGCTCACATGCAGATAGGCAGATCTACACAATGGGACTCACCATGGCTATGACCTAAGGTTCTGAAATCCTAGGAGATCCAGAAAAAAACCCCCTTATTTAAGAAAAACTGATTTGGCAACGAATCCTCTACAAATGTTAGCAGTGACATCTGCACATGTGCAACCTGCATGGAGCCTGGGTTTCATAGTATAGTTTACATGGAAGTTTCCTCAGTGGGGCATATAACTCCCTGGGGCCATTATCTGTCCAGAACATGGTGCAGGGGAAGGTTTAAACTCCCTCTCCGCATATAACATGGTCCCAATCTAATCGCCCCCCCCCCAATGCCTGGAAATATTTGAGAACTGATCCTCTAGCACACATCTGATTGAAAGTCCTCATGGTGGCCGCATGGTAGACACAAGGACTTTGTAATGTGGGAATCAACACTTCTATAATTGCTATAGCACGTGATAGAAAAGCAAGTATTTTTGAGTGTTCAAGGATGGTGCTCACAATGTGATCAAATTATAGATCCAAGCGGAGATTTACTCACTGCATATGTCCTCTCTCTTGTCAAATAAAGCACCAATCCTTCATTTCCTGGAATTCTTCGCACCTGTTGACTTCAACTGAGAAATGGAATTGGGTTCCTGTAGTAAAACTGAGGGACCATGAAGATGTTCTTTATGTCTTCAGATATGTGAGCTTCAGAATGGTTGGTGACTAAATTGGTAATTGGGCATCCAATGAAGCTGATGGGGAGTAGATTCAGGATGGACAAAAGGAAATACTTCTTTAAACATTGAGTGATAAAAATGGAATTCACTGCCAGAGGATGTAGGTGATGAAGAAGAAGAGATTGGATTTGTACCCTGCCCTTCACTCAGAGTCTCAGAGTGGCTTACAAACTCCTTTCCCTCCCCCTCCCCACAACAGACACCCTGTGGGGTAGGTGGGGCTGAGAGAGCACTTTTAAGAACTGCTCCTTCAAGGACAGCTCTTGTCAGAACTATGGCTTGCCCAAAGTCATCCAGCAGCTGCAAGTGGAGGAGTGAGGAATCAAACCTGGTTTTCCCAGATTAGCGTCCGCGCACTGAACCACTACACTAAACTGGCTGTAGTGATGGCCACAGGCATAGACAGCTTTAAAAGGGGATTAGAGATATCCATGGAAGATACACCTATCAGTGGCTACTAGCCTCTGGGAACCTCCACGTTCAGAGAGGCAGTCAACCTCTGAATCCCAGTGCCAGGAGGCAACATCCAGACGTTTTCTGCACAAACGGCTCTCCTCACTCTTGCATTTCTGTTCCTTCACCTCTTCAGCTGGTTTCCACAATGGAATTTCCAGTCCAAAATGCAAAAAATGAGGTTTGCTCCCTCTTGTGGCGCAGCAAGGGAATTCCCGGAAACAGGGACGTCTGATGTGGCACCGCATGGGAAGACAAACCTTGTTTTTGCATCTCAGACTGTAAATACCATTGCGGAGACCAGCTGAAGAGGTGGAAGAATAGAAATGCAAGAGTGTGGAGAGCCATTTGTGCGGCAAATGTCCTGCTCTGCGATGTAAGCTTGCTGAATGACCCTGGGCCAGTCACACTCAGCCCAACCCACCTCATAGACTTGTGGTGAGAAAGCAAGAATGTTGTGAGCCACTTTGGGTCCCCAAGTGAAAATAATTAATAAATAAACAAACAGGGGAGCACAGGGAGAGAATGATGGTAGCAATGCAGGGACCAACCAGAAGAGTTCCCAGCAAACACAGTCTTCCTGACTGCCATTTTTGTGCCTACCATTTCCATTTTCTACCAGTCATTTCACTGGATTGTGAGGAGATGTGACAGACAGAAGGCTTCCCTGTCCTTAGATGTCAAATAACCAATCCCATGCAGAGGCCTGAGCAGATCTGAAATCTGAACACTGCGGCGTAGCCACATCCAATCAGCTGTCAGGCTAGGGAGCTGATGGAAGAGCAGTCAGTGGACAATTGAGGTTTGCCTCTGGGAGTCAGCAGAAGTATTAGAGTTAAGGTCTGACTCTGACAGAATACAGTTGGAGTTCTGACTCTGTCAGAAACACATGAATTATAAAAGAGTCTGTCTTGAGAGTTGACCACACTGGGTAAATTAGAATTCCTGTGTGTAAATGGGTCAAATCTGGTTTCAGTCTATTCTTCAGAAAGTAGGAGACTGGTTGTAATCTGTTTGGTAAGACTTTGTGGTTAGAGTGGCTTGTGATTTATTGTCTTGAGGTGAAGTCCATGAAAGACTTCTCACTGAAAAGATATCAGTCTGGAGTCAAAAGAAACGTAAGTTCTCTGTGAGCAAGTGTGTTAAACTGTATATAAAACTATTATATATTATTATAATCGCTTTATTAATGTATGCTTTATTGTGCTGGTCTATGATCATAATAAATACTGATTGATATATAAAACTTTCTGTCACTGTAACTTGTTGAGAAGAAAATATTTTACTGTACCTGTGACTAATTAAGTAGTTTAACCATTCTGAGAAGAAGAAAAATAAATAACAGTTATGCTTTTCTAATCTTGCCTCAAGAGTCTCAGTGGCCTTAAAGAACAATAAAACTTACCTCTCAATAGTCAATCCATGATTAATCAGCCATTGAAATAAAGCCATTGAAATACAGTGCCCGGGAATATCTCTGAGAAAGGGGAGAGGGAAGGTTTACGATAATAAATGCAGTTCCCCCCAAATTGTGGGAGGCCACAGCAGGGCTTCCTGATTCTATATAAAGGGGTAGGGTTGCCAGTTCTGTGGGGAAATACCTGGGAATTTTGGGGGCGGGGGATCCTGGAGAGGGCAGGGTTTGGGAGACGGAGGAAACTACATCACTGTTATTTGGCACAAAGGACGACAGATATGGAACAGATACTCAGGCTTTTCCCTCCAAATGATGGGCAGCCGGTCTCTTAAGTAGTGGAAAAGAAAAACATTTCACCTGCACACAATGGTCGGTAGGCTGTGCAGGTGTGGGTTCCAGGTGGCAGAAGCTATGTCTTATGCCCTTGATAGGAAGTACCAAGTAGCCTGCCAAACCTACACAGGGCAGGTAGAAATGTTTTGCTTTACAAGCTGACAAGGAAGTAAATCGGTAGAGACGGGATTAGAGTAGACGCCCAGGTTTTGCTGCCTTGCTTACAAGGAGCCCACCCACCCTGCAGACAGCAGTGATCAAGGGACAATGTGAGGTTTGACCCCTCCGAGCAGTGAATCTTTAAATCAGACAAGATTCAAGAGATCAGTGATGAAGAAAGATCAGACCCGCTCTCTTTGAAAAAGAACTGCAGATTCAGGATATGGGATCTCTCAAAGATCTGTAATGCCATCTAAAAGCACCATGCAGCCACATCTCTCCCCCAATGCATCCTCTCTCTTCTAAACTGCTATTAGTCTTCATTACAGAAAAGAGAGAGGGAAGCCCTCCTGCCAGTTTATAGCAGGGGTGGTGGATATGTTTTAAAACAAAACCAGAGAGTGCAGGTCAAAGGAGTGATTTTCTTATTCTGGTTCCTGATGCATATGTCCTCCCAGCCAGGCTCTAATGTGGGAAATCTGACAGGATGGGCTATGAATGTTGAAAGAAAACACAGCAGAGCAAGGTAAGGTATAACTGCCTTTACGGTTATACTTTTTGGGGGTAAAAATCCAGACCTCCCCTCCCGAGTCACTGCATGAGAATCCCAGAGTCACAGGCTGATACATGCCTGTTCTGTGCCTAGTCTGAAAGTGTATTTTAATTGCTTTATAGAATGAGGACACTTTTTCCTGCATACCTGAAGTTAGGAAGGAAAATACTTAGGACAAGAAGTACAATTCCTGGCTATTTCATGCGGACAAGTTACACCTGGAAATGTGTTTCGCCCACTCCTGTCAGATCATAGAAGCTAAGCAGGGTCAGCTCTGGTTAGTGCTTGTATGGGAGACCACCAGGGAAGTCCAAGGTTGTCCTGCAGAGACAGGCCATGGCAAACCACCTCTGTTCATCTCTTGCCTTGAAAACCCTCCGGGGCTGCCATAAGTGGGTCGCAACTTGACAGCACTTTCTACCACCATAAAACAACGACCAAATGATTTCCTGACAGAACTAGCTTAACTAAGAATACCACAGTTTCCACAGTCTCACAGGTCTGGTAATAGACTCCCATCTATGGAAAATCTATGAGCTCAGGTTTCAGGTGATATTAGTTGTAGGCAGCTACAGTGGGGAGAGACCACTGCAATTTATAGAAATTAAAGAAGCAATAATTCTGAGAAATTTCATCAGGGGAACTCAAACACTGCATTCTCAGTGTTTGAAACATTCACACCACTTCTATGCCCAGTGCAGACCCCGCTTGAATCTGAGCCCATCTTATATGGTCCACAAAATGTCTGATGCCTGTTCAGGGGTCTTGTTGTAGAAAAAGAGCTGCCGGAGCTCATTAGCATAACTCATTAGCATAACTTATTTGCATATGCTACGCCCCCTGACATCACCGGAAGTGTGTCAGAAGGCCCGGCTACTTACCCTCCTGCTTCATCCTCATTCCCAAACGGAATGAGGATCGAAGCAGAGGGCGGGGTAAAGAAGGGGGCGGGGCTTCACCACGTGACCGCCCCGCCCCCTAGAGGTTCTCTTCCGGAGCTCCGTACCTGAGAGCTCCCCCCCGACTAGAGCCCTGCCTGTACTCACCCACCAAAGTGAATCTTTCTGAAGGGGAGATAACTGTCCCATAGGATAGCTCTTTACACACAGAATAGGCTCTGATTGTGGCTTATATTTCCAGAAAATTACTCTTCATACATTTCTCTACTGTGGTTTCTTGCTGAGCTTAATAAAAATTAGGGCTGCCAACCTCAAGGTGGGGCCTGGCGTTCTTCCAACTGATCAACAGAGATTGGTTTTCCTGGAGGAAATGGCAGCTTCGAAGGGCAAACTCTATGGTATGCCATAGACTGCAGGAAATTCCACTGATTTTTCTCCTGCACAGGTTCTCTCCCCAAATATCCAGAAATTTCGCAGACTGGAGTTGGCAACACTAATAGTTTGTTTATGTTTATTTGGATTTATATCCTGCCCTCCCCTTGATGGGCTCTAGGCGGGTTTTAACAATATAAATACAGTCCAACAATATAAAATTCAATACAATTAAAACCACATTAAAACATATAAAACATACAACTCTAGTAAAAGCCAGTTATACTAAGAATAATTTCCCAGAAATCTGTTAAGCTTAGGGTCTCTGACCCCGGGTATAAATGGGGGCTGACCCAGCTGTAAATAGGGGCTGACCCAACCTATAAGTGAGGGGCCGGCCCAGGCTATAAGTGGGGGCTGACCCAAGGAGGGGGATGCCCACTGCTTCAACCAAAAGCCCGGTGGAAGAGCTCCATCTTACAGGCCCTGCAGAATTGTAATAAATCCCGCAGGGCCCTGATCTCACTGGGGAGCTCATTCCACCAGGCAGGGACCAGGACCAAAAAAGCCCTGGCCCTGGTCGAGGCAAGTCGGACGTCCCTGGGCCTGGGGACCACCAAAAGATGTTGATTGATAGACCTCAGTGCTCTACGGGGCTCATATGGGGAGAGGCAGTCTCGAAGGTATGCTGGCCCCTGGCCATATAGGGCTTTAAAGTTCAGATTAGATGAGTACTTTGTAGGAAAGTTAGGCTGTGGTTGGGGCCTACCTTGTGCTTAAGGAGCCATCCCCTGAGGCCAGTTACACTCACCCCACATTTCAGACAGGTAAGTTTTGTGATCTGAGGGATATTGGAAAACATCATGGAGGCAGATGGGCAGTTGTGCATATATACCCCCACCCACCCATTGTGCAGCATCTCCACCAAACACCTACAGATACCCATTGTGCATTTTTGTGTTTAACGGGAATGTTTGCAAATGTGCAAATACTCTCAAGTTGAGCATGGGGAAGTGCACCTATCACTATAAACAAGTGCCATTTGAATTGACACAAAATTAACCAATAAACCACTTCTTAGAAACAGAAAGTATGTACTCTGAACTCTCTTTCCATGTACTTCCTTCCCACCAGCACTTTAAACTACTGAAAACAAAGGTCACCATGCAATCCTCCCTGTATTTGGTTTACAATACAAAAAAAGAGATAAAAATGAGTGCATAACTTCAGTGGCAAATTGCAGGGAAGAAAACAATCATCTCTGTGATGAGTATGAAAAATACAACAATCAAGTCTTTGTGGCAGAGTCAGCTACTTTTAGAG
Source organism: Gekko japonicus (assembly GCF_001447785.1). Lineage (NCBI taxonomy): Eukaryota > Metazoa > Chordata > Lepidosauria > Squamata > Gekkonidae > Gekko > Gekko japonicus. Next base: position 1,523,124 of record NW_015176456.1, on the reverse strand, counting down.
TGTCCTTCCCAGATGCAGATGCTAAGGAGGAGCGAGAATATTTTAGCATGGACATTTCATTCCTACTGCCAATGATATCACCCATAACAATAATGAATCCAGACCAGATGTGGGTCAGCAGATTCCTGTCACACATCAGCAAGATGAAGCCATATCCTCAGATCTGAGTAAATGGCTTTTAAAGCTGATTTACGCCACATGGTGATATAGCCTACTTTTATACTCTTGCTGTTGCTCCTGGATACAATAATTGTCTTGGCACCTTCTTATCCCAGCAGAAAATGAAGCTTATGTACAATGTTCAGGAATGCAGTTTTCTACAACTCTGAGCAGTTGTAATGCAAACAGTATCCGGTTAGTTGAGGCCTGGCCTGGCAACCAATGGATGACTGTGGGGGGCAGGAACATGGGGAGGGGAAATCAGCCCTACATGCCACAGCCCACCTCACAAAAAGACCCTTTAAAGGCTCTTTTTGTGAGCCTAGTGTGTGGCCGCGACCACCCCCTCCCTTCTGCTAGATTTAAAGGGCCCTCCAGTTGGTTGGTGGGACATGTGGTCCCTGCCTATCAGCTGAAGCTTTTTAAATCAGGCAGGAAAGGAGGAAGAGGGGTGACCAGGTAGGTGGTCAGTCTTAGGGGGGTGGCCAGGGACAGATTGAAGCCCCCAGAGGTGAGGGTTCCCCCACCTGGACCTGGGGGCTGGCAACCCTAGGCCACACTGAGAATTAGATATATTGGTTTCAGTAATGACCTCCAAATGGTAAAAAGGGAAAGAAGAAACTTGGAATGGGATCTAGTGAAAATCTTCAGTGACAGGAGGATTTCCACCCCCAGAGCATGAATTTTCCAGCTTCCCAACTCCCAATCTGGCCCCAAATCTCTCTGGAAATGCTGCTCTTGAGGAACAGGATACCCCCAGAATTACGACAACAAGGAAATTGGAGGTATGCTGTGGCAGGGAGAATTCATTAAAACATTATCCGTCTTTGGTTATTGGAAATTATTTATTGGATCTAACCCTTGAATGGAATAACAGAAAGAACTGCAAAATCCACTATCACTTTTTACGTAGTAAAGTTGAATTTCTGAGAACAAGAGTCAATCTTATTATGACATATCAGCATTTCAGCTCATCAGATCCTGGAAAGCTGTTCTGTACAATGGAGCATATGTTGTGGAGTGCAGCAGCATCGGTGTTGGCCTTTAGGTAGCATGAAATGCTGGTATGAATAGTCCTGCTATTGTTTAATACTGTCTACCTTTCTGTTATATTTTATCCTCCCAGGATGTCCAAGGAACATCAATGCGGTGAACATCAATCTCCATCATGCCATTTTGTCCTCACAACCAACCTGTGAGGTAGTGTCTGGAGGTCAGACCTCCTGCCCCTGCACTTACCACCAAGGAGACAGAGGCCTCCAGACTGTGCCAAGGGAACCATCCAGGGAGGAGCGCAGAAGGCCAATGTGATGCTGCAGGAGCAGCTTCCCAACTTACCATGACTCCCAGAGATGCCGGGTAGGCCAACCCCAAGGGTCAGCAGCAGAGACATGAAGCAACAAGTGGTGGTCTGTTGTGAGTGCCAAGGCTTCCTTGCTATTAGAGGGGCAAGAAAAAGGCTGCAGTTACCTCCTTAGGCCATCAGGGGCTAGAGGAGAAGCCTCATTAAGTTTCCCATGGGGGAGGGGAAGTGGAAATGGGATCCCAGGCAGGCAGCTGCCCATTGGGCCTAGGACCTGCCACTCCCATAGGCCCATCCCCCAGTATAGAGGGAGTGGGTGAGGCCAGAGTTGTCCCACCCCTAGGCAGTCTTTTAAAAGGTGCACCCTGGGAGAACCAGGGAGGAAGGGTCAGACCTCACCTACGGTAATCATGGAAAGGGTACTAGCAGGAACAAGGGAGGGAAGAGGGTACCCTACTCCCATGCTCTTTTCTGAGGTTCTTCTCCCTCCTAAATGAACCCTGGACAAAGAAACAGCCTGAGTTTCCAGCCCAGTCCCAGAGTCTGACAGGTAGGTTAGGCTAAGAGACAGTGACTGGCCCAAGATCACCTAGCAAGGTTCATGGATGAGCCTGGCTTTGGATATGGATCTTCTTGGTCCTAATCCTAGTTACTACAACACACTGGCGAATAACTCCTGTGCATCTGAGGATGTACTCATTTGTTTGCTTGTAATAAACCATATAAAGCTGTCTTCAATAACACAAATTTTAGATTTCCACCACTTCAGGAGTTTTGGATCACAGTTTTTATTCTCCTAAATTTACAACATCCATCCTTATTTAGAGCGTGAGAGGGTCATTTAAACACCTGCTATATTTTTATACACATTTGGACATGCACTCTAACAGAGGGGATGGTATAAAAGCTTTTGATGTTACCTCTTTACATTTCCTACGTGTAACCTAGTAAGGGACACAACCAATGCTCCCTCTAAGCTGTGGAGCCTTGTGAGCAAAAATTCTACTTTGTGAGCTACTGGTATTAAAGTTGTGAGCGAGCGATTTGGCTACTGCATAGTTTGTTCTGGAGCCATCCTTCCCGAGCGAAGACAAAAATGTGTGAGCCAGAGGCTAAAAAACTGTGAGCTAGCTCCAGCCCCGTAGCTAGGGAAGTTTTGGGAGGGGGCCTTGGGGGCCCACCAGCTAATTAAATGGAAGCACAGTGCAGGTGGTAGGTTGGAGCACCTTGGGGGCAGTCCTGGAGGGAGGGGGCCCAGAAGAAACACTAGGGGGCTGGGTCCTGTGGACCCCATGTTAGCTACGGGCCAGGCTAGCTCACACTAAGCTTAGAGGGGACACTGGACACAATGCTGATGGGCTGCTATTTAGCATCCTTTCTAGAGCCGCTTGCCATGTCCCACCACCACGACTCTCGAAATTACACATATCTGATGTAATCTGGGAGGAAAAAAACACACGTATTATTGTTGCTAGGACATAAGTAGAAAAAAGAAAGGGGCTGAGAAAGAAATAGCTCTGTTATTGCCCGCAGTGGGCTTGGAACACTAGCAGGTTGTTTTGTTGATTGCTCTGCCCTCGGAGATGGCACAGTTGAATCCCATTTGAAGCAGCGGCAGCCACAGCACAGGGATTCAGTGTCAGAATATTGTAGGGTCACAGCCCTGATGCTCCTATATGAAGGGCATCAAAGGGAGCAGGCTGATAAACAAACAAGGCAATCTGCAGAGAACTTGGGGAGTTTTTATTTTATCCTTCCCCCAAAGATAAAGGAGATAAGAGTAAGCTGATGTGTGAGCACATTGGTTGCATTCAGAGGAGTGTGCTAATTTTTTCCTCTGTGCCTTTTTTTTTAAAAAAAGAGGAAAGCACCCACAGTGCTTGAATTCCCATTAATGCAAAGTTCAGATAAAGCTGATGAAAAGCAGCTGCCATCTTGATAGTTGCCATGGCAGATGGCATCAGCCTTTATGCTTTTATCAGTATTAGTATCAGAACACACTCTGTGTTCCAAGCTGAGATAAAAATCATTGAAGCTGTACCTGGAAGAGGCAGATCAGTGCTGCAGGTCCCGAACAGTTCTGAATCTTTTCATAACAGACTGCATGAAAGCCAGAGACGACACAGTCTTGTTATTCATTAGTTCAGCGTTGCTGATGGTATTTGGTAAACTTCACAGGCAGAGCATCTTTTCTAAAGAGGTTTCCTCCCTTGCTCCTTCTCTCTCCCTCCCCCCTGCAGGAACACTCAGGCTTGGGAGTGGGGGGAATGCATATAAAAGCACTCAAAGTATTACGCTGAGCAGAAAATCACCTTAGCACCCCTGAACAACAACAACAACAAAAAACCCCTTCCTCACCTTTTGCACTAAAACCAAGGTCAGCCCATTGTAATCAGTGGCAGTAAGGGGGGGGGATACCAATTGCTGATGTTTGTTTTATTTTTTAAAAAGACTGCAAGGATGGGTGGGGGGGGGGGGGGGGAAGGGTTTGCTAATCTAACATTGTGCAGCTTCTCCTCTTTAACTGGCTGCTGGGATGGAAAGACACATGTAGGTAGCCCTGCACTTGAGACTCCGCTCCGGCTTCTGATCTTGGCCTCAGTCTAAGGAGACGGCCTTCATCCCTTTCCCCATCCTTGCTTCATGCCACTTCTCTGGATAACGATCACTTGAGGAGATGAGCCTTACTCAATGTGGAGCTTGTAAAACACCTTCGGCGTCTACCAGAAGAGCTTCATAGTGCTTTCACCCTCTGACCCCTTCTCCCCGCCCCCCAATTCTCTTTTTCTTGTGTAACTGTACAAATCTAGGAATGCTGTTGCTTGATAAATAGAAGGGTTGTGAGATGTCAGATTATTATGTAAGTGTTAGCATTACAGGCTGGTAAACCATTTGGCTGTTGAATTGGTGTTGATATGAATAATATATGGGAGGAGGGCACAGGAGTGATTGTTAAAATGCCATCTCTGTGTATAAATAGAGCCACTGCCGTCTCTCCAGGGGATTCTCAGGCTGTATTCACATGGCCCCTCCATGATCCAGGCCCACTTAGCTCACAGCGCTACATGTTATGGAGGATGGAAAGGGAGGGCTGGAGAGGCTCTAAGCACAGAGCTGCTTGACGCATCTGTACGTTCCCTCCCATTCAAGACAGTAACAATTGGGATCAATCTGACTGCAATCAAGTGGCAGATGATTGTTTCTGGGTTAGCTAGAGGCAACGCAACTTAGCAATGTTTCTTTCCGTAGCACACCTAGCAGTTGGCCTAGAAGTCAATCTTTCTGGGTGGGTTGGCCACTTGCCTGGCTGATGCATGTACCTGATTAAGAAGATAAAAGTTGGGTTAGTTTGCACATTAGCCAGTAGGAAAAAGAGAGCAGGGGCAACTGTAGCGATTCTGCCCCCCCCCAAGTAAAAATGAGGATGGGCCACCAGAATCACTCAGTCAGAGTGGTAGGGTCCCCACACTACTGCCCTATCACTGATTATCCTCCCCCCCCCCACTTGAGTTCCATGCAGCATGAGGGATCAATGGTGGGGCAACAGCTGGGACAGCTTATTGCATGGCAGTAGAGGCTCCCAGTTGCAACCTTCCCCCCAGTGTGTGGTACAGGGTAGCTGAGAGAAGGCAAGGATAATAATAATAATAATAATAAGAGATTGGATTTATACCCCGCCCTTCACTACCCAAAGGAGTCTCAGAGCGGCTCACAAACTCCTTTCCCTTCCCCTCCCCACCACAGACACCCTGTGAGGTAGGTGGGGCTGAGAGAGCTCTTGACAGAAACTGCTCTTATTCAAGAACAGCTCTTATCAGAACTACAGCTTGGCCAAGGTCATCCAGCCAGGTGCAAGTGGAGGAGTGGGGAATCAAACCCGGTTCTCCCAGATTAGAGTCCACGCACTTAACCACTACACCAAACTGGCAGAAGCCAAAGGCAAGAGAAGCAGGGACACATTTCCTGGAGAAATAAGATCTGTCTTGTGAAGGAGCTGTGGCTTAGGGTCAAACTAGATGCTATGACATTCCTGCAACTGCTGTGTGACTGCAGGAAATGCAAGTTGGGCTAGGGGAACCCAGACATGACACCAAAAAATTATCAGGTTTGGCCATTAGTGGTAGAGCATCTGCTTTGCATGCAGAAGGGCTCAGGCTCAATACCTGGCTTCCCCAGATAAAACAATCAAATAGCAGGTAATGTGAAAGATCTCCACCTGGGATAGGGTTGCCAACTCCTGGCTGCAAAATTCCAGATTTGGGGTGTGGAACCAGAGGAGGGCAGGTTTTGTGGAAGGGAGGAAGATCATTGGGATATAATGCCCTAGAGTCCACACTCCAAAACAGCCATTTCCTCCAGGCGAACTGATCTCTGTAGCTTGGAGATCAGTTGTAATTTCAGGAGCTCTCCACATCCCATCTGGAGGTTGGCAACCCTAACCTGACACCCTGGATTGCCACTTGCCACTCAGAGCAGTAGACGATACTGACCTTGGTGTTGATTCAGTGTAAGGCAGCTTTGCATGTGTTCTGAATTACTGCCCTGTAATCTTTCAGCAGAGAGTTCATACATTATGACTCATAACTGACTGTCATAAAAAATAAGAAGCTGTAACCCAACTGAATATATATTTTAACATAAATTTGTATTAGTTCATCCTTCAAAGGATCATTTCTCTCTCTTTGGCCAAAGGGCTTTCTGAAACTCTTAGAGTCCAATTCTATACAGAGTTTCTCCAGTCTGAGCCTATTCATTTCAATGGGTTTAGACTGAAGTCAATCTGTATAGGAGTCCACTGTTACTCATATAACAGTGCATTGTCATTTCTTACCCAATGCAAGGATGGAACATCTACTGAGAATCTTATTTTTCAATTGCTAGGGCTGGAAACTACACTTGAAAAATCTCATTTAAGGAGCAGAGATCTATTGTGCAAGACATACACTGAAAACAACACCCACCTCTTTCTTAGGGGCTGCAGTCCAAGAGTCCAATCCAAATTGGTTGGAATCTTTTGCTGACTTTGGTGGGGTTTCAAACAGTCCCTAAATACATGTCAAGAGACAACAGGTGGATACAACAAACAGACTGGGGGAGAGCAAGTTAACAGTGAGATGATTTTGATTAGCATAATAAGCAGCAATCACAGCACACCAGCTGCCTAGCCATTGTCAAGTGTTTTGGAGGCATTGTGGAAAAAGGTGACTTTTAAGAAGACATCTGAAGGAGGAGGATGGCTCGACAGATTTCTACCCAAAAGTTCTTTCATGAATAAAGGGGAGTTAGCAGAATACATTCAAGTACTTCGGGGAAATTTGTATCCATGGACACTGTGAACTGAGAGTTCTATTGAAGCATAGCTGGAATTGGCAAAGCAGAGCCCTGGTTCACAATGTACATCAGACCAATGGCTTTATTTATTTTTAAATTAAACTCATCCATGTGGGGGAATGTTTACAATGCTGGCCTTGGATGTAGGAGTCCCACGTTGAAACCCCTGCTCAAATAGGAATGTGCACTTTTTGTGGTGCTTTCTGTTTAAAGAACTTGATTTGCTTTCATTAAATTCATTATCAAAGCTATTCATGTTTCACTTCTGCCGTTTGTTTTCAACGGAAAACACATTTACAGCTGTAAATCTCCTCTCCCCATCCAGCTACGATGAAATTCTCTGGGAATGGACACCTTCCCCAAGGAAGCCCCCCTGCCCTGAGAAATGAGAATGTATGAGAAAGTGGCCCTGTTTTACACATTTTTGCTTGCACAGGAAGACATTCAGCAACCCAAGAAAAGCAGGCTGGGCAAATAAATAATAATGAAAATGGGGATCCTTGTGTATTTTATACACGTCCTCACCCATTTACTTTTAAGGTAGAAAGGTACATGTTTATATTTACGCATGCATAGCACATGGGTGCTAGGAACTAAATCCTACTCAGTCCTGCACTTTACTTTGTGGCCCTCCATTGCTTTCAGCGTTTTCCCTCCCAGCCCAATTCACTTCTGCTACTGGAAGCAGACTGCCGCAAAATACTAAAAGTATTGGAGTACAGCAATGTAATGTGCAGAAGAGAAGGGAGTTTAGAGTGTCAGTATGGTTTTGTGAGATTATTGGGATAGAACTGGGTTCAAATTTCTGTTTTCTCAAGAAGTTCACTGGCAGTGTAATACTCAACAGAGTTGTTCCCTTCTACAGTCAATTGGCCTAGAGGGGTATAACTCTGCTTAGGATTGGACTGTGGATGACTGGCCAGTCACTTTCAGTGCAATCCTGGCTGTCTTTGAAGTCCATTGACGTCAGAGGGCTTAGAAGGTTGTTGCTCTGCTAAGGACGGCATTGTCTGTTTCATCTGGCTGTGGTCAGGATAAAATGGGGATGGGGTGGCCCATGAAATCTTTGGAGGAATGATGATGAGCATCTTTTTGCAGAAATATTGGAAAAGACTTAAGACTGACTACCAGCAAGAGGAGAAATTTGGCAGAGCACAGCCAAACACCTCAATGTGGACTGAGCAGTGGTATGAAACTGCAACTTAGTAGATAAGACAGGAGGGCTGTTCCTGGATCTGTCCATGGATCAAGAGGAAAAAAAAGCTTTTGTTGTAGCATTGGCAACACTTTTTTGTTAGGTAGGCATTTTTGTCCTGCTATTTTCTTTGCATTGTGTACCATTTTTGTTATTTATGTCAGTGATATGTCATACCCAGGTTTCAATTTTAACATCAGTTTTACTGTTAATTTTCATTATTAGTCAACACAAGGACAACCAGCATTTCATTTTGAGCACTGAGAGACCGTAAAAGAGATTCCAATTTTCAAATCAAACCACAGCAGACTCCAAATTCTGTCGCATTCCTGATTTTTAGTCCTAGCATTGTTGTAGAACTTCCATATGTAGCTTTTCCACCCCAAAGCAAAATATCAGACTGTCATTTGCCTGCCTAATGGCCATGCTGGAAGGTCTCACCAGAAAGCCAATACCATCTGGTATGTCTTCTAGCAATGTCCACTAATGGTATTTCTGCAGTGGTGGTGCAAAGAACCAGTCATCCCCCAAACATCTGCTCTTGAACCAGATGAGGAGCAGAACAGATCATAATGCCCGAGTGCCAGGGCAGCTTATGCCACTGTCCTTCCCACCCAACAGTTGGCTTGATGGTAGTTATATTATGAACTCAATAATCTACCTTGCGTTTCTATCGTCAGCCTTAGAGGCATGCAGTTAGTGAACCACATTGGGAGGTATTTTCCAGACTAAGACTTGCAGCTCATAACCCCTCCAACATTTAATTGCATTCATGTGTTTACCTCTTTTCAGAGGATCTCAGGTACCAAACCATGGGGTCTGCTGTTAATAACTTCTCTCTCTCTCTCTCTCTCTCTCTCTCTCTCTCTCGCTCTCTCTCTCCTTCTCTCTTTCTTAATTCTACCTTCTTTAGGGAGACATCAGAAAACATTGGCTGATGGCATCTACCATATGGAGTGTTACATTTACCATAGTGACACAGTGGGACAGAGTAGGAAAAAGCATGCTTTTGTTAGTTCAAACTACCACAGATCTCAAAACCACAAACACACACTAGATATATACAGAGCCAATTTTCAAAATTGACTTTCTAAGTTGAGACTGCAAAAATATGTGTGTTCCTATTTGGTGCACTGGGAATACTTTGCATACACAAGTACCTATTTTACATGCATAAATATATGTTATGAATTAATTGGGAGTTGGCACATATTCTAGGGGGGGGAAAGAGGCACAGGAAAGATCCTGGGCTTAAGAAACAGAATTGTTGATCTGGTGGCATAGGTCTGATGTCCAGTTCTGGTGATGAGACTTCCTAAACAACAGTATTTATGCTGCTGAATTGTTAACAGCTTTGGCACGCAAAATGACACAGCAGCAACTGTACTATTCTGTATGCATTCTGCATGCTATTGAGGAGCTATTTATTTATTTATTTTTACCTTCAACTTCTACCCCACTCGAACCCCTCCCTTGGGTCTCTGAGCGGCTTACATCATTTGTATTACCCCTATCTATGGGCACATATATATATCGTATTAGGGCGGGACTACCTAGCAGCACCCGGTGGGATTCAGTTGATGTGTCTTCAGCTCGGCTCGGCTCTCGGCTTCGGCTCGGCTTCTTCCCTCCGCTCTCTTCAGGCTCCTCAGGAGGTCTTTTGGAGTCGGCGGGCCCATCCGTCATGCTGATCGCATCGGCGCGGCACTGGCTCCGTCCCTCAGGCTCCGCCGCGCCTGCGCCGATCGTCCTCATGCCTTCCTGGCTCCGCCTTCGCCACCAGTCCACCGCTCGATGTCGCGTCTCCTTTTTCTTTCGCTCACCGCCTCAACTGCTGCCGCCATTACACGCCACTGCCGTTCGCCAAACCGTCGCTGCTGAGGTTCCCACCTCACCTCCCAGTGGAGGAGGGTGCTCCCTGCCTTCTAAGGCAGGTACCCATTCATCTACTCACAGGTTGTTATGGCTTTCGAACCGCTGGGTGGGCGGGAGCTGGGACTAGGACCGGGTGCTCACCCCGGCCGCGGTGGGTATCGAACAGCCTACAGGCTGTTCGCTAGATGTTAAGGCAGGTGCTTTTACTCCCTGCGCCACCGCTCCCTCTCTGTCAGCTATAGCTCTGTCAGAGCGCCAGGGCCCCCTCTAGGGGCGTGTTTAAAGCTGCCAGTGTCCAGGTGGGGCCTGGAGATCTCCCAGAATCACAATCTATCTCCAGGCAACAGAGATCAGTTTTCCTGGAGAAAATGGCTGCTTTGAAGGGTGGACTCCATTGTGTTATTTTCTGCTGAGGTCCCTCCCTCTATCAATCCTGCTTTCCTCAGGATCCACCCCACAAATCTCCAGGAATTTCCCAACCTGGAGCTGACAATCCTAGGTGTCAGGGGCTAGAGGCAAAAGGTGAGATCAAAAGCAGACAAGGTCTATTATACTGGGAGCGAACAGATAAAACAAGGGAAGGAGTTCAGTCTAGTGCAGGCTTGACAAGCTGACAGGTTGTTTAGACTCAACTCTAAAACCCAGGGCTTTATAGAGCCTGGGATATCCCAACTAGTCCATGTGCTGAGTTCCAGTCAGGGTGGCACTGTTGGGCTCCGAAGGCTCAGGATCCTCCCTGCCTTCTGTACTGCAGCTGGCTCTATGGTGTAAGTTGTAAGGGGCCGATTATTTATTTTGTACATTTTTTATTTCACTTGCCTCAAAGGAGCTCCGTGTGGAGTACGCTGGGCCTTCTCTCTTCCATTTTATGTATACAGCAACCCAGTGTTAGGCTGAGAGAGAGAATGACTGGCCCAAAGTCACCCAGAAAGCTTCATGGTAGAGTGGGGATTTGAACCTTAATTGCCCAAATCCTTATCTGACATTCAAACCACCACACCATGTTTGCTGGTAGACGGCGCCATTTGAATCTCACCCAGATGCCTTTCAGGGTCAATGGGAAGAGCACATGCTTTGTTTGCAGAAGGTCCCAGTTTCGTTTCTCGCTTAAGTAGCAGTTGTTCATAAACTAGCAGTTGTTCATAAAGACCTCTGTATCCATGAGATCCTGGAGATCTGTTGACAGTCAGAGTACATAGTTCTAGACAAGGTTGGTTCACTTGGCATAAAGTAGCTTCGTATGTTGTTTATGGATATCCAAAACCATGAGACATACTTCTATAGCCCAGTTGCCAGGACCCCCCTGGCCACCGGAAGGGGATGGGAGAGTAGGATTGCCAGATCCAGGCTGGGAAATTCCCAGAGAGTTGGGAATGGAGCCTGGGGAGGTCAAGGACCTCAGTGGGGTACAATGCCACAGAGTCCACCCTCCAAAGCATCCATTTCTCCAGGGAATTGATCTCTGTAGTCTGGAGATGAGCTGTAATTCCGGGGGATCCCCAAGTCCCACCTGGAGGCTGACATCCCTAATTAGCCCTTTTCAAATAAACAGTTTTGGTGCACCTGCCTGTAATCTTCCCAATCTATGAGGTCACCATTTTGTATGAATAGAGCAATGCATTTCCCTCCCTGTGCACGTACAGCTTTGGTACACATAAATGTGCACCCTTGAAATTCCAATGTTCCATTTACAGTAACTCATAAGTACAGTAACTCATAAGTACAGTAACTCATCAGGGAGCGGTGGCACAGGGAGTAAAACACCTGCACAGGGAGTAAAACACCATAACCGGGGTGAGCACCCGGCCCTAATCCTAGCTCCCGCCCACCCAGCAGATCGAAAGCCGTAACAACTAGCGAGTAGATGAATGGGTACCTGCCTTAGAAGGCAGGGAGCACCCCCCTCCATCGGGAGGTAAAGTGGGAACCCCAGCAGCGGTGAGTCTGCAAGCGGCAGCGGCGGAGTGGCATGGAATGGCGGCGGTCGAGGTGGCAAGCGGAAGTAAGGAGACGTAACATCAAGCAGTGGACCAGCGACGGAGGCGGAGCCAGGAGGTGTGAAGACGCAGCGGCGCAGGCAGGGCGAAGCCTGAGGGACGGAGCCAGAGCCGCGCCAATGCGATCTACGCATCGATGGGCCCACCGACTCCAAAAAGACCACTGAGGAGCCTGAAGAAAGTGGATGGGAGAGCCCGAGCCAAGCTGACGCCGAGAGCCGAGACGAGCTGACGAAACATCAAGCCAAATCCCACTGGGTGCTGGTAGGCAGTCCCCCCCCTAATAATATATGTGCCCATAGATAGGGATGATCTACTATGTAAGCTGCTCAGAGACCCCGTGGGAGGGGTTCGAGCGGGGTAAAAGTCGAATGTTAAATAAATAAATAAATAAATAAAATTAAACTGGGAAATCGATGTATGACCCTATTCACACCAAGTGGCAATAGCAAAACTACAAGAAGCATCTGCTGCCCCTATGTGCGGTTGGTGCACACATAAATCTCAAATGGGCTTTAATCCATACATACAGAAAGCCATGACATCGAAGTTTGGATGTAGACCAAATGGAAAAAGGAATCTTGTCAGACTGCCTCTCCTTGTTCCCTACTACTTCCTCATCCTCTGTCCCTGGACTCCTTCCCAGGAAAGTAAGAAACAGGAAACCTGAGACAAGCTAGACTGCTTCCATTGCAGATACCAGGTTCAGACTGCTGTGTTAATTTTCCCCAGCTGATGCAGGAAGTGGTCAAAGGGAGTTAGGTGGACAGGCCTGAGACATTGTCATACTAATCCGTCACGTATGCTTCTGCATGTGCACAAAAGACCCCCGTTTCATTGCAGAAGTGGCTCATAGCACTGTGCACATGTGGTAAGCCCTCTTTTTATCTTGTCTTTCTCTTGCCAAACTTGTTAAATGCAGGGCTGAGGTAAAACCATTACTTTTTAATAAGACCCTTTTTGCAAATTGGAAATGCTGGCCCATCTTTTTATTTGTTTGTTTGTTATGAATTTATCTTTTGTTCATACTCCTAGCTAGGGTTATCAGCCTCCAAGATGGGTCCTGAGTTTTCATGGAATTATACCAAATTTCATAGCTCAGGTCCCCTGGAGGAAATGGCATCTTTAGAGGGCAGACTCCCTAGCATCCCATTCGCTGTGATTTCCCTACCCTTCCCAAACTCTGCCTTCCCCAGGCACTGCCTCCAATACTTCAGAAATTTCTCAAGCTGGATTTGGCAACGCTACTTCTAGCACCAGTCGATTAAGGTGGCGTACAAAGTAGAGAATTAAATCTGCAAAAAAAAAATAACAAACCATTTGCAGTAGCCAGAAACATGTTCCATAAACAACTATACCCTGTCATGCAAACAAAAAAAAATTAAGAAAGCCCAAGCCAAAAAAGGCTTTGCACAGGGCAAACAGCTGTGTGGACCAAGTTCCAAACTGAGGTACCAGAAGAGGCACTGTCTCTGATGACCACCCACGCCAAGCTCAGCAAATGGGAACAGAGAGAAGAGCCTGTTTCTTCTTTTCTACCCCTCTACTGAAAATCCTTATAGTTGTTTGGACCTGGCATGTATGTCATGGCAATGAAATCAGTGCTACATCTATGTAACTTTAGCACAAAACACCACAATATTCCTGGTACAGAACCTTATTGTTTGCAGAACATCATATGATATTATTTAGACTATCCATCACTAGCCATAGGGACCTCATAGACAACAGCAAAACTGCCACCATTTCCACCAACTCATGCAAGTTTATAGCACACCCTCTGCAGTGGACAAGAGAGATAAAGTACCATTGACACAGACCATGATCTTGGAGATCAGTATCATGGGAATTTGAGATACCCCAACGCTGAACCTGGAGACCTTATGATACACAAATTAGGGGGAGGGGGAGGGAAAGAGATCATTAAACATTTAAACCAAGAGCCTCCATCACAAAGTGGGGAAATATTTTAAAGAACACTAAAGAAAAAACCCAGATGTCTGGAAATTAAATCAAATGCCACAAAAATTCAGCTGGGCAGGATTTCTGGTGGAGGATTTGGTGGTTTACAGTTCTTTATGGTCTCACTACTATATTACTAGAAGTAGCTGAATTATATTAATATGGCAACTTTGGTTAGTTTTCATAATTTACACGTCAAAAAATCCAGCTTCTCTTGGCACAGATATATTGATACAGTATTTAGATTTTGCTTTGTGTGTGCAAAGGATGAACAGCCTTATAGCTGAACAGTAGAAGAAAATATCTCTTCATGATAGACATTTTGTTTTGCTTCTAAGACAACCGTGATTCATTTAAAATAAATGTTTTAATTCTATCTATGATAAAATGAAGCAGCTGCCAAAAAGTGTTCGTTTTAATACCTAACAATACAAAGATCTTCTTTAAATCAAAATATCTGTGGAGAAATTTCAAACAAAGGTGTACAGAAATATTTTTTAAGCTCTAACTTTCTCATTTGAAGTAGTAATAATAATATTTTTTAAAAAGCCAAAACCAAACCTGGCAGGCAACATTATGGCTAAATGATAATTCTTTTACTTAAGTGGTGGCTTTATTCAAATGGATACACCAACACACCCTTAGTTCAAACAGCTGTAGTGGGCGCTGCTATAATTTTGGATCATAGAACAGAGGAAAATACAATTTTGTCCCCTGATATTTAAGAGTTTGGTTTGCCACTGAAATTTCTTTTCAATTGATTCAAGCAACCACCGATAGCACAGAAATGCTTAAACAACATTAAGCAACCCCTCCCCACAAACCCTTTCATGTTGTGAGAGGCACTTATGTGCGCTTTGTGTCTTTTTCCTATTGTGGTTGTTAAGTACAGTTTCGCTCTGGAAGAGTGGTAAAGTATCCTTTGAGCTATGCCTTTGGTTTCCACAAATGCCAGTGTTATTCTAGAGGGCTTTCGTTTAGCAAATTTCCCCCCAACAGTGTGACAACAATCTCTTATTGCAACTACATGTGTTTTGTTCAGGGGTTAGCAGCCAAAGAGACATTAATGGCATAGAGAAGAAAATATCTCTTTCATAGGAGCCACAAAATGAAATATACACAAATATTCTCCATGTTAAGTATTATTTTCTCAGACGAGCAAAAACCAAAATCTAAAATGGATGCTCTATTGAAGCTTTTTATATATATAAAAGGAAATCAATATTTTGAGGCAAACAATAATAATTGTCTTAATTCCCTCCCCCTCAAGAGTACAGTTGGCTAAAATAAGCTGACCAGATTTGCAGCCTTAGCATCCTGGAAGATTGTGTGGCTAGGGCAGCAGGGTGGTTGGAGCAGGGCCAGGAAATGAGGCCGGGTTTGTGACTACTGGGCCACCTGCCCACCTTCCTGGTGTCTAATGGTGCAGATGTCAGGCACAAAGGAAGTGTGAAGCAGTGCTGGAACGCAGGCTGTCTGTGAGGAAGGCGAAAAGGGCCGTGAAAAACCTGGAACGGCTCAGCACCCGGACAATTTGTAACAGACAACAGGAAGGTCCATTAAAAGAATGGGACTGGCCTGATGAATCTGGGGCATCTGGTTGCCTTAGGCTAAAAGTACTTTCAGTATTTTTTACTGCCACTATAAAGTAAACAATTGTTTAATTAGTAAAAATAAAAATGCTACTTACAGGACGAATGAACGAGGGCTTATTTTCTGGTTAAGTAATACTGAATTAAAAAATGGTCTCTTACATTTACTTAACTCATAGGAACAAAGCGATACGATGCAAACTCTCTCTCTCTGTGCGTGTCTTAAATTCAGAGCCTGTTGTGAATTAATGGAACAAGAGTGTAGGGCTCCTGTAAG
>NW_015176456.1:1479933-1502433 GCF_001447785.1 Gekko japonicus | reverse complement strand
GTGTAGTTGTGAATGTGCAGGATACAAAGAAATATAAGTCACTGCTCTTGAAAATGTTCCACTGGAGAAGAAAAGAAAATGGCTGTGTCCAGGCTAACAAGCTGTTCTGCAAACATGCAAGAATTTTGGTTCCTTCCTTCCACATAGAGACCTTTACTAGAACACTGCACCCCTTTTCCCTGTGAGTTTTCTGTTTCTTTGTGTTGATCTCCACAGAGATAAACAGTGGAGGGAGATGGAGGTTAGACAGGTGGATAGGACTCGGGTGGGAGTATTGCTGTGGATAGAGTTGTGAATGTCATTAGTTTTGAGGGTTGTAGCTGCCACGGGCTCCCCAATGATGTTTAAGCCTAGGATCTGTAATCCATTAGTAATGTTCAACACTGACATTTGTTAAAACAAAACCAAGTGAAGACTTAGAACAAAAGAAAAATGGAAATACCCATTAATATCTGGAGATAGTAGCACATGAGCAGGCAGCAAGAATTGTACAGAACAATTCCACAGGACAACAAATCCAATGGCACAAAATGAACCAAGAATTCCAGAGAGCTCTGAACTGAAATTCCAATAGTTGAAGCTGGACAAATGGTTGAAGCTGAACAAGTTCAGAGACCTGCCTTCTATTCCCCCCCCCCCCGTATTATAAGGTTGGATCTAGCCAGCTGTCAGAACCCACAGCCAACAGCCTAAACAGAGCTGACACCAGCTTTCTGACTCAGGTCTTGCCTAATTCTCTCCAGCATCCATCCCACATGGCTTTTGTCCATCCAGGTCCCATGGGTCCCTGTTGAGCCAAAGGGGCCCTTCCTTCGCTTTTTATCATCAGAAAACCTGGTTGGATTTAACCCATAATATGCACCCAGGTCTTGCAGTGGGGTCTTGTATTGCAAGATATGCTTCACCTGTGAAACAGCTGTAAGCCGAGGGGCCTTGCAAAAGTGCCTGAGCAGGAAGATTCAAATCACTGCACTGATATCTGCAGGATCTGAGACCGGCATTTGGCAAATGTCTCTATAGAAATAAAATATCGACAGAAGCAAAGGGAGAGGTTACACACATTCCTATGAATCAGCCATCTAATGCAGCACTCATTTCCCAGGAATCGGCGCCTTAGAAAGTCAAAAGAATAATAATTTTAAGGGCTCTTTGTTGTTGGGGCTGTTTTTCTTTATAGCTTGAACAACAAAATGTACTGGCAACATTTTACCTCATTTACCCCTCATGGTGATGTTGATTCTGCAGACATTTAATCCTGTGTTTAAACACATAAGTAGCCCCATATTGCGTTCAATGGATTATTCACTTCCATAAAGCTAACCATATGTTTAAGTGACGTGCTGGGTTGGGGCCTGTTGCTGAGCCCTACCAGAAAGGCCCTTTATGTTACACAAAAGAGGCAATCAACCTAAATTTTGAAGCTACTCAAAATGCATGTTAAGGGATGAGCCAGTGCAAAATTGTGGGCATTATAATTTTAGTCCCAATAATGGGAGGAGAGGGGGCATCTGGGCTTTCGCATCTTTCTCTGGGCCCACCAAGATTGGAATGTAAATAAGTTCTTAGGCACTAAGCCTCCTCTTCCTTCTGTCCCAGATGACATTTATGTCTTTGCTTCTATGAGGATTTCTGTGTTGTTCTTTGTGCCTCAAAATGGTAGCTCAAAGGTCATTCCAGAAGGACCACTATTACATTACACTATTCTAGTGAAAAGTGTAAAGGAATTGTAATTGTCAGTGGTCTGCTCATCCTCTAAAGCAAGGGTTACCGATTTCCAGGCAGGGCCTGGAGTCCTCCAAGATTTACAGCTGTTTCCTGGTTACAGAGATGAGTTCCCCTGGAAGAGCTCTGGAGTGCAAACTCTATAGCATTCATTCATTCATTCATTCATTCATTCATTCATTCATTCATTCATTCATTCATTCATTCATTCATTCATTCATTCATTCATTCATTCATTCATTCATTCATTCATTCATTCATTCATTCATTCATTCATTCATTCATTCATTCATTCATTATAGCATTCATTCATTCATTCATTCATTCATTCATTCATTCATTCATTCATTCTAACATCATATCCCTGCTGAGCTCCTTCTCCAGGCTCTCCAAATCTCCAGGAATTTCCCAAGCCAAAGTTTGCAACCATATCTACAGCTGAACAATCCTGTCTTTATCCAGCCTCAGTTTTCTCATCTGTAAAGAAAGAATCCAAAGTAAATTTGCAGTCCAAGTCCTTATATAATCAAGAAGATTCTTCCTATTTGGTATGAAAAATCTTCCTATTTGGTATGAAAAATCTGTACCATCATTTATATATTTCGGGAGAATGAAATGAAAGATGGCTGAGTTATAGCAGTTCAAAAATTCAAGGTGGATCTTGTTTCCCTAGGAGGTTTTTTTTTTTTTGAATGGGGGAAATAAATCAATTCATCTGGAGGTATAGGTTATTTCAAAAATTCAACTTTGTCCTCAGGCCTGCCTTTATTTATCTTATGAAAATTTGTGATATAATTTTAAAATTAATGTGCTTTTAGTTCTCATGTTATTCAGTGGAGAGATGGAGATGGTTCTTAATCAATGTCCCACATGCAAGGCAGCAGCTGCCATTTGGGGTGGGAGTACGCTGGAGCATCCCTGTCTAGGTCTCTTGGATCTCTCCTGCAGTCTCCTCAAGTCTTCTGTATCTACTGGCCTCCAAGATACCTGGTGCCATACTTCCATTTTAGCACTAGATGGCTTCCATTGTATTTCAGGCTCAGCATGTGCAAACTGTCTAGGGGCAGACAGTATACTGTACCTTCCAGTGATATAATTAGCGGAGAGTATCACTCACAGAGCAATGGACACAATGGCAGAAGCAAGATCCTCCGCTGTTACCTTCCGCTGACAAGACGTTGGTTGGAGAATGAAAGGGGCAAGGTTTTTCAGGGTAATGTGGAGGCCTACATTTGAAGAAGAGATTTGAGTGAGGAGTAAGGGACAAGGTAAGCTTTACCTGTGCTCCCTCCCACACAAACTCTTTTTTAAGTTGCTAATAACACTTATCAGAACTTACTCCAGAAGAACATACAAAGGGGGAGAACTGAAAGGACAACCAGAGAAAGGAAAGTAATTTCCTTGGTGCCATTTTGAATGCCCAGCATTTATTTTAGCTCACAAAAGAATACCATGGCAGGAAAAAGGAAATATTATATATTTGAAGGTCTGACCTAGATGGCTCAGACTAGCTCAATCTCATCAGATCTCAGAAGCTAAGATCAGTTGGCCCTAGTTAGTACTTGGATGGGGGACCACCAATTAAGTCCAGAGTTGCTATGCAGAGGTAGGCAATGGTAAACCATCTCTAAGCACCTTTTGCCTTGAAAAACCCTATGGGGGTTGCCATAGGCAGCCCCATAGCCAGGATTTTTTTTATTTGGGGGGGCCTTTAAATAAGTTGGGGGGCACCCATGCACACAAGCTTGGGAGTGCCCCATAGAAGCCCCCGGTCTCTCATGCAAACTGCTGATGGAGAGGCATAGCGAAGGGTTGAGCCCCCCCCTTGCCACACAGCCTGAAACAGAACTCTGAATGCCACAAAGGGAAGGAAGAGCAGTGTGCCCCCCCACAACTATCCTCCCTGGAGCCCAACTGTACTGAATCCCTGACTGTGGCGACGGTGCTCTCCACCCAGCTAGGTGAAAAGTCGGGAGGCCTGGGTGGTAGGTCAGGGGATCCAGCCCCAAGATGCCTGGCCATAAGTCAGCTGCAACTTGATGACACTTTCCGCCACCACCATACATTTAAAATACTACATTATACTGTGTTTAGCAGCTTTAAAGTAAGATTGGCTTCATTTAGAAGGGGAAGAGAAAAATAGACATTTTTGTTGCACCATGTGCTTATTGCGTGATTTACAAGAACTTCTTTTCATCTGATAGTCCAGTAATTTTTTTTTTTACAAAGCACCGCAGCCTTGTACTTTCTTTTTATTTGGACCAACCAGTTTGTCACAAAAGAGTGATCAAGCTTTCAAAACCTGCAGAATTCCTCACTAGGCTAGATGTTTTACAAGAAAAGGGGGGGGGGGATAAAAATATTTTTTTTTGCCTGATTGACTAAGTCTCATTCATATTCACTTATGGTCAATAAAACAAGGAAAGTATAGCTTAATGCATCCCTTAAGATGGAAGATACAGACAAAGAGTTATGGTAGGGTTGCCAGCTCCTTGTTAGGAAATTCTGGGAGATTTGGGGGTGGAGTTTGGGGAGGAATCTCAGTGGTGTACAATGCAATAAAGACTACCCTCCAAAGCAGCCATTTTACCCAGGAAACTAATATCTGTAGTCTGAGATCAGTTGTAATTCTGGGAGATTCTGGGTGAACTGGTGAGAAGCGTATATAGGTCTGGAATGTGTACTGATAGAAAAGACTTTGGGGGGAAAGGGGTTGGGAGTACAGTATGTGGATTACACACTGTCTGTGGGAATACACATTAAGATGGTGTACGTAAGGTACAAGGTTCAATCATCTGAGTGAAAGTCTCTGTACATATTCATGGGGTATGGATGGTAGGTAGGCAACTGGCAACTGAAAGGAGATGGGGGGGACTTACTGGAAGCAGCAGGGAGGCCCAGCTGATGCACAGCGATGTTTCTACATCACAGCCCACATGACCCAGAAGTGACATCATCATGTCCAGGACGTCAAGGTGATAAGCTGGTATTTGGGCAAAAACTTTATGGTAAATTTGGCTTCTACCATAGAGCTTTTGCCCAACTACCAGGGCATCACCCTCACATACTGGATGTGAGGACATAACTTCTGGGTCATGTGGGTAGAGACGTAGACACATCGCTCCACATCAGATGGCTCTCCCTCTTTTTCAGGGTGAGTTCTCCTCCACCAGCCAGCTGATCAGCAGCGGGAAACCCCCACCTCCACTGGGGGTGGTCTGGCAACTCTCATGATAGGTGGAGAGAGTATTCAGAGACATAATTCTGAAGACAGCTACTTCCTGATCCATGATGTACAAATAAAGCAGCTTCCGCTTCAGTTGAAGATAGGGATAAAGTTTGTAAGATCTGTCTGAGAGAAAAAAATGGCTGTTCCTAGAAATAGGGATAGTAGAAGAGCAGAATACCAAAGAAAGAGGCAGTAATAACATAATTTCTGTGTCCTGCAGGACTTAATGCAGTTCTGCAGGGCCTGTAAGGCAGAGATGTTCTGCCAGACGATTGGTTGAGGACAGTGACAGTTTCATGTTCTTGGCACTCCCACCCCCCTGCCTCCCTGTGAGGCAGTGGCATTATTAGAATGTTTAGTGCCCTCTGTAGTTAATTCGCTTTTAATGTACTATACAGTACTGTTGTACTCTGCCCTGAGTCCTGTCCTTCAGCAGAGGGTGGTTTAAAATCGAATGAAACAAACAAACATGGAGAGGAAGAATAGGAAGGCAGCTATGGAATCTGGTATGAATGCCCACCATGGTCTCCTGTCCTTTCCCCCCCTGACCAGCCATTGGTCATTTGTCATGGACTTCTAACCTATGGGTTGCCAACCTCCAAGTGGTAACGGGAGATCTCGTGGGATTACACTGATCTCCAAGTGACAGAGATCAGTTCACCTCAAGAAAATGGCTGCCTTGGAAGCTGGACTCTGTGGCATTATATGCCATCAAAGTCCCTCTCCTCCCCAAAGTTCACCCTTCTCAGGTCCCACTCCCAAAATATCCAGGTGTTTCCCAACCCAGAGCTTATAACCCTACTAGCACTCCATCCAGTTCGTTGCTGCTGTGTCAAATTGCTATAAACTACTTTCAGACATCATCTCACTGCCTTTCTCATGTTGCTTGCAGAGTGCTCTACATCTACATCCTTCTACTCTTCCTCATTTTCAAAAATACAGCTCTGTTGTATTATTTTGCAGCCAATTAAGAGGCTCTGTGAATGACAACAGGGTTTATTTCCTGGTTAGTATTTGTGTTCCCTCCATTTCTATCAGTGTACATTCTGTGCCATTAATTTAATCAGGGCACTGTACTTTAGGTATGACATCAACACCAGCTTCAGAGTTTCCCTGAACCTGCAGGGAGGAATGAGTCTGAAAAAACAAAGCAAAGTGTGGGCTCATGGAGGTCTGAGCTAGTCTGGTGTAGTTGCTGGACTAGGATCTGGGAGAACTGTGTTCAGCTCTGCAGTCTGCTATGGAAGTTCACTGGGTGACTTTAGTTCCATCACTCTGTATCTCAGCCTAACTTACCTCATAGGGTTGCTAAGAAGCTAGAACAGAGATTGGGAAAATGAGGTTGTAAGGTGCTTTGAGGCCCCATTGGAGAAAATTTGTGTTAAATTGTTGGAAAATTTGCCCAAAGTAGCTCGATCCTTAGGCATAAGATACTGGGGAGAGGGGAAGTGTTGTGGGTTGGAAATGGGTTCCTTTCCAGTTCTATGACCTCGTGCAAATTGTACGTTTATAGTATGGAATTAGCTTTTCCACAAAATATGAAGATGGCCACCAACTTAGGCGTCATTACAGATCCCTTGTGTTGAGGAACAGCATGAGGATTTTGCATCACATGGGCAATGGGAGTTTTGTGCCTTCCAAATGCACACTGGCTCTTTTCTGTTTGTGACCACAGCATGCAGGGAGAAGTGCTGATAGCCTTACCACAGCACTGAATTCCCATCTGCAAACCACTCCGTCGAGCTGCTATTGGCTCCATTGTGAAATTTACCATAAGCCATGAAAGTAGTGTGATTTTTACAGCAGCAGCTGGGTGGTCAGAGATCCTCCCCCACAAGCCTCCCTGGATCGCTGCCCTGGTTACTGTGTCACTAAGACTGTCCCTGATGAATTGGAGAAATTATGGAGAACAATAGTAGAGAGCTGAAATCTAAGGCACCTGCCATTTCAAGCTCCGTTCATATAAGTGTTGCACAGTAAATGCCTTGACCTGGATAGCCCAGGCAAGCCCAATCTCATCAGATCTCAGAAGCCAAGCAGGGCTGACCCTGGCAAGTACTTGGAAGGGAGATCTCCAAGGAATACCACAGCTGGGACGCAGAGGCAGGCTATCAAGCCACCTTTCTGAAAAACACCCAAGCCCCCAGTACAGGTTGCCAGAAGACTTCCAGGCATGCAAGCACACACATACAAAATACTCACCAAAAAAGAGTTGCACAGTAAGTAAAGTTCTGTTCCACATTCTATCATCCTATCCTTTTATAAAAATCGTAGTCTCACATGTTATACCCTCCTACCCATCCTTTAACATGAGATTTGGGGTCCAGCAGCCTCCCCTAAACAATGCCGATCAAAATAAAACTTCATTCCTCTCTGTATTTGGGGCAGAGGCTGTATATTCCTGTACACACACAAGAATACAAGCTTTATTTAGGTCCAATGAAGCACAAAGAAGAGGTTATCTTTGCCCTAACAGTTTGACAGTTAGAATGTGGGTTTTTTTACTGCTACACCACCTTGAGTCTCTGTGAGTCTGGAAAGTCACATATTGTTAACACGGGTTGAGTTACAGAGAGATGGGACAGGTGAAATTTATGGTCTGTTTGTGTGGCAAAGTCTCTTCTATGCACAATAACGGTAGAAATCATTTCCCAATAACCTCTCAAGCTGCACTAGTAACAAAGCCCCATAACTCTGAATTGCAAGGAAATGTAAATATTTGGAAGTGCTTGGGGATGCTGCTGCTTATGTATTTGGCGATGTACAATGTAGGACTCATGTTTTATATGATTGGCTTTTAGTGCGGCCTTCCTACTATTGAACCCCATTGCTCAGGTACCTGAATGGGTCAGGGGGAGGGGGGGGACAGGACATAAATTTCATTTTACTACAACATCAACAACACTCTGGAGAGAGATGTCTTACGATATTAGTGTCTTCGGAAGCACGGCCATTAAAGCGCGCACACAGGGAATCACCCATCTGCACAGGCTCTGAAGAAGAGCGCTGCTGTGGAGCTGAAATGCGGACGGATGTTGCTATTTAATGTGGCTTCTAGCAAATAAGGAATAAAAACTCCCAGCTGACAAAGTTACTCTACCAGTTCTGAAAGTTTTCTGAGTAACCAGAGCAGACAGTGCTGCCGTCTGGCCTTTTAAGAGCATTTGTGGGCTCCACAAAGAGAATGGCAAGGCAAAAACACAAAGCAAAGCAAAACAATGAGAGGGGAGCAGCCAACAGACGCAACCATTTTCTCCTTAGCAGTTACCACCTATTCATCATTTGGTTCTCTGGCATGTATCAATACTGGGACTTCAGTAGTGTTATGGTTGCCAAATCTGGTCTGGGAAATCCCTGGAGATTTGGGGGCAGTGCCTGTGGAGGAGAGATTTGGGGAGATATTTCACCTAGAATCAATGGTATACAATAGGGTTTGCCCTCTGATTTCACCATTTCATCCAGGGGAACTGATCGCTGAAGTCTGGAGATCAGTCGTAATTCCAGGAGAACTCTAGGCCCCACCTGGGGGTTGGTAACAAATCAGGTCTCTGGTTTTGAGCTTCTGAGATATTTTCTGCATGTCTGGTCAAGGGAGTTAAGCAGATTTACACATACTATCTCTGTGCATGCACAGACACATATAATAGGGTTGGATCCAGGCAGCTTTTCCATTTGAACTTGCTGTGTTCTTATCTCTGCTACAGATACCATCACACATGGTGTTTGTACATGCAGATCTCATGATCCCTAGTGCAGCCATTTTTGGTGGTCAAAGAGGATCTCTCCTTCCTTTTTCACCAGCTTGAAAACTGGCTGGATCCATCTCACTGTGCAGTCCTTGTTGCACATTTAAAGGAGTTGGAATGCTGCTCAATTCCCTCCACTGCAATGGGTTAGGGTAAAGGGGTGGGATTTGCTGGCAGCCATGGAAGGGAGCCAGTGGGGGCTGGAATGCTTGGTCGAGTGCATGCCCACCACGGGGGTGGCACAGTAGGATCATCATCCTGCTTTCCCCTGCCTTATTGACCCACCTCTCCAACCCACTAGGTAGCCCATTTCAGATGTTCTGAGGAGTTAGAATGAACACTCCCATGGGGAGCAGATCTGGGGCCGCATGTTCTGTGCCTGACTCATGCATGTTTATTGGAACATGCCTTATACAGAGACAGATGTGTCAATTTGTGATTGGGAACCAGATTAATGGAAGCAGCCTGTGTGTGCTTGCAGATTCTATGCATATCTTCCAAAGAATATGCAGAAGTCAATGATTCCAGTCCCCTCCTATTGCACATTCATTCTGTCTCCTTAGAAATTCCAGAATGGCTACAACATGCAGACATACATAGGATAATCTCAGAATCTCACAGGGCTAAGCGAATCACCAGAGTTTCAGACATATGGATGGAATTTAGACCATATGCACATCAGATCTAATCAAAGCTCTCCACTCTTGAACACATGAAAGTGCCTTATACTGAATTAGACCATCGGTCCACCAAAGTCAGTATTGTCTACTCAGACTGGCAGTGGATCTCTAGGGTCTCAGGCTGAGGTCTTTCACATCAACCACATCCTAGTGATTTTACTTGGAGATGCTGGGGATTGAAACTGGGACCTTCTGCATGCAAAGCAGAGGCTCTTCCACTGAGCTACAGCTCTTCCTCACTCAACTACCTTTCCAGGCCAAGCAGCATAGAGACATTGTGCTTTCCCACACTATAGAGAACCAGTACTCAGATAATGCCTTCAACTGTTGTAGCAGCCCCCAGAATGGTCAGACAACATGAAAAGCCAGCTTACATTTCCACATTACATCCCAGGAACTGGTGTCAGTGGACCAAAACAAAAGACGATGTGGGATTCTAGATGGGAAGGAGATTTGGATGGGAAGGATGGCTAGGCAGTAGCAGACGCGACCCAAGATCCTGCAGCCACCAGTGCATCTTTTAGTATGGCTTTTGTTTTTCAGGGCTTTCTGAAAATCTTGTGGATGTTTAAGTATCACGGTTTCCATTCTAAGGACCTGATTCAGCAGCAGGGGATGAACTGTGAAAGACTGGCGGCAATTGAGACACCTGCTAGAACGAGAGCAGATCCTTGCAATCAAGAAAATATTTTTTTCAATGGTGCTTTATTAGGTTGCTCTCTAAGCTGGAATTTGAGTACTGAAAAAGATGTCTTCAAATAGGTTTTCTTTGGATCTCCAAAGGAGGAGATGATTTGCTGTTCCAAATTAGAAGTACAGTTTCGCGTGGCCAACAGCTGCAGAGTAGTCTGAGGAGTAAATGTATACAGGGTTTTTTTTTACCTAAATTGTTCTTGTTCGCTCTTCTCTGTCCTGTTTGTGTTCACCTTCTGTGCACCAATATTTTGCAGGCAGGGAAGTCAGTACAAATTGAAGTTAGTGCTAATTTATTTTCAGATTTATTTTCTGCATGTTCTGTACACCCACAGTTATGCAAATAGACTGGATAAAATCCAAGCCTCCCAAATAGTATGAATTTTGTAAATGGGAGTGTTGTTTATAGAGGGTTACATTGCCAAGGTGCTATGTATCCTGGAAGACACAAAACGCATTCAGACAAACAGGGTTTTTTGGAAAATCAATGTTGGGATAAGAGGACTAACACTGATTTTCCAAAAATTGTTGTTTATATTTTAAACAAGGAAAAAGGCCCATTGTGGAAATAAATACAACGGTATCTAGAAAGAGGCTCTGGGCGGGTGCCCCGGCCTTGAACATTCAGTGTCAATTTGTTGTGGTGACCTCAGCAGGGTATAATGACACTGAGTCATTTTCTCCAGAGGAACTGATCTCTGCTACCTAAAGAACAGTTGTAATTTTGAGTGATCTCCAGCCCTCACCTGGAGATTGGCAACGATGGTTCCCCAGAAGGGAATGGTTGGTTTGGAGGGTGGAGTTTATGGCTTTGTACCTGTGAGGTCCCACGCCTCCTGAAACCTCACCCTCTCCAGGCTCCAGCCCTCACATATCCAGGAATTTCCCAACTGGAGTTGGCAACCCTATCTCCTTCCCAGCCAATCATCAACCTACCTTTATTTTCCCCTCACTCTTCAGCTTTCCAACCCCCACACACCTGCAGCCTCTCCTGTGCTCTGAAGCCCTGACTACGGGGGCCACCTCAGCAGCATATAAGGATACAGAGCCCACCATTTTCTCCAGGGGAACTGATCTCTGATATCTGGAAAGCAGTTGGAATTCTGAGTGATCTCCAGCCCTCACCTGGAGATTGGACATATTTTACCTCAGAACAGCAAACTGTTTAGAATGTTAGAGGCAAAAGCCAATCAAGTCACATATGCAAACGACCTCTGTGTTCCGAGGCAAAGGCCAATGAGGCTGCATATGCAAATAACCTCTGTGTTCTGACAGGCTATGGGGTGGGGAACAGCAAACTGTTTAGAATGTTGGAGGCAAGATTCAAGCAATGTAACAAGTGGATAGAGACAGATTCTGAGTGACACACCAGGGTGCCAACTAGGGTTGCCAAATGGGCCCGGGGGCGGAGAATCCCCCGCTTTGGAGGCCCGATTTCTGATGTGACGGAATCGGGCCCCGGGGGAAACCCCGCCCCCCAAAGCTGCATCACCAGAGGTGACGCACGATGTAGGGCATGTTGGGGGCGTGGCCCAGATCGTCGGGGGGGAAACATATGGTTCCCCCCCGACGATCTTGGCCATGCCCCCAACGTGCTACGTCGTGCGTCACTTCTGGTGATGTTCCAGCGGCGCGCGCGCACACATCCCCAGCCAGCTCCCGGAGCGAGAAGACGCTCCCCCCGCCGGTGAGTAAATTAGATTTGGCAACCCTAGCGCCAACTAATTCTGGAGCGTGTGGAATGTTCTAGAGATGTGCCACCACCATTCGGGTTTTATATATAAGGGAGATGGGCCTGACTCTAAATGTTGAGCTCAGACAGTGGAAAGATACAGTACACATTGCCCAGAACCTGTGTTTACTAGGGATGCACATGAACTGGGGAAATGGTGGTTCGTTTTGGTTCGTGGTTCATTTGAATGCATGAACCATGAACTTATATGAACCACCATTTTCCCAGTTTGGGAGGTGGTAGAACAGCCCTCCCCCCCCAGTTGGAGATGCCAAACTCACAGGGTGTCTTCAGCAGGCTCTTCTCCACCCACTCTCCAAGTTTGGCAAAGATTGCAGGAAAGCTCCACTCTAGCTTCAAGTTCGGTTCCTGAAAGCACAGCAAGGATCACCTTCCCAGGCAGGAGAGGTGTTTAAAAAAATTGTCCCACTGTATGGGGGGAAAGGAGTCCCTCAAAGCCTCCTTTAAATTAGCCATGCAACAAACAATAGTTCTTCTTCTCTCACAATGACGAACTCTTCTCTCTTCATGCTGTGAAGTGAAAGCAGCTGAGTGAGGGTGTGGTATATAATCTGCTCCCATAAGGCAGAATGGGAGCTTCGTGGTTGGCTCCCAGAGCTACCAATCAAGCTATGGACAACTACTATGGGTATTTCTCATGTTCTCCACAAGTCTACCCCCAGCGTTGCCTAGGAATTGAACAGTGCCAGGCTATCTGGAGAACAAACCGCTCCAATGAACCAAACGAACCTCCACAGAAAAAAGACGGTTTGTTTTTGGGTTTGGGAACGATGCTAACAAACAAACCAGTTCAAAACGAACCATGAACCAGCCTGGTTCATGCTCAAACCACGGTTTGTTTCTCGGTTTCTGCCCATTCTGACTACCTTTAATATGGAGGGCACTGCGTTCTACACACTGGGTTTGAGTCTAAACACTTGAAGGGGTAATCCCAAGCAGGCTTACTTAAAAATAAGTTGCATGTTATACAATGGGGTTTATTCCCAGGGAAGTGCCCTCAGAGTTATCAGCAAAGTGGAATTCTTCTTGGAGAATAACTCCTCCTTGCCTCCCCTAACTTCTGTACCATGGGGGGGGGCAGGAACAGTATAACAGAGATTCTTAAAGGGAAATTTGGATCCAACCTGTTTTCCCTCAGTGTATCCCCCTGAAAAGAGTGAGGTTTCTGGATAATGGGGTGATATCCAGACTAAATTAGTGAAACACACCTTTCCTGCCACCCCCCCCTTCCCACTGTAGCCCAGTTTACATGAGAATATCATAAGAACAATTGAAAACCAATATTACAAATCTATTGCCTGGCATACTGCTGATGGGAGATTGATGCTGATGTCTCCAGTGACCTCCAAGGCAGCTACATGACCTCTGTAATAAGACTTTTGTTTTTAAAATCCATCTATTTGCAAAACCTTGCTTGCAGGTACTTGGATTGCTAGAAGCTGCCAATTGTAAACCTCTCTCTGCCTTCATACTACCTACACTCATAATATACATAATATACATGCAACACCCTGGATTGAGTCCAGCTCACTTTTTCACTCTATCTCATGTAATTCCCCTCCTTACTATAGCCCCCATCCTCCTTGGCTTTTATCCATGCAAGTTTCATGATCTCCAGCATAGTCTTGTTGGTGGTCAAAAGGGAACACTTCTTCCTTTTTACACAAGTGGAAAAGTTGGTTGGATCTAATCTTCTGGTACCTTTACTGTAAGACTGAAAATCATAAATTTTGATTTCCCAATTCTAAGAAGAGAAGGGCTAATATTGTGTAAGTAAGACACTCTGAGAATGCGCCATTCACAGGAGTAGACCATTCATGTAAGCAGGGGTTTCTGTGAAAGTCAAGCACTTGACATATGATCTGAAATGGCTTAGTGACTTGCCACTACATTTGTGAATTAACTCCCTTGAAAAGTCCTGTGTTTAAGGTGGTGTCAAGTGGTGGTATATAATCTGTGATGGCTTTTTCACACATGCAAGAAAAGACATTACAGTTATTACCTGGTCCCCATGTGTAAAAAAAGAGAATGAAATGGATCAAAGTAAGTCTTATTCATGATAGAGTTCAAGTTGAACAACAGATTTCTAAACTTGTGTTGCTACTATTACCGCAAGAATATTCTTAGATGTGGGTAAGTCACATTACAAAGCATGTTGTAGTCCTGATTATAATTCTGGCACACATGAAACCACTCTGTGCATAGGAAATTAAATCTTCATTGACAGAACCTGTTGAGAAAATAAAATATTGATCTTGCTTGTGAGACTTTTATGATAGTCAATTAAATTAGTACAATACCTTTCCTACTAGTAAAAGAAAAGTGCCATTACTATATGGAAATACAGTGTTCCATAATATTTTTATTATGAGACTGGGAATTCTTCTTATAGCACACAGAAGTACAGTTTATATATGACTATAAAGATAGTTGTGACCCATAAACAGCAAATATATACATCTAGGATATAGCTCCTCAGATGAGTTTTAAGAAAAGCACTTTGTTCTACCTATAGTATCAGATGAATGCAGAATAGTTTAGGAAAATAACCATTTAAATTTTTGCCATATTGAACAACGACAAGGGAAAATGTTAAATGAAGTCAAGGTTCACCACAGGCAGTCAACAATCTCTTTACCACACAACAAAATATGCCCACAATAAAAAAACTGTCTGAACTTGTTTTGTGATTTGGAGCATTCATGACTTGCAAAAACCAAACCCACAGGATCCATACTGTACAAGTCAGTTAGGAATATACTGTAAAACATTAAGGCTAAAATATTTCTGTGTAAATTGCTCTTGATTAATTGCAATATAGTTTCAAAGATGGAAAGTACCTTTGTTATACGTTGTTCAAATGCAGCCTTGGAAGATTAGCCTAAATTGTCCCATAGAATATATGTACATCCAACTGTGTTTCAGGGTCTTCCAGCAATATGTTCAGTTTAAGATGCTTGAAAATGTTCATCTAAAAAGTTTGTAACAAAGCATATTTTTAGGTAAAACTCTTTGAAATCTATCTTTTGAGTAAGTATGCTCTTAAAGCTCCAGTAAAATTTTATAAAGCAGCTGTTTTTTATAGAGATCATTTTAGCACATCAGAATATATCCTCTTGTACGTTTCTTCTGAATTTGCCTCTTCATTCTTCAAGTTCTTCCAGCTTTGCATACAAACACCTTAACACTGAATCTGATCGATCATTTGAAAATTTCCCCTGATTGTGTGAGGGCACCTTGACAGCCTTCGAGCTGGCCGAGCCATTTCATCTCCCTCTTCGCTCCCCATGGGCCTGCAAATGGGGCTGGGGAGATGGCACACAGGGGTGGCATGGTGCCCTAAACAGCAGCCAGGACGCCCTCGCCCCCGGACACCCATGACCTGCTGATAGGCTCAGCAGTGTTGGTTCGGGCGGCCCCCTGCTTCCTGAGCTCGCTGCTGCTCCCCCAACCCAGCAAGACTGCCATGGCTGCCCTTGCTCTCCCCCCTCCCCGCGGTGCTACCCTGGGGGAGTCCGGACGATCGCTTCTCACATATTCAAGACTACAATAAAATTTCTTATCCCTATTGCAGTGGGAGTTTGAATCCTTTCATCCATCCTTTCTGCAAAATGTGGTACAGGTTTTCCTGGCAAGCTTTCACCTATCATGGAGGGTCCAGCCATTCTGGGGAAGAAGAGAAAGAGTGAAAAACAGACCCTTTCACTGAGCAGCAGCCAGATAAACAGTTGCACACTGCTGCTATTATCTTGTTAGATCTTAGTAGTGTGGTTTTACTCCTTTATCATTTAATCTGTTTCATGAGTGGTTTTTTTTTAATTTAGAATTTCAGGATATAAATGTCTTAAATAACTTTAAGATATCTTAATAAACGACAAATGCCTCCACAAACAAAAAAACCTCTAGAATGTTTCAGCCATGCCATTCACATGCAGTCACATACCAGAAATGGTAGGTCCAGAATTCTGGATCTGATTATGTTGGTTCTCTTCCCATTGACTTCAGTCGTTCTATGAATATGTTAACAAATGAGAAGTTAGATGGTTATCTTACAAGGTGGTTGTGGAGAAGCTAATTCTGAGCATGGGAAATTGGTGCATGTGAACAAAGGGTTTATTTCTAGCTTGGAAAAGCTCAGTCTGATGTGGCCTTCAACACCTTTCGCTCGTCAATTTGCCATCTGCAAGGCGAGAATAGAGATGCTTGCCATCCTTGTTGTAATGTATTCAGAAGCTGCCCTGAATGCATTAAGATGAAGTGAAATCATCTCATAGGGAAGCTATGTTAAGCTTCATCTTGGCCAGGGATTCGCACCAAGACTCATGCGACCAATCACATTCAAACAGACGGGAAGCGGGAACGCTTGTGATTGGACTTTATGCGCTCAACCTGATAGGTTGATATCTGTATAGGAGGTGTGGCTACATTAGCCCGGAATGTTTAAATACCGAGCAGCTGCAATGGAGAAGCTGTTCGGGCTATCGAATGTTGTACCGTGTTGGAGAAGTGATCATCGAGCTGAATAAACCTGAGTTTTGCTGAAATCACTCTCTGACTATTTGTTAAGCACCAGACTTAACACTTGTAAAACAGCAACAACCACCACAAAACAACTAGATCATCAACAGACAAAAAATGCCAGCCTGGGGATCCCCTGGAATTACAGCTCATCTCCAGACTACAGAGATCAATTCCCCTGTGGGGAAAAAAAGAATGCTTTGGAGGGTGGGTTCTGTGGCACTGTACCCCACTGAGGTCCCTGTCCTCCCTAGATTCCATCCTCAAATCTCTAGGAGTTTCCTACCCTGGATCTGGCAATCCTGCCCCCTCATCCCCTGCCGATGGCCAGGGGAGACCTGGCAACTACTGAGCCACTCTTTCAATCTCTACAATAAGCTTTGTAGGTTTGGGTCCTCCCCCTACCCCAGTTTCACAGTGAATCATAAAATGGTAACATGATGAAAATGCATGCGAGCTCACTTATTGTAAAAACCACTTGTTAAAAGCCAGACAGTCTCAAGAGGTCATTTTTAAAGGTGTTCTAATACTAGGAGATAAACTTTAAGAATCAAAATTGAAGCTCCTTTGAAATGCAAACGTATTACCTCGACAGACTTCTAAGATGTCGGTAATGCTTTTGTATTTTTCTAAATTGACTGTGCTGGACACGAACTGTGCTCTTGTGCAGCTCCCATCAGCTCAAAAAGGCCTTAAGGGGAGGCTTTCCCTGTCTTAAGGCTGCAGCCTGAGCATGCTTAACAGGAATTGAGCAACATTCTTAGTGTATTTATCTTCTAAATAAGTAGGTTTAGAATCAATTGTTTGCTCCCCAGAACACATGTGCTCTCACAATAATAAAAGCACTGTAGAATTACATATCTGATTTAAAACTCGCATTTAGATTAAACTACCGATATAGATGTTAATAAATCCTGCCTCTATTCTTAGTCTTGGACTGAATGACCCTTGAGGCTGCTCTGAAGCCTAATATTCCATTATTCAATCTCTCACTCTATCCCCATGACACGCTGTATCAAGGGGTCAGAGCAGTGAGAAAATTCACAAAAAGTTTCCTGCCAGATCTGCGGCGCTGAGCAAATGATATTGGGGCAAAGATTTTGTTATGAAAATTGGTGCAATTTGATGATGCACCGGAGAAGGAGTAAACATTTTTAATGATAGTAGTTAGCTCTAAGTGCAGAGCAAGCTGAGGAATTCTGCACAGATTAAAGAAGATTTATCTGTCTGCTATTCATAAAGAGCTCTATATATTCCACAATATTTTATATATCTAAAAATATTTTTAAATGTTTGCTGAGATGGCAGCTCAGTCAACACTGACCATGCAGGTGTTAATGCTGGGAAGCGCCACTCCAGCAGTTTAGCTACTGGAATTGTCAAGCACCATGATATCCGTTCAGAGCTAAGTTGCTTCTCTTTAGTTGCTTCTCTTTAGTTGCTTCTCTTTAGTCTAAGTATTGGGCACTGAGGAGGTTTTTGGAGCCCATCAAAATGAAATTTTAAGGAGGCCTAGTATCTAAACAATAAAGAACATTGAATTTTACCAAACTGGATCTAAGGCACAAACCTTACCTGGTGCTTGTACCTTAAATGAAGATGCTGATCATCAGAGTTGGGGTTGCATACATGCAAAGAACACAGACTTGGATCCCACCCAGAACATCCATGGGTACGGGTGGGGGGTTGTTCACTGATTTCTTCTCTCTCTCAGGAGACTTTTGATTCCCCTTATGCTATCCCTGGGGGGTCCCCCATCCCCCAGGAGTAGCATTTGGTGGTGTGTTTTGGTCTGCTATAGGAGGGGGAAACCAGAGAAAATCACTGCAGAAATTCTAGGCAGAATTCAAGCCGTTGTGTTCCTTGATTTCCTTCCTTCAGTAAAGCTTCCTTGAGCCAGGCAGGAAAAGTCATCACATTCAGAATTAGATACTTAGGGCAAATGAGCTGACTATTAAAGGAAAGGAAAAAATTAGGTACAGAATTTATTGTCTCTTCCATAAATGTTAAGAAGTGGTAGTGGGGGGGGGGGGCGACTGGACAGTTTCCTTCATACCATCATTCATTTTTCACTGCTGGTGTTCAAGTGGTCATATTTTCAGGGAAATATTTAACACTTTTGTAGTGGAAAGATGTTTGAGTGCTTATATACACGGCAAAGTTCCACAGGTAAATCTAGTGGCCTTGCTATTTTATTTGTTTTGCAAAGGTGACTCAACTTGGAAATTTTAATTAAATCTTAGAATTGAAATTAGGTATATTTGAATTCTGTAAATGGAATTTCATTTTCACTTCCATTTCCCACTTATTTGGCAACATATCATTGCAAAAAATAGATAAATAAATCAGTCCATATGTGAATTCTACCTGATTCCTTTATTTGTTCAATAGCAATTGTTACTAACATTTGTTAAAGGCATTGCATGTTTTCATACATGTATGTTATAGAAGTGTACACACACACACACACACACAAAGACTGAGGTGCCTAAGAGACTGAAAATACAAAATGTTTATTCATATGAGTATAGCTTGTAAGCAGAAGTGTTGAAAGCTTGAAGGATTTCAGAACTTCCACAAGTACTGTTCAGGTCAAGATTCAAAAGTGACTGACAATGCAATCCTATGCAGCGTTACTTCAGTCTAAACACAACAGGCACAGAATTGGTCTGTAACTGTACCATTTGACATGAATTCCATCTTTTCCAAGTTTTTGCAGTTACTTCTTACCAACCTTTGATGTGTGTGGTGTAAAAAGAAAGCTGTCTGTCTTTCACGGCTTGCACATCATAAACATTTTGGAGAACTCTGATGATTACAGAGTGATCTGTTCGACCTGTGTTAGAATCTAGCTATAAAAACAAAAATATAATAATTCACTCTTGGTCTTGTGGCTGGGGCAATGTAACTGTCCAGGGCTACTTTGTTCTGTTATGAAAAATAAACAACAAACCTGAGTCTTGGCTTTGGACAATGCATTGCATCTCTTCTCAGGGCTTCCCTTCACCTGCAAGGAAACTGGCCTTTAACTCTGTTATTCCAATGATTTGTTGACACAAATTTGTGCAGAGAAGAGGGACGTGAGGATGGCATCACCTCCTCTGTGAGGCTGTCCTGCAGGCCAAGGGGAAGCCTATCCTGTTCTACCTTCTTGATTCCCTTGAAAAGTCATTTTGATGGCATTGCCTCGCCAAAGAAGAGCTTTCAGCCAGCAGTGATGCACTGTGCAGCTGTGCCAGTGGCTATGGCTGCACAGGGAGAAGTGACCGGGTTGCAGGTGTTTTCTGCCACAAAGCTGCAATCTCACTCACACAAGAGTAAGGTCAATCTAAATCAGTGGTATTTGCTTCAGAGTCCCGAGTTGCAAGTGGTAAGTGTTCTTCATTGTTCGCCTTAAATTTTACTGTGTTTCAGGATCCCAAACTACCCTTGCTGAAAGAAAAATGGAATGTACAGCCATTGTGTTTATCTGAAGCAGGAGTTGGTATTTGATCCAAAGATTGTTAAGTTTCCTATGGGCCATTTCATTAATTCGTATGATGTGTTTCAGTCCATATCACCCCTGAAAGTGAACCATTCACAAATAAAAAATTCTCTTTCAAAAGAAAAAAAAAAGCATCTGAATTTAACTAAAGGGTTTCATGACATTATTTTGAAAGGAGGAAGTGAGCGAGACAGTTTTGGCTTAGCTGCAAGGCCTGTTTTGGAAAATGGCTAATGATACTCTGTCATGAACTGATTTTGCACTCTTTTTTCCTTCTCTCTGCAAAACAACTGTTGGGGATGTCCCCTAAAATCTGGCTAAGGCTTGGTTAGCTGGCATGTGAGGTAGAACAGAGGCACATGTGGTGCCAGCCTTATATAATTGTGCTGTGCCCCTCCTGGTCCATCTGCAGAATAATGCGGCACCTGTCAGTTGCTTTACTTGGGAGGGAAAAGAATAGGGAAAAAAACCCTGCCTCTGTTTTTTCCTCCCTTGAGTATGCTCTTATCTGCCTTAACTGCCCTGCTATATTTCATCCTACTTTGGTACTGCTGCAACACTAAACATAATATATACTAATAATTTGAATTGCATCCTCAAAAAGCCACTGGCCTCTTAAATGATATGATTTGTGGGGGGGGGGAATGCTATTCATCCCTTCTTCCTTTCTGAAATGTTTCTGGTATTATTAAGGTGGGGAATCATAAAGCCTACTGCCTACTTGTTGATGTATAAATAAGGACTTGATAAGAAAGGGTCTCCTAATGGTTTACCCACTAAGAGGCTGCATTGCCCATTCAGATATGGGACAAGCCTTTCTACATTGGACCCTGTCAGATAAGTTCCATAGCCAGCTGGGTAGCAATGTTTCTAGGGAAGGCCAGACCTTCTTCAGCCAACTTCTGAGGAAGCAAATACATAATGGCTGTGAGAGTCTGGTTCCTGGATACCTGGGCTGGGGAACAGTCAGTCCACAGGCAGGAGAAACTGAAGTCCTGGCTTTAAGTTTTCCCAATTGCCTTTAAGTACCTTGCAACGTCCAAAATCACAGTAGCTAAAGAGAGGTTTAAATGTTTTAAGTCAGAAATCAGGTCTCCCAGAGGGACCTACCCAATAGCCCCACAATGGGTTTAACTTTGCATTATGCTACAGGAGAGTGGGTGGATTGGGTTTGCATGTTCAAATGCTCTCTCACTCCAATTCTTTCTATGTAGCAAACTAGCATGCCAAGGAGCAGGCTGGGCTAGGACCCCTGGACACAGAATAAGGGAAGCTGACCCTGTTAAATTGGACAATAAAAGGGAAAACTTTATTTTATTTTACATAGTTCACAAAGTAGACCTGCAGCAGCTGCAGGCCAATCACAACCAAAACTTGGTAACAGTGTGGGTGATTGGTGGGATGCAGCAGAGTCAGGTCTCCTTTGCTTACGCTTCCCAGATTTTACAGGTGTGGCCACCTTGGTCCCCAGCCTCGAGACATCACAGGTGTACTCTACAGCTCCTCTTTGTCAAGCCTTCTTTAGAGATTGAGGGAGGTGTACCACATCCTCTCCCCCTAGCCAGGAGGTCTGTGGGTTGAAGGCAATAGTATCCCTCATCAGCCCAGGTCCATTAAGGTGCCACAGCCTGAGGCTTCTGGTCTGAGGATCACACCTTCACTCTCCAAAGTGATGCCTCAGGGTGCTTACCTAAGCTGTACTGCATACCACTCAAGTAGCTGTGCCTTCCTCACCTGCTGGGTTAAGGGTGGGTGGGGTGGGGTGGAGAAGCTGTGGCTGCCATATAGATGTACTCCACACTTCCCCCTGATGCCTCGCACAAGGCACGCAGCTTCTGCACTCTGCTGTACCCTCCTGTCAGCCACTGCAGTCCCTGCTGCTCCCTTCCTCACCTCACCAAGGGAGGAGGTGCCAGAATGGCCTTCTTCCTAGCACCACCAGTGATGACTTCTCCTGCATCTTTATTGTACACCATTTCTGTTTAAGTTTCCATTTCCTTCCTAATGCATCAAGATTTCACTTTCAGTGATGCAGAAAGAGCCATGGTGAACACAATTACAGGGGATTTTTTTAAAAAAAACTTACGATGTTGTTATAGAACTGTATTTCTTCCCCGGTTATAATATACTGCATTTGGTGAAGTAGGTAGGGCCCGTCTACTTTGCATAGTTGGAGGCAGTAAAAGAGGTATTTGTTGCCATCTGTCTTTCTGAAGCTGTTCTCTTACCTTCATGGAGGCCCATCGATCTCCCAAGCCTGCTGCAGCATCCTGTCTTGCTCCATCTTGCAGGCCCTGCGGAACTGTACTAGGTCCTGCAGGGCCCTGATCTCCTCTGGGAGCTCATTCCACCAGGTAGGAGCCGCCACCGAAAAGGACCTAGTCCCTGTGGCAGCAAGCCTGGCCTCCTTGGGGCCCGGGGTCACTAGGCGGTGTTGTGACCCCGACCGAAGTGCTCTTTGGGGCCTATGTGGGGAAAGGCAGTCCCTCAGGTATGACAGACCCTGGCCATGTAGGGCTTTAAAGGTAAGCACCAGCACTTTGAAGCGAATCCGGAATGCTATAGGCAGCCAGTGCAGCGCTTTCAGCACAGTTGGATGTGGTCCCATCTAGAGGCACCCACTACCAACCTGGCCGCCACATTTTGCACCAGCTGCAGCCTCCAAATTTGCAACA
>NW_015176456.1:1466149-1478353 GCF_001447785.1 Gekko japonicus | reverse complement strand
GCAACCCCTGGGTATACCAGGGGGCCAATTTAGAGCAAGGGCTCAGAGGGCGCCGGGGAGCAATCACGTCGATGGCCGTAGAAAGTCGGCTATGCCAGTCATCCACGAGCTCATCCAACATGCCGTCAGGGGGCATCGGATCCTGCAGAGCCATCTGAAGCTGCATAGGGTCCATTAGGCTCCGTGGGCAAGCTAAAATCTGCTCGCCACCTAAACGGGGTCAGGGCAGGACATTTGCACGAGCCTTCAGGGCATAGTGGTTCGACCATGGTACCGCTTTCGCAGTAATCCGGTCCACTGTAATCCCCGCTGCGAAGATTAAATCGAGCATGTGCCCAGCCTGGTGTGTGGGGTTCAATACCCATTGGGAGAGTCCTAGCTACGCCATGGACGCCACTAGGTCCATAGCCTGACTAGAGGTTGCGTCATCAACACGGACATTGAAGTCACCCAAGACTAAAAGCCTAGGGTGCTCCAGCGCCCAGCCTGCTACAGCCTCCAGTAGCGACAGCAGACTACTGGCCGGTGCGTTAGGCGGACGGTACACCAGCCAGATTGCCAAACTCTCCTCGGCCTCCAGCACCAGACCAACACACTCTAAGCCCACAATCTCCACCGTAGGGAGCGCCCTGAAGGAGTAAGCCTCTCATACAAATATCGCCACTCCTCCCCCCCGCCCCCTATTCCGCGATTGGTGTAGCACCGAAAACCCAGGTGAGGCAAGCTGAAAGAGAGCTACAGTCTCCCCTTCCCGCACCCAGGTCTTGGTCATGCAAGCCAGGTCAGCCTGCTGTTTTGTAATGAAGTCCCTAAGGACCATTGTTTTATTGTTAATAGACCTGGCATTGCACAACACCAATGTCAGAAGGGGGTTCCTAATCCTAGCCCCACTGCCGTCATCCTTTGGGATGGGTCACAGGCTGGAAGGGCACCGAGCCCTTTTGTTTCTCAGCACCCTTCCCATACTCCGCGGCCTGGACGCCCTGCTATACTTTCCCCTCCCAAAGTGCACCGGAATCTGTTGTGTTGGTATTGCTGCCATTGGCCGGTCCACGCTGCAGCTCCAGACCACCAGTAACAGTTAATCAGCCGTCCTCCCCACTGGTATACAATATATCCTCACGTTCTGCTATACAATAGTGTACACAATAGCATACACAGCTGTAGTAAAAGAAACAAAGAAACCTAGCCACTCTTACACCCATATTCAACACTACTCACAACCAGTCTCTCTACCACTCCCCTCAACATCAATAGCAGGCTATTTAATCATTCTTACATGCATCCAGCCAACATCCACACATCCACACACAGAGAATTGTCTATGTAGTCATCTCCAACAGATGTTTCCTATGAGAGCTGCTACCTTGAATTCATTACAACCCAAATCCAATGCAGAGAGGCATAACCATTGAAAGCCATTGAAAGTTAGCTTCACATTTCAATTGTTTTTGTAGCTGTGCTCTAATCAGAATATATGCACAAGTTACAGTGCACTATAAGAAGAAGAAAAGATTGGATTTATACCCCACCCTTCACTGGGAGTCTCAGAGCGGCTTACAAACTCCTTTCCCTTCCCCTCCCCACAACAGACACCCTGTGAGGTGGGTGGGGCTGAGAGAACTCTGACACAAACTGCTCTTTCAGGAACAGCTGTGCCAGATCTTGTGACTGACCCAAGGTCACATCAGCAGGTGCAAGTGGAGGAGTGGGGAATCAAACCCGGTTCTCCCAGATTAGACTCCGCACACTTAACCACTACACCAAATTGGCTCTTCTAATTCTTCTAATCAGAATATATGCACAAGTTACAGTGCACTATAAGACAGTGCACAGACTTGGTAGGTGATTCTCACGTGTGTTGTGGTCACGGCTATGCTGCAGTAGCAACAAGGGTAGTTAGTATACCTCTTTAATTGCCATAAAGTCAGATTGTTGCAGTTCAGAAGGTAGCTATTGTAAGAATATCATGTCAATAATGCATGCTGTGAAAACAATATGTGGTGATGATAAAAGCAACTCTTCAGATGACATGGTGATGACAGAACTGTCTGGATATAACATGTTGTTTTCAAAAATGATACATCATAAGCATAAATAATATAGCTCATCTCTATTTTTTTATCATCTGTGTGAAATAAAATGTAATTATAACAGATTTTTTAGGTACCAGGTGGCTGGGATTTTCTATTTTACCAGGTGGTACTAGTGGATATTTTCTGACTGTACCATCTTCTATTCATTTAAGTAAAAATTGTGCTGTACCTCTACAGAATCTTGACAAAGCCATGCTCTCTTATTTATCATTGTGATCTAGCCTTTGTGCATTCACTGTGTCACTGCCATGATGTCTCCAAAAGGCTGTCATCATGGCCCTAACACTTATAACACAAAATACTAAGAGTTGGATCCAGCCAGCCTTTTTTCTCAATCTTGGCCCAATTCCACCCCTTACTACAGCCCCCATGCCACATGACTTTTATCAGTGAAGGTCCCCTGGTCCCAAACATAACCTTTTCGGTGATCAAAGTCTTCTCATTTTCACCCATGAAAACACTGGTTGGATCCAACCCTTTATCACATGGTGGGCAAATATGTTCCTTCACAAAGAACTGTCTTGGCTACACATATAACTAAAGTGCAAAGTACAAAGAACTTAAAAAAAATGACTAATAACTGCACAGCAATAGCAGACCCTCATTACTTCAGATTACCCTTGCAAATGCAGTGCTAGATATAACATTTATTGTACGCCATTGGGTGATAGAACCAGGTGTAGCCGAGAGACTGTCAGACTAGAATCTGGAAGGCTCCTAGTTCGGGTCACTAAAAATGCCATTCTGAACTATTCCAGTGTACTGCAGCCCTTTCCCCTTTGTAAAACTATTCTCCTGAACAGTTATGTTTTGCACATTTAATGGAATAATAGAAGAGACCTCATCAGGTAAGTCATTCCACAAAATGAGAGCCACAACAGAGAATGAACATGTACAGGCAGTTACTGATCTTACCTATTTGCAGACTGCTCAGATGAGCAAAGTTGTTGTAATGGAGAATAACAGGACAGGCGGTCCTTCAGGTATGTGATTGCAAGAACATTAAAAGCTTTGTAGGTGATAACCAGTACCAGGTAACTGACAGCAACTGAGGTGCAGCATTCTGTACCAACTGGAGTGCCCAAGTTTACTTTAAGGGCAGACCTATATAGAGTATATTACAATAGTCTGTCCTCAAGATAACCATAGCCAGATCCACATGGCCAGAGGGGTCAAGTCAAGGTAGGTAGCTATCTTGGGCAAAATAAAGATGGAAGAAAGCAATTTTTTGCAACTGCTCTAACTTGCTTCTCCAGTAATATGATGGATCGTAGTCAACGAGTGTCAGCTGGACCCTATTCAATGTGGGAAGTACATTTTTTTTTAGACTTTGGCTATCCTAACCACATCACCCCCATTTGGGAGGTATATTTTTGCATTTGTGTGCATGTATGCCCATGCCTGGAAGTCATGGTGACTTCTGGCGTCTCCTACTGGGGCATGGAGCGTGTTCAGAGAAGTGGCTTGATGGCCTGCCTCTGCCTACTGAGCCTGGTATTCTTTGGAGGTCTCCCATCCAAATACTTGCCAGGGTTGGCCATGCTTAGCTTCCAAGATCTAACGAGATCGGGCTTGCCTGGGCTATCCAGGTCTGGGCCTCACATCACCCTCATCTTGTCAGAATTCAGTTTCAGCTTTTTCACCCATAGCTGTTTCAACCACAGCAATCAGGTAGTGGCTCAGGACATCTACAGCAGCACCAGACAATTTGAATTTAGAGCTGGATCTCATAAGCATATTGATGACAGCATGTTCCAAAACTCCTCACCAAATATCCGTCTTGCAGTTTGTTTAGAATGTAACACAAAAGTTTTTTTATCTTGGAAGAATATCAGTGCACGCAATAGGTGTTTGT
The DNA here is from genome assembly GCF_001447785.1 of Gekko japonicus. Taxonomy (NCBI): domain Eukaryota; kingdom Metazoa; phylum Chordata; class Lepidosauria; order Squamata; family Gekkonidae; genus Gekko; species Gekko japonicus. The sequence goes on along the minus strand of NW_015176456.1, from coordinate 1,474,402 downwards.
CCGCAAAATTATGACTTAAAAAAATTGTCTTGTGAACAGAATGGCAGACTATTTAAAACTGGGATGACAGCAAACTCTCCCAATTATTGGTGTTTAAATTTTATTGATGTCAATAGGCATAGGCACAAAATTTCACTCTATCTGTACCAAGTAAGATAAAATGTTCAGAAGAATCTGATCACATAAATAGCTGTGTACACTAGAAAGTGTAAGCCAGGAACTACTGAAAAACAGGCAAAACAAAAATTATCTCCCAAATTAAAAATCTCAATCTGTTTTTGGATGAAATCGTTTCACAAAAATAATGGTCAACTTCTGACCTGCATAATAGCCATTTTAAAGCTGCCATGTTCTCGTTAATATCCTTTGTTTTCGATTCTTAGGAAATGACAAATGATGTCACTTCATGTTACTTCTAATAGGAAAAAGGTCAGTTTCTACATACTAAATGTTTGCCCTGTTCTGCATATGTATTTCTGATCCTTCAACTGTGTTTAAAGCCAATCAGCTCAAACTGCCAATAGTCGTGTTGCATTTCTCATATATTTCCAGTGTGCAGCTGTAAAACACACACAGCTAGAACATTAATCAGGAAGTTTCCAACCAAATAGGCTCCTTGTTATGGATATATATGTGTTTGTTCCCTCTCTCCAATGCCTTTTAGTTTTATTTGCAAAAGATGGAGGCCCCTTCAAGCAAATGCAAAATGGAGATGAGCAGTATGCCTTTAAAAGATCCATATCCGAGTGAGTTTGTAGCCTAACCTATTAGGCTCTTAGTCCATCGTAACATTTAATCGGCATGGCATCTCACTTCCTAATTGTTACTTTTTGTTCCAATTGTGAGCTGAGGGGGTGGGAAGAGATGAGAATCTCAGTTAAGCGCCAGTAAAACAAGTTTGCTCTACAGCTGGCGAGCGCTGCACACACGTTAACAGTGCCTTATGGCAGTATTCAATCAAATGAGTCCATAAACTAAAAATAATCACCCTAATACTAATACCTATTATTCTTCATTGTTACCGGTCGCTATGGTGCTGCATTTGACTGGGAAGAATTCAGCGCCATTATTACCCCTTTCCCCCTTTCTTTCCCCCCCCCCCCCCGTCTCTCCCGCCCTGAAATGTGATCTAATTGCAGAATCCACACCTGTTCTACAGTTCAATAGAAGCCTCGTTTGATGAAGGCAGACTTTCAAACACAAACCCACACTCACGTACAAGCGCGCATACACACACACAGAGACAACAGCATTTGTTAAGGTCTTCAGCCACAAGAAAAAAAATAGCTTGGGATGATCAGAAAATAATATTGTGCGGTGCTAAAAAAAAAAAAAAAGCCTGTGTTTTGTGGTCATTGGAAGATTGCTGATGGGTGCATAAATAAAGCATGCTGGAACATCTGTTCTTTGTTGTGCATTCAGCTTTTTAATGTCTTCAAAGAGCAGCTCTGACGCATCACTGACTACCACTCCCCATTCTAGCAACATTTTACCAGAAAATAATAAACCTGCCTGGTGGGGTGCAAGGAGCCAAGGCATTCGGGCAATGCCATTAATTTGGAAATATTTCTTCTTTCTGGGATTTTAAATTCTCTTTTTTTTCTTTCCCTTGAACGCTGTTCAATTTTGGGATGCAGGCTGGCATCCCGAGCTGCCTGTGCAGTAAATCAGCCTGAACATTCTCTGCCAACCTTTATCTGAAAAGAAAAAAAAGATTTTTTTTTAAAAAGGGGGGGCCATCTTGTTAAAGTTGACAGACATTGTCCTCTGATCTTAATTCTAATTCCAAAAATCCAACGAAAGAGGATTGTTTTATTTCCTTTTTTATGTGTTAGTATTTATTTCTGCCGATAAAATTTGGAGGCAGCAGAGACCACCTGACAGTTTAACAATATTGGCTGGTTATTCTGATACAGTGTGCGAGGCAGGAAAAGATTAAAAATGGGAGAACCCTAGACTGAGGGAAAGCAGCTTGAATTCTAAAATAAAATTTTAGCAGCATGAATTTCTCTTGCCATAGGCAATGAGGCTACTATGAATTTCAGATGCATCTCCTGAGCTGTCAATGATGTGGAAAGAGGAGATTGCCACAAATCTTTGTAATGCCAATGTGATGCGATGTAATTGCAGTTGAAGGTATAGTGACATAAAATGGCAGCTGAGAAAGAGCTGTTTATGTATGTACAGTGTGCAGAGAGGAATTTGCCTTGCAATTTAGGATCACAAGGAGAATTGCCTTCTAACACATTCTGCTGCTACCTTTTTTCCTTTTGTAGGTCAGCGCTTAAAGGTTTTTAAAAAATACCAGTTAGATGTTGGTAGGCCATACCTCCAGTGCTGAATGTGGCAGAACACATTGTAAAAGGCTGTCTGACTCCACACCCTGTTTATGTAGGATTTTTCTTTCAGGTATTTGGAGGGTTGTTACTTTTCTGTTTTGATAATCACTGTGTGTCTGCCAGAGAACTTGTTTGTGTGTGAAATGAAATGTGATGGAAGAAATCCTGAGGTGGTGGAATGGACTCTTCTAGAAGGTGGACACTGTGTCCCAGTCCTCCCACAAAATGCTCTGCAAGTGAAGAACTAACACAGCAGAGAGAAAGCTACTAATCTAGGCCACTCCTTGCCATGCTAATTTTGAACTTGCAGGGAGATTTATAAGCAAAGGACTGTTCAGAAATATGATCCCACACCCACAAGCTGAATTGGTACAGTCCAGTTTACATAGCTCAGAACTCTGTCACCTCATTTCCACATCATATGTAGGCCAGATCATAATGTCAGATCTCAAACATGCTGCTTGGAAAACAGGAAATGACCCTGACAATGGTGTTGGGGCTGCTTCATGTCTTATATTTTTCCTACCTGGAAATCATCTCTGTAGAGGAAAAAGGGTATGCATATCATTATGTACAAAGTGCAATACAAATATTTTTCCTGAATTGGTTCCCCTGTGTCTGCTCAACATGCATGCAACAATATAAATGTTCACACTGCAATTAATGCACAGTGGGTACACACAATTGAAGCCTTGTTTGATGAAGGCAGACTTTTAAACACAAACCTACCCTCAAATATTAATGCACACAGACATGTATAGGAGGAGGAGGAGGAGATTGGATTTATACCCCGCCCTTCACTACCCAAAGAAATCTCAGAGTGGCTTACAATCCCTTTCCCTTCCCCTCCCCACAACAGACACCCTGTGAGGTAGTTGGGGCTGAGAGAGCTCTCTTGAGAACTGCCCTGGAGAGAACAGCTCTGAAAGAACTTGTGACTGACCCAAGGTCACACCAGCAGCTCCATGTGGAGGAGTGGGGATCAAACTGGTTCTCCCAGATTAGAATCTGTGCTCTTAACCACTACACCAAACTATATATACACAGAGAGACAGCAACATTCATTGTCTTCAGCCACAAGCAAATAAACATAGCTTGGGATGATCAAAACCTGGTATTGTGCAGTGCTAGAAAAAAAAAAGATGAGAAGAAACTATCCTCTGTCTTTCAGGCCCTATTTTCCAGACCCTCACCTTGAATCTCGGGCTGGAAGTTCCAGTAGTGAGAAGCACCCTGTCATCACGCCTGAGGTCAATAGGAAATTGGATCTTTGCTAATGCCAACATCCTGGGTGTCAAATCTGCCTCTTTAGTTCCTCCCAAACATCTAAATGCTTTGAAAAAGAATCCAGATTATTTTAGACAATGCACCATTAATTTGAACGTAAGCTCTCCATTGGTGCACTGCTGAGCAACATTTGGTTTCACCTGAATCACCATTGTGCAACCCCATGAACCCTTGCAGGTCAGGATGGGTAGTTTCCACTCATGCAACAATTTTCAGTATCAGCCTGTAGAAGAAACAGCCACTGTGATCGCTAGCGTGGTTTGCAAATGGAGGGTTGCAGCAAGCCTGGCAGTGCAGTCCTAAAGAGCAGCCCCTCTTTCAATCCACTGAAATGGACGAAGAAAGTTGTAACTCTGTTTAGGGCTGCACTGTAAGTGAGAATCAGCATGGCAGACTGTAAGATGGAGAACTGGGTTTGATTCTCTGCTCCTCCACATGAAGCCTGCTGGGTGACCTCGGGCTGGTCACAGTTCCCTTAGATGTCTTTCAGCCCCACCTACCTCACAAGGTGACTCTTGTGGGGAGCGGAAGGGAATGCAATCATAAGCGCTGTAGAGACTCCTTAGGGTAGAAAAAAGTGGGGTATACAAATAATCTCTTCTTATTCTTCTTTGTAAATGTCTCATTTCAGAAACTGGCTTTAAAAGTGAATAAAGAGCTTAATTTTACAAATGATTCTTAAAGAAACATTTTGACAACACCCATTCCTCCTGACATGTGACATTTGCTGTGACTGGAAATGGCAAAGGCACAACGCAGATGGCACGTGTGTTTAGCACTTTGACCTCTGAGAAGATACATTTTAATTTTACCACCAGAATTAAAATGGATCTGGGGTTATAGTCAAGTTACACCCATGTGGAGCTATCACAGATGGCAGAGTGAGAAATTGCATTGATTCAGTGACTCGGGCTATACATAACTGTTCACTCATCACAGACAGGTTCCAAAGTTTGTTACAGTTACAGGCAATGCATCAGTTTGATTCCATTTGAATAACCTTTGGGTTAACCTCTATGATGAGACGTGTGCATGTTGACACAGCAATGCTGGGTGAGTTTGGTTGGAGTACCACTGACCTTAGGCATGACTATTTCCCAACACAGACCCAAGATGCAGAGTTTTCATTGCAGGCAGCACCCACACTTCATGGACTATTACACTATCATTGCTTTATAGCAGTTATTCATTTCCTGCATTGCCTTGTCTCTACAGGAAAATCCAGTTGCTAATGATTACTGTGGATATCATTTATTTAAGATACTTAACTTTTGCCTCGTCTCCTTAGGCTCAAATGCAGTAGTTAAAAATGCAGCCAGGTCTGCCAAAACATTTTGAAAACCAACTTATGCACCTTCCTGAATGTGCACCCACTCCGGTGAGCCGCTACAAAACACTGGGCCCACCACAGGAAAAGCCTGTGACCTGACTGCTACCATGCAAAGAGAAGTGGGGATAACAACTTCCTCCCCCATATGTTGCCCCACAACACAGTCAAGGAAGTGCAACTGACTCAAACAAATGCTGATATAAATAATAAGCTTGCATGGGGTAGTTGAGACTGGCGCTCAAATCCCGAACATCTTTCTGTTGAAACCAATGGGGCAGACTTCCAAATCCATCTTTTTTAGGATCTGGCTGGTCAGGTGCAATCCATGGCTTCAGCGCTACCCTCCATTCCTTTTCATGGGAATGCTTTTGTAAGCTTCCCCCTCCCCAGCGCGAAACGCACAGAGGCTCTGCTGCAGAAGGGCTCCGCTGATTGCGTCCATGGTGCTGTTCTTAGGTCTAAACAATGCACAAGAAGAGAAGCAGATTAAAGAAAAGAGGGGGAAATATTATATACACTAATCTAACACACAGCAAAGGCCACTTTACATTCTAAACCAGCACTGCTGGGTAAATTGTTCTACAGCTGGCAACTGTAACAGTTTCCAACAGAGTTTGAACACACTCATCTACTTTCATTATGCTGACATGACTGAAAATACCTCCAGCCAGACATATTCGTAATCCTTAACTTTTTCGTTTTTTAGTGCCAGTCTCTAGGGTCCTCAAAAACCAGTGGAATGAAGAAATGAATATGATTTTTTTTTTTTAAAGAGAGAATAAAGCCCACGTTATTGGGGGAAAGTGCCAATGAAGTGGTAGAGATCTGCAATTGAGCAAAGAGTTGGTGATTTAGGTCCACTAAAATTCAGGCCCTAAAACATTATTAGAAGTAGTGATCGCCCTTCCTTTTTACAGAAAGAAGTCATTTGATCCCAACATTAATAGTAAAAACGAGCATTTCATATACTGCATTGGGTTTCCAAGATGAACTTATTTATTTTATTTGTTTTGCTTCATTTATAGCCCACTTTTCTCCACATTGGGACCCAAAGTGGCTTAAGTTGGTCTTTCCTCCATTTCATCCTCACAACAGCCCTGGGGGGTAGGTTAGTTTCAGGGTATATGACTGGCCTAAGGTTACTCAGCAAGTTTCCACGCCAGCGTGGAGATTCAAACCGTGGGATTCCCTGATCTTAGGCTAAAACTCTAACCACTATACCACACTATCTTAATAGGAGTCAGCCCCTTTACAGAAGGTGCTGACTCATCTCTTGGTATCCCATTGGGAGTCCTGTTTGGGTGGGGCCTTTTGAGCCAATATCCAGGCACATGGATCTCTTCCCTTTTACATTCTTAATTGACTTTGAGGCCACGGACTGGGGAGAGTGTCCCATTAATGTTGGGCAGCATCAACTGAATACTTAACCACATGTCATGGGAGGGGGAATCATGCTTGGCACCTCTCTATACCTCTCTATGTGCAAGTAGCACCATAGATGAATTTGGAGTCAGAGTACAGTTGCCAAAATTCTGGCAGTCATTACAGGCTGCCCACAAGAGATAGCCAACATTAAAGGAAGGGAAGTGGTAATATATATGCAGCTCAGCCTTTAATCAAACTGGTTTTACCCATATTATGGTGTCTTCATTCAGGCTGTATAGGGTAATAAATAGTCTCACAGATTCATTAAAATCCATGCTAGACTTACTAGGATTCTGCAACAAGATGCAAGATAATGATAGATGTGGATGTCTTGCATGAAATACTTTGTTTTGGAAACATGAAGATCATGGCTATATCCCAGTATTCTGTAAGGTTAGATGACCAACTAGTTCCATAGTTTGGGTAACCCAGCTCATTGTTCTTCTTTTGCGGCTTCAGGATTACTTTTTAATCAGAGATGGACCTTCTGAAATCAAAGAGTTATCTTTAATTGTTTCTCCTGCAAGTATGCAATACAACAGTTATGATGATTCAAGTTCAATTGTAGTACTTTACTTCTTCTAACGTCTCAAAATTGAATTAAGATGACTGCAAATGGGGGTTGAATGAACATCAATTCAATGAGAAAGAGCTTTCTCCAAATGTGTTTGAGGTGAAAGAAAACTGGAGGGTGCTTAGCTGTACTAAAAAAAAAATGCTAGTAATAACATATGACCTTTCCATTTCCCATGCTGGGGACCAGTGGGGCCTCACTGCCCCTAGAAGCTCAAATGAAATAAAACAACCATATTCCTCAGATTTTATCCAATGTCACTTAAGAGAACAAGTAATGTTTGAAAAAGAGTGTCAGAAATAAAGGTCAGTGCTTTGTGTTTTATATATATATATTTATATATGCTAGGCTGCTCCCTGCATTCACATTGAGTCTCCAGAGAACTCTATCTCAGTTGTCCTCTGAAACTATTTCTTTTTTTAAATTAAATTAAAAAACAGTTAAAAATAAGAAAGCAAATCCTGATGTTTATGTAGAGCAAACAGGGAAGTGTCAATTTTATGTGCTGCTGACGCTTCTAAGAGGGGCATCTATTTCTCTTGGAGATTGTCAGGAACGGGTTGATTTTCAGATTGAAGAATACTAGTGGAAACTTTGTCTTGTAAAAAAAAGTCCCACAATTTCAGATACCAATCGCTCAATTGCAGCGTCTTCTTAGATTTCCAGTGAAATGCAATAACATTCCTAGCAGCCGCAAGACATAATTCTATTAGCTCTTTCATAAGCCCATTGGGGGCAGGATGACTCCAATGATTCAGGAGAAACAAGGAGGGCTCTGAAACTATTTCTTAATGACAGTGGGCGATTTCGCACTAGAGCTGCCTCGCGGCGCAGCCGCCATTTGCCCCGACACTATTTTCAATTTCACACCCGAGGCTACGGGGCTGCATTTGACCCGCGGCTTCACCCGATTTCCTCCGCAGTTTTGTGATCCTCAAAAACCAGGATCATGAAACTGCGGAGGAAATCGGGCAAAGCTGTGAGTCAAAATGCAGCCCCGCAGCTTCGGGTGTGAAATTGATATGTTTGTGTTGGGGCAAACGGCAGCTGCGCCGCGAAGCAGCTCTAGTGCGAAATCACCCAATGTCTCTTCAGTTCACAAGCCTGGATGAAAACAGTTCTAACACAACGAGACTGTTTTCCCAAATGACTTGGTTCTATAGATTGGCTATGGTTGTACCACTGGTGTTTATTTTATATATCCATGAGCGACTTCTTTCTAGAAACTGCCTAGGACTAATGGGGGGTATCTCCCAAATTATAAAGCAAAATGCACGCTACTGACTTCAAAGGGAAAG
>NW_015176456.1:1462920-1466102 GCF_001447785.1 Gekko japonicus | reverse complement strand
GGAAAGAGGGATCTATCTAATTATTACCTGCCAAGTGATTGGATATCTTCAGAATGGAATGTCCATACTGAAAATTCGAAGCAAGCATTTCTAATCAAGACAATGGCTCTTTACCCATCTCAGAAATATAAGAATACCAGCAAGGGATCCACAAGGACTTGGAGGGACTATTTCCTGTTTTCTTCCCCTGAAAGTTCCCATAGCTCTTCCCTTTTCCTGCTTCCTTCTCTCCTTCCCAACCACCAGCCAAGCTATGTTCATTTGCTTCCCTGTCTCCAGCTTTCCCTTCTTCCTTTCCCCTGGCAAGACTCAACCTGAGAAAGTGGTAGTCCAGTTGTGTGGTGGTGGCCACGAGGCATGATGCCATCCACTGGGCCGAGCCCAGTTTTACAGTGCTGGCTGCCAGGCCAGGCCTAGATATATCGCAGGGAAACAACAAGGACTTGCAGGGGGCATCTCATTTCCCCCTGTATCCCCCTCCTCACACTATTTCCTCTTTCATTTCTCCTGGCAACCACCATTCCTTGCTTCACCTTTCCCTGGTTCCTTCTCTCTTTCCCATCCATCAACCTATCTACCTTATCTCTGTCCCCATCTTTGTCTATATCTATTATTTATTGACTTAATGTAAACCATACCTTTCTCCACAATGGGAATCTGAAGCAGCTTACATCATTCTCCTCTCCTCCTGAGAGCTAGTTTAGTGTAGTGGTTAGGAGCACGGACTCTAATCTGGAAGAACCAGGTTTGATTCCCCACTCCTCCACATGCAGCTGCTGGTGTGACCCTGGGTCAGTTACAAGTTATTTCAGAGCTGTTCTCTCACGAGCAGTTCTGGAAAGAGGTCTCTCAGCCCCACTTACCCTGTTGTGGGAAGGAGAAGGGAAAGGAGAATGTAAGCCACTCTGAGATTTCTTCGGGTAGTGAAGGACGGGGTATAAATCCAATCTCCTCCTCCTCCTCCTCACAACAGCCCAGTTAGGCTGACAGTATATAACTGGCCCAAGGCTATCTAGTGAGCTTCCATGGCACACATGATTCAATCCTGAGTCTCCCAGATCCTAATCTGAAACTCCAACCACCACACCACACTGGCTTTTGTGGGGCAGCTGCTGTTGAACAGTAGCAAGCAGCTGTTCCTGGGTGAGTCATGCAAGCCATGTGATATCTAGTGGTTGTTGCCCATCTTAGCCTCCGCTAAGTCCTCCATCAAAAGGCTTAAAATGGCCCTGGAAAGTGTGTGTTCTTTCCACTGCCTATTACTGACAGAAACCAAGATTTTAAGGCTGGCAATACAGTTGTGGTATTTTAAGGCTGGCAATACCGTTGTGGTTGCCTAGCAGTGACTACTGAGGGCATTCATTTCTTAAAGCTACAAGCACTGCATTATTTGAGGGGTTCCCCCCCCCTTTTAGATTTTTCTGCAAGCCTGGGGCATTTATCGGGTCTGTAGAAAGATTTGTTCATGGCTCCAGACTCTGGATTTAAGTATCTACAGAATTAGATATATTGATGATTACATGGATGGATGGCAAAATGTGCTCTTTGCAGTGCATTTTTATATAAAGGTGATTTGTTCACAGATATGTAAAAATCAGACTTGGGTTGCTTGCAATGTCTATTTTCTTTGAAGTCAAGCACCTTATATTGAAGATAGACCCAAGACTTAACTGTAACACTATTTTGAATAGTTTTGCATCTATGTAGTTGGCAGTGTTCAGTCTGGAAGCTGGGTAGCTTCTGTTGGTTCATGGTAATAATTTTCAGGCTTGGTTGGATTATACATACCCCTGGATAGGCAGCTCATTCATAATTTCAAATCAATGACATTTTGAGTGTATTTTATGATTTTGCACTTATGCAGTAGGTAATGCTAGTCACTTGGTAACATTCATCATGCCCAGATCTTATTGGACTGAATGACAGCTTTCAGGTAATAGTGAAAGTACACAAAGAATCTGCACTCAGATTTAGCACTCTCACATCATAATCCTAGGCCGAGTTACTCTTGTCTAAATTAATTAAAATCCATGGATTTAGATGTGTAAATCTTCATGCAATTGCACTGTCAGCTTTGGCAGGCAGGCTAAATGGGCAAGACTGTCTTACTAGGGAGATAAGCCATGCAGTTTTGCCCCAACCACAACAGCTGCTGGATCAAGGCTCCTAAGGAAAACACCTCTTTTACAAGTTATTTTTTTCTTTTATATGGACTGGGCAAAAGGCTAGTGGAAAAGGAAGGCAGGGACATAGAAGGGAAATCAGTGCAACTGAGAAAAATTTTGAGCGTTTAATAAACAGCAGACATTTCCCAGAAGATTTGTGGGGGGCGCTTGCAATTAGCAATCAGATTTGAACAGAGGAGTCTTTGCCCATCACTTTTCTTATACTTCGCAATGCAAACCTAGTTGTGGCCAATGGGCAGTTGAGCACCACTGACGTATTGTGACATTACAATGGAAAGATTGGTGGTTGTGCTTTTGTGGACACTAATGAAACTTATTAATCCAACCTCACATTCCATCGCAACGTCTCTAGCTCTTTTTAAAACCATCCTGTTCCTGTTAATGTAAATTTCCGTCTGTTTCCATTCCATGTATGTGTGCAATGTTATTGCATCAATTACAATCGTGTTGGTCAGGTGATCACTTTGACATAGCCCTTGCTACGTTTTTGGAATCTTTGAGACTAGTCCCAAATACTAATGGAGTGAGTAGGTCACTTATGCTATAAGACAGTTTACATTTAACAAAGTCCCAGTAACTTATTGTTCTTAAAATCTCATTGAACCTGCCAGTATGACAAAGAGGCAAAAGTTGCAATCAGAAAGCTACTTGCTTTATCATAGTCCCATGGAAATCAACAAGACATTGTTAAATTACTTCCAATTTAATGATTTGAGAATTGCTGTCTGAGGTTGCAATCTTAAGCACGCAAGGGGCCCATGCAAACATTATACTCTTAATTAGTGACCATATGGAAACCAATTTCTTTTTGGAATCCTGAATGCTAACTCCCACCAGATGAGGAAGTTTGAAGAGGCATGAAGCACTCAACTGCCCCTTGTTGTTCTCTACAATGAAAGTCCTTTCAGAGGCAAGAAGGAATTACTGGTGCTAGGTCAACACCAGCTTCAAGAAGGAACTGCAAACTACTTCTTGGCTAATGTTTACATATTATAT
>NW_015176456.1:1452027-1462699 GCF_001447785.1 Gekko japonicus | reverse complement strand
TCTCTCTCTCTCTCTCTCTCTCTCTCTCTCTCTCTCTGTGTGTGTGTGTGTGTGTGTAAAGTGCCGTCAAGTTGCTGCCGACTTATGATGACCCCATAGGTTTCATTCTGGGTATGAGCTTTCGTGTACATGCATATATTAAGAAGTAGAATAATGGAAATATTCTCCTTCGTTGACATAAAACGTTCAAAGGTATCAGGACATGATACAGATTCTTAGATTACAACAGCTTCTTCCACTATTAAATCTATTATCTGTTAAAAGAAGAGCCCAACAAGAAAAGTGTTGAATTAGAGCTCATCCAAAAGATTAAACACCAAATCACATCCTGGCCTAAACCAAGACTTGGGTTTCCTAACTCACTATGGTTGGTAACAGTTCAGCATAACCCACCCTATACCAATGTTAATGTGTTCTTCTTCATCATGTTAGAATCATACTGTTATGCTGTATCCCTTGTTTTATGCTTCTCACAGAACCTTCCTGGAAGGAACTTGTTTGTAGATTTTGTTTCTCTCTCTGCAGCTGATCCTCATGACAACTGGAAACCTGTGACCTCAGACATGAACAATTAAATATAACAACCATGACTTGCACCAGACCTTTACACGTGGACTAATTCTGAATGATTTTCTTTGACCTTTTTATCCCACAACTCCTCCCCCACTCCAACTGTGGTTATAAACGTTCATGTAAAATTTCCATTGCACATTATTTATCTGACAAAGCTGACTCACAAAATAAGTATTTGCTAGAATAAATTTAGTCTTTAAGCTGTCTCTTGATTATGGTTTTACTATTTTACAACAAACTAACATACGGGAGGTCTTGTGGCTCCATGGTAGAGCATCTGCTTGGCATGAACCCAGATCCTGGGTTCAGTTGCTGGCAGGGCCTTTTTTTCTGGGGGAACATGCCAGAACAGCATTCTGGAACCTCTTTGACAAAATTCTTGTAAAATTGTTAAAACGTTCATGAGATTTCAGTATACAGATTGAAAACTTCATTTCCCTCTTGAGAATTCCGGCACTTCTTTCTTTCTTTCTTTCTTTCTTTCTTTCTTTCTTTCTTTCTTTCTTTCTTTCTTTCTTTCTTTCTTTCTTTCGCCCTGCCCTCCGCTATACCTTCTTGCTGGCTCTCGCTATACCTTCTTGCTGGCTCTCCTTCCTCTTGCAGTCCTCATAGTGTCTCCTCTCCATCCCCTGTCCTTTTCTGGCTCCCATTCCCCACCCACAAGGGCAGCTGGATCAAAGCTACCAAGAAAAACACCTCTTCTACAAGTTATCTTTTTACACCTCTTTTACAAGTTATCTTCTGGAATCAGCCTTGGTTGCTGGGTGACAGTTTGTGTTGCTTTAGAATCCCTAGCACTGTTACTTGGCAGAGGGGAGCTTTAACCCTGAAACTTAAAAAAAGTAATAATTGTATTTTTGGCTCTGGATGTCCCCCATATTGCCTTTTGCTCCACACAGGGGGACCACCCATGGCTATTGGATGTATGATAATAGACTGGCATAAAATAGCATAGAAAAGCAGCCCACCTTGCAGTGTACGTACTCCTCTTTTCTGCTGTCTACTTCTAAACATTTCTAATATGGGCCATTGTTTAACAGAGCAGAAGGACAGGGTTCCCAAAACACTTTGCAAGAGTCCAGGCGCAGAAGAAATTAAATGAACCAGACAAAAATCTGTCTGCCCTTTCACAGCTAGGGCTGCTCATAAACATGCAATTATTTTGTGAGAGTGTGATGAGACAAAATTAAATATAAACTTTGCACTCAGCTAGAAGCCCTTTCTGGTGCCCAAAAAATGCCTTCAGCAAAACCAGTATTGCTCAGGGAGGAAAATGTCGAACAATTTTTAGAATAGCCTAATCATGGTCAGCAGCTTTCTCCCGTACAACTTAAGTATCTCACTGATATCTGTGCTGAGACAATCGCGTGAAGATGTCTGAGGCTTTAATAGGAAGGCATCCTAACTATAAATCTGAAGCTTGTAGGAATTAACATCTGTTCTGTCAAGTAGAGAACACCACTAATACTGTACAATAAGTGACAAAGGGAAGGCTTGGTCATAGTGATGTGAATTCATATTTATTTTGCTTTTACCTCCCTTGTGCTGTGTAGATTCTGTTCTTGTCAGTGCCAAATGTGAGTGACTGTATCCTGGCTCTATAATCTAAATTTGTCCTTATATGCGAGCCACCAGTCTCGGAAAATTCCAGAGGGTAGCTGTGTTTGTCTGCAGTAGAACAGCTAGATTCAACCCAGTAGCACCTCAGAGACCAACAAGAGTTTCAGGATATAAGCTTTCGTAGGGGTCGTTTCGTAGAAAAAGAGCTAGGGGGACTCATTAGCATAACTCATTAGCATATGCCACACACCCTGACGGCACCGGAAGTGTGTCGTAAGGCCACACCCCCTGACATCACCAGAAGTGTGTCATAAGGCCACACACCCCGCTCCCAACGGTCCCGGCCGCCGCCGCCAGCCTTGCAGCTCCACTGCCGAGCCCCATGAGGGGCCCGGCGGTGGACCTGCAAGGCCGGCGGGAGTGCAAGGAAGCTCCACAAAGGCCCTCCCTGGCCCCAGGCAGGCAGGGGTGGGTAGAGGCAGGGAGGATGCAACTTACCCTCCCTCTTCTCCTGCCTCCTTCTGGATGAATGAGGGCCGGAAGCGGGGCGGCCAGAAGCAGGGGGCGGGGCTTTGTCATGTGCCCCACCCCCCGTACCTCACCTGGGGGAACTGCGATCCCCCGTGATCCCCCCTGAAATGACCTCTGAGCTTTCGGAAGTCAAAAATCCCTTTGTCAGATCTTACAAAGGGAACTTTGACTCTCAAACGTTTATACCCTGAAAATCTTGTTGGTCTCTTAAGAGCTACTAGACTTGAATATAACCAGTCTCAGAAAGCATCCTTAAAAGCAGTGGTACAATTAGGTGATTTTAGAGTTTGGACTTAATAATCTTGGGGAGGGGAGAGAGGCTTGAGATAGTAAGGTATACTTACAGTGCTGCTGTCTGCTTTCAGGACCACATGCTGGGTCCATGGATTGGCGTTCCAGATTTCCACTGCACATTCTGGGCCTGATTGAACCACTGCTTGGAAATTCTGCAGAGCAGAACTGTGATTTGGCTTCTGGTTTTGGTCTCTTAGTACATTTATGTTGACCACACAGTTGCTTATTATTAATATTACTGAAGACTCTTGAACTGTGGTCAACACACTTCCATGTCTCATCTTGGAAAAGCAGGTGACAAACCAGCCACTTTAGGACAGGATTTCTGGATCTTAGAAATATAATCTGTCTCAATGAAATGTAAGTTTATTTCCTTGACATAAGAACCCAAGAGATGCCCTGCTGGATAGGAACAGTGCTTGTCCAGCTGAGTTCTGCACAGTGGCAAACCAATTACCCAGGAGGGCCAACAAACAAGGCATAGAGATAAAGGCATCCTCTGATATTACCTCCTTTCACTGGTATTGAGAAGTCTACTGCCTCTGGACATGACAGCTCTGTCAACACTCTCAAATATTTGCTAAATGTTTCATATAACATTCTATGTAGTGGAGACCAATTGATCACTGGTTTTTTATCATTTCATCATGATTACAGATTCCATACTCGATTTTTCTTCCAACACACCAGAGCCAATCAATGCGCTCCCTCCCTCAGAATGGAATGTATCTTCTGTATCTCTGCTAGAAGTTATTTTAGCTCCAGGCACTTCCCCCCCCACCTGTTTTTGGAAGTCAGATATTTTCGCCACTCCCACCCTCATCGCTTACGTCCCAGCATAGTTTGTCCTTCTGCACATCTTGTTGGAGCCCTCGTAAAATGCCCATCACATCCCTGTTTTATGTTTAAACACTTTTTATTTCCCCAGAGAATATAAAATACACAAATGTGGCTCCATGAGGAAATGTTCCAAAAGAGATTATAAATGCAGTCATAAAAGTCAAAGTTCTCAAAACATTTCACTGGCTCCATCTTCAGAAGAAACTGTTTACACAGAAAAATACACGTCAGCCTATTTTACTGTTGTTATTGCGTGTTAGATATTACAAATGCAATCTGTCTGCTTCACACATAAACTACAGTCTCCAAGTATCTTTAAGTATCACCTCCAACAGTTACAGCAAGAGAGAGGGAGGATAATTTAGGAGGATGTTAAACCATCACTTCACTGCAGGAAAGAAGATTGTCTACAATGAGTTTACCACAGGGCAGCGCTCAGTTGAAGCTGATTGAACGAGCAGCTGGTGTGAAGCATCTATACTGAAAACATCTGGGAATTGGTGTAGGCAGTCACGTTTGTATTGGCCAAGATATACTTGTATTGGAGAATGACATTCCACCCCTTACTAAAACAAAATGGGAGGCAGGGCGGTGTAGGTAAAAGTCAAGTTAATGTCCAGCTGTTTAGTTCTCTTTCTCACCTTATCTTTCCCCTTGCTGTCTTTATTCAGATTTACTGCCATTACAGTGGACTGGTTACCATATGTCTATATGACAGGTGAGTAAATGTTCCCTGTTGTGTTTCTTTATATATATATTCAACAGTTTCAGTTCTCTACTTTTTGCTGGTTCTGTTTGTTCATGAACATACATGAAGCTGCTGTATACTGAGTCAGACTATTAGTCTGTCCAGGCCGGTATTGTCTACTTGTCTCTGACTGGCAGCAGCTCTCAGGCAGGAATCTTCCCCATTATCTACTACTTAATACTTTTAACTGGATATTCTGGGGATTTAATCTGGGACCTTCTGCATGTAAAGCAGATGCCCTGCCACTATACTATAGCCTTTTCCCGGTATAATCCATATATTCTGGACACCTGCTATATGGTTATACACAATTTATACAATATGTCATCTTATTTTATTTATTTACTTCATTTATAGCCCATCTTTTTATATATAGTGCTGGTTTATTGATACACAAGTACTGTTAAAATGCATACATTTTGCTGGAAGACTTCAGTGAAAGGAGGTAGAAAATGACAAAATGCAAAGAATCGTGGATTCAATCATCCCTAGTTTATATCCAGCTGGTGTGAAAGAAATATCATAAGTGAACTGACCCATGGAATCAAGGACTCTCTGGAAGAGGCAAAAAAAGAAGGGGATGCAGTGCTAAAAACAGTCAGCAGCAAAAATAATTTTACCAGCTAGCCATGGATCCGAAAAGAGAAAGATTTCTTGCTGGTGTTGATTTTGCTCCAAGGCAAAATCGCTCTAAGTCCAGTGTTATGGTTTGTTGGCCACAGTTTGCCCAAGCTTGAATGCAGGAGTTTAACAATCTGTTTCTGGAAATCCAGCATTTTACAAAGATTCTGTTAGCAAACACATGATAATCGAGGACTGTTTTCTGCATTGCCCATCCAGTTGCTTGAGCCACAATCTACTATGGTTTTCCAGAATCCAATTCTACTTTTTAATCACAGTTTATCTTGATTACTTTGGCATGCCCAGAGAGAAATGTTTAGCAAGAGATGGCCTGGGATCAACACAAATCAATGGTTCTGAAAGAATCAGCTATTATGTTCAGTTCTGACATGGTGAAGTCAGAAGATTATGGACAGTATAGAAAGAAGAAGTCATAGAACGAGAGATTGGATTTATATCCCACCGTAACTTGGAGCAGTTTACAATCACCTTCCCTTCCTGTCCCCACAACAGACACCCTGTGAGGTGGGTGGGGCTGAGAGAGCTCTGAGAGAACTGCTCTTGAAAGAAAGACTCAGAGAGGACTGTGACTGACCCAAGGTCACCTGGCTGCATGTGGAAAAGGGGGGAATCAAACCTGGTTCTCCAGATTAGAGTCCACCATTCTTAATCACTACATCAAACTGGCTCTATGGGTCCTAGGTTTTCAAATCTGCGTCCTAGGTTTTTGAACTGGGAAACAGATGCACCCCAAACACAGCCAAATTGCCAGATTTTTGCACTAGATGAAGTTCGGAGTTGTTTTCAAGGGCAGCCCTGCATAGAATGTGCCGCCCTGAGCCGTTTGGATAGGGCGGGGTATAAGTCCCAAAAATAAATAAATAAATAAATAATAAATATAGCACTGAGAGGTTATACAGCAGTGTGGATCAGCCAGGCTAGATCTGCTGAGTTCAGAAGAGAGGATACCTGCTCACAGGACTGAATTGCAAAACACCATTCCTGGCAACAGCTCCTACCTATTTTTCTAAGAGCAAGGAAAAGTCTACAAGAGCTTCTAAGTGTTTTATGTGAGCATGCCAGAGACAATCTGACCCCAGCCAGTACTGAGAAGCCAGCTCTTATGGCACAGATGCAGTGCTATCCTAAACAGAGCTACACCCTTCTAAGTTCATTGATTTCAACAGACTTGGAAGAGTGCTACTCTGCTTAGGATTGCCTGGTTATAGTTGTGCTTCTGGAGGCACAAAACTGATGTTTGGAATCATAGATTTGGAAGGAACTTTATCGGACATCTAATTCAACCCATTGTTCAATGCAGGAAATTGAAAGCTAGACCACAGGGAGGCTTTGTTCTGAAAAAGTTTGTTACTTTCTGCTGTAGATCCCTCCAGCTGTGATTCACAAACCATTTACAGTAGTGACCTAAATTAAGTTAGCCCCACTGAAGCACAAAAGACTCACCATATTTAGAGCACCTACTTCTTAGTTTAGTTTATAGATCACATCTTGAGTCATATAGAACTGAGTGGATGCAACATGCCAATCTAGTAAGAAAAGGCAAAGTAGGAAAGCTGTTAGGAAGCCTATAAACATGTTACACTATTTTGGGATGATGGAAATTAATGATAGGATTCTATGTGTGAATTATGTGCAATGCGGCCTAGAGATTGCCTTGCCTTTGGGTGTCACTGTTAAACATTGGCGTTTTAAACCCTTTTGAGGGCCATATTCCATTCAGTTGGACTCTAAATGGATTTTCCCCATCCCAAACGGATATATTTTGTTCAAACTTGTGAAAGTCAGGAAGAATTGCCTACAAATGGTAAGTTCCTGATCTCCATTCATGTCTAAACCAGGTACAAATACCTAATGGATCCTTTGTTCATTGAATAAACAGCCCACAAATGCAACTTTATCAAGTACATTCCCATGAAACAGATCTATAAACCTGGTAAATGCAACAAGACCCATCAGGGACGTTAGAAGTAAATCTTAATTTGTCATTTGTGAACACTTCAACCTGCCCCTCTAAATGAATTATGCGCTCCATCATTGACAGGAGCATAACAGACGACACATTGGAGATACTAAATGAGACTTGTGAGACTGGTTTATTGACTGCTACACAGGTGTTAACTGTAGAAGTGGGCTGCATACACTTTGCCTTGATGTTCTGCAGAAGCCACAAAGTGAGCAACAAGCTTGTCTCGGCCTGCTCTGCTCTCTTAGGACCTTTTGTTATTTCCGACTTTGATGTGCCTGTAGCTATTGTGAGGAGACACTATTCTGCTAGACATGGAAAATAAGAATTAATGGTACTAAGTGGTAGCTACATTGATATCACAAAACCCAGCTGTGTGTACCTGTGGCCTTGGGTTTACATCTCACGTGTATCAAGGATGATTTAAAGTACACCGGGGCTTCCACTGACATTAGGCAGATAAAACCAAAATTCAGCCATGGGTTCAGCTCTAGAAGACTAGATATCACATAGAAGAAGAAGAGGAAGAGACTGGATTTATATCCCACCCTTCACTACCCAAAGGTGTCTCAGAGCGGCTTACAAACTCCTTTCCCTTTCCCTCCCCACAACAGACACCCTGTGAGTTAGGTGGCTGAGAGAGCTCTTGACAGAAACTGTTCTTTTTCAAGGACAGCTCTTATCAGAACTACGGTTTGCCCAAGGTCATCCAGCCAGGTGCAAGTGGATGAGTGGGGAATCAAACCCTTTTCTTCCAGATTAGAGTCCGCGCACATAGGTGAGAGATGTATCAAGGGCAATCCCATCTTTCATGTCTCTGGAAGTGCCCTGGAATTGAGCTGGCTGCTCCAGGAGATGCCACTCAACAAGCAAATGAAATATGGTGATTTAATTTGAAAGCTCCCAGCCTCTGACCCTGTTATATCATGTAGGTCTAAACAATGCACATTATCATTCACTGGCAATTCAGTTTTGCTGCAGAAAAAAAATAATATCTGAACTGTAAGCCCCTCCATCCTTGAGAATGGCCAGGATGGTAATTCTGAGCCTTAAAATATTAACAAGTGAATATGCATAATAAGGGCAGAATGACATGATTTCACAGGCCCAGGAAATAACAGCAAAACAATTTCTCTTCTATTTATTTTATGTAGACATTTTTATGCCTCTTCTCTGCCTCTCTGGAGGCTCAAAGCAGTTTACATACTATACACACGCACAGGGGGAGAGAGAGAGAGAGCGCAATACAAACGGGTACTTAGGATACTTTCCCAGCAGTTCTCCTGGGTCAATCATAGCACAGCTCAGGGTTGTTGTAACAACCTTTGTTTCTTGCCCTTTGGCTTGCACCATTGGAAAAGTCATGGTTAAATTCCCTGCAAAGAGGGGAAAGGGAAGATGTTCAGCCATAAGTCTTCTTCAGGTGGCTCAGTTTTTCCCCAGTTCCCTCCTACCTCCTCTCTTGTGACAGTAGCCCTGATACAAGGAAAGTATTTATTAAATAATATTGGGAACACATATTAAACAAAGTTTCTGTTTATATGCTAACATTCGTCATCAATTTATTGGAGTGTGGACCAGGCTTAAGCTATAGAGATACCTAGATGATTTTATAGTGGCAATAGCCAAGTCAGGTTTTCTACCTTTGGTTTTTCAGGGCTTCCAAGAGGACTGGGGACTAGGGTATATGTTTCTGAATGACAAAGGAACATGCATAATTTTTAGTTGTTCTTCCAGCTGGGCACTTTAAATGAGCAGGCAATTTAAAACATCCTCAGTTCTATGTTCCTAGATGCAGTCTTTCTGCAGTGTTAAAGAAGGAAGCACTCTGCCACCTTAGCTACTAGGCCAAAATGCCCTGTGTATGAAGGTCCACCTGGTGGTGTGTGTTGATATGGATCTTCTATGGAGTTAGTATATATCCCATGAGCTGTAAAATTGTCTTTCTGGCTTTGCTACTCAGTATATTAGCTCTGGCTGTAACAAATATTGGGCTACCTGGGTATACATTGAACAGTGTAAGATTAATATCTGACATACAGATGCTGGAAAAGTAGGAAAAAATGAATTAAAAACCCAACATTAATTAATGTTTCCTATATGACTGAACATGATATTCTAAGGATTATTTAGATTTCCCTTCCCTATACTAAGTATGACAGGGGTGGGTTTTAGTATATCTTTATCTCATGATGTCCGCATAACCAACCTGTGAGATGACTAGGGGACAAAAAATAAAAGACACATCCAAGGCGGCATGTTAAGATTCTTGGTTGAACCAGGATTTGATCTTTTGAATTGCCAAAAACTACCTTCCACCTCTTGTCTTCAGATTAAGAATCATCATCTGTTGAAGAAGGATGCCCAAATCAATATTATTCTCCCAAGATTTTCCGCATTATTTTGTTTTGATTCCACTCTCTGCTTAATGGCTGGTTTACTGTTTTGTTCTGCTTTGCATACTTTCTCTTGCCAGTTTTCAGTGTGTTTGAGAGCTTTGTTCCAGACCAGTAGCCATGATGGCAGACTGTGGGCAGTGGGGTGAAGCAAAGAAACTTTGGCAAAATGCAAAAAATGGATTTATAATGATGATGACAACAAAGGATTTTTTTTTAGAAAAAGGAACTTTGATAGCTCTGAAATGGAACAAGGAAGTGAAAAAATGGCTGCCCTTTCTGGCTAGAGGTTGTAAAGCTTCCTATTCTTGTGAAACATCCTCACCTAGCAGAGATCACAGAAAAAAAGAAAGATAGGGATACATAGAGTGATCTGTACATTGTATCTGCATCTGCTCAAAGGGCAGTTTTCTCTTGGCTAGAGAGCTTGTTGGGAATTTTACCTTACCATCCTAAAGTAGAGCTATAGCTTATTGACAGCACTGGACTTCAAAGGGGATAACTCTGCTTATGGTGGCACCATTGGGTTGCTCAGAGAGCATGAGGGTCAAGGGGAAACAGGGCACCGTGCTGAGGATAAGGGGAATGTGCCCTCAAAAGGGACCTCTTCCCCCGCTGGTGAGCGGGTATCCTTTCGCACCAAGGAACCATCCCTGGGCAGGGTGGGAGGGGGGCTCTTGGTAGTTGGTGATTCGATCCTTAGGCAGGTAGACAGCTGGGTGGTGAACCCGCGTACTGACCGTATGGTGACTTTCCTGCCTGGTGCGAAGGTAGCGGACATTATGCATATTTTAGATAGGCTGGTAGATAGTGCTGGGGAGGAGCTAGTGGTCGTGGTGCATGTCGGCACCAACAATGTGGGGAAATGCAGTTGTGAGGTCCTGGAGGAGAAATTTAGGCTGCTGGGCAGGAAACTTAGGCCCAGGACCTCCAAGGTAGCTTTCTCAGAAGTGCTACCTATTCCACGCGCAGGGCTGGAGAGACAGACACAGATCAGGAGTCTCTATGCGTGGATAAGATGATGGTGTAGGGGGAAGGGTTCAAGTTTGTTAGGCACTGGAATGCTTTTTGGAACAAGAGGGAGCTGTACAGACGAGACGGTCTCCACTTGTCCCGAGAAGGAAC
>NW_015176456.1:1409758-1448999 GCF_001447785.1 Gekko japonicus | reverse complement strand
GAAAGAGCAGGTAGAGAAAGAGGTACTTTTCTCCCTTTCTCACAATACAAGAACTCGTGGGCACTCAATGAAATTGCTGAGCGGTTAGGTTAGAATGGATAAAAGGAAGTACTTCTTCACCCAAAGAGTGATTTACACATGGAATTCACTGCCACAGGAAGTGGTGGTGGCTACAAGCATGGATGGCTTCAAAAGGGAATTAGATAAGCATATGGAGCAGAGGTCCATCAGTGGCTATTAGCCACAAGGTATAGCTAGGGGCTCTGGGGCAAGTGATGCTCTGTCTTCTTGGTGCTTGGGGGGGGGTCAACAGTGGGAGGGCTTCTAATGTCCTGGCCCCACTGGTGGACCTCCTGATGGCACCTGGTATTTCTGGCCACTGTGTGACACAGAGTGTTGGACTAGATGGGCCTTTGGCCTGATCCAACATTGGCGTGTCTTATGTTCTTATGTTCTCTGATGATACTGATTTGGGACCAGTACTACCTTCCTGCATGGTTCCCCCCGCCACCACCACCAATGATCAGATTATGACAAAAACAACATCCTTGTGACCTCCTTTGCAAAGGCAAGTTACCCTGTCAAGGCTGTCCTTCTTATGGGGAGGCAGGACAAACCTGGATGCTAAGAGCTTTCCTCCAGTCCAGATCATAGTCATGGCTGCGGGCTACAGATGATGGCATAGAACTTTGATGAGTTTTAAAAAAAATTATAAGGATAACATCAGGATGCCTTTACATACTTTCATGATTAAATCCAGCACACTAGAGTCAAGACTAAAAAGGCTGAAATAATCATCCAGAATGTCCAATCTGTTGTCTATGCTTCTTCCAGTTACTAAAAAATACTGATGCTCACCCAGTTCTTCTTTTTAAAAAATTAGTTTTCCTATCCTCAGCATTCAACTCCCTCAGAAATACAAGCATTGTTTGACATGTTCTGTACGTCCTGTATCCTATGCCCAAGCCTTTTATCTAATTTACATGCATTCAGCTGCTTGCTTTATGATTAATATGCTATATATTCACTTTATAGAGAGACTTGCCATCCATAGATTGCTTTTGTGGTTAATTCAAGGCCTTTTTCTTTGTCTTCCACCCATTAATCCCATGCACGTGCTGAAGTCTCTCATGCATCAAGAGAAGAATGCTCCCATATTGCCGCGTATGTGATGCTCCTATATCATTAGCCACCCTTCCTGAGTGTTTGTTGTACTGACTTCCTCTGCCTTCCTTTTTGGGCAAATGAGAAACTGCTGCTTGTTTTTTATTCTTTCTGCTCATCAAAATAAGCAAATTATAAGCAGTAAACTCCATGGAAGAATTCAGAGAGGGGGGCATGAGGGAGTGGAATAGCTTAAAAAGTGCTGAGGGATGTTGGAAGAATAACCTCACAAATCCTCTCAGGAAAGCTGGTATTTGGTCATGTCTGCGGGATAACCCAATAGTGGCTCCATATTATTCCTTGATACAAATGTTTAACAAACCTAATTGTGCCTTTCCAAAACAAGTCCCAGTGCTCAGAGGAAGAGAGCACGGCAGTATAAACTGGTGTGTTTTTTAATTTAATGATTAATATAGTCCAACCTTTGCCCAGGTATTATGCAGCTTATTCTAGGTATTCATCCTTCCTTCAAGGAGGTAATGGTGATGTTATTGTTTCATAACCATCCTGTAAAGTAAAAAAGAGAAAATGCTGTGAATCTAACCATCTGTGGACTTCACCGAGCAGAACTTTCCTGTTTCCCTTCCCTGATTGATCCTCCCAAAATGTTGTTCCTTGAGGAGGTGGTCTGCAGACTCTACGGAACAGCATAGAAGGCAAAGCTGGGGTTCTATAATGGGAAAGGAGAATGGGCGAAAACCCTGGAGAGCTGCTGGCACACAGTGTAGACAATAAGGGAATCTCCATATTCAGAAGCAGTAAACCTCTAAATACCACCACAACATGAGGGGAAGGCATCTATGCCCCATTTTTTGGCCCTCCAAGGCAACTGATTGGCCACTGTGTGAAATAGGATACTGGACTAATCCAGCAGGGCTATTCTTATGTTCACTTTAATAGATCAATGGTCTGACTCTGTAAAAGTAGCTTCATGTGTTTGTGTGTGTTCATGGTCATAGAAGGGAAGCAGGATTGTTTCACTTGTCAGCCTCAATATACATTTAGGATTTAGCATGATTTTTAGCATAGGATTTGTCCGTGTGACGTGGAACCCTGAAGAGGACATTTTCATATGCAGAGCCTATGTATGTACAGTTTGTATACACATAGGTGATTTCAAGCCTTATACTGAACAGAGGTACAATCCAGTATCCCCCTGTGCACCCATGTAACATGTGAGCCTCTAGACCCTGATCTAGAGCCAGCATGGTGTAGTCATTAGAGTATTATACTAGCCTCTGGGAGAACCTGATTTGGATTCCCACTCTGCCATGGAAGCTCCCTGGGTAACCTTGGTCCAGTCCCATTCTCTCAACCTAACCTACCTCACAGGGTAATTGTTGTGAGGAAAAAATGGAGCACAAGAGAATTATGTTGTAAGCCGCTTTGGGTCCCTATTGTGGAGAAAAGGAGGGTATACTTTTTCAAGAAATGAAATTTATTTTTGCTACACTGGTGGCTCCTGATCTTACATTATAAAATCAGTACATAAGAATATCTTCTTCCCCCTAAACCCCCAAGGTGTGACTGGAGAACACATGAGACACTAACCTATAGTAAAATGAAATTGTTCAGGAAGGCATTTTTCTCATCATACGGCAGGTCCCCACCGTATTGTTTTATATATTGAATGTACTATGTTGTTATGGTGATGCTTCTTGACCTTTGTAGTCCAGTTTTCCTACATTTCTATATGATTACACTTTTTTACTGCATCGTTTCTCACTGGGTAACCTTGGTCCAGTCCCATTATTTTGTAATGCACATTGTCATATTTATTGCATTGTTTTTAAAAACTTGCAGTCCGCCTCGAATCTCAATGCGAAAGGCAGACTAGAAAGGATATAAATAAATAAATGAAATAATAATCCTTACTAGAGCTCAGCAGGTCTAGTTTTGGTCAGTGTCTAAGTAGGGTATTGACTGGAATGTTATGTATGCCACACATACTATGATGAGGGGGGAAAGACACAAACTGTGAGGGAAGAAATAACAAAAAATCTATGTTGTCCATGTGAAATCCACAGTATGAGACTGGTCTACCTCTGAAGCTACAAATGGAGAAAAATCTATGAGTTCCTAGCAGGGAACTTTTGATCTGAGGGTAACTTAGTCAAAAGCCATCCATAAATCTGTCAAAGTATTGCTACTTGTGTGTTCCATTTATGTCCTATCTTTGGAATGACATTCAAGCAGAAGACTTTTCAAGAGTCCCAAGAGGGTTTAAGATCAATCAATGCAAGAAAGAGGAGAACTATTTTAAAGAACTGGTAGGAAAAACAATATGCAAGTGATCATGCTTGTCCAGGTCTTAGGAAGCTGTCATTTTCAGCAGACCAGGAAATAACCACTGGGAATGGCACTTATTTTCTTTACAAGCACCTACTTGCAAGGACCTCTCAGCAGCACAGAGGTTTTATTTAAACCATTAGCATGTCATGCGTGTAAAGACAGTGAAAAATTTCCCAGCACGCTCCAAACAATTGGAAGCTTTTTGCTAGAATAACAAATTAGCACTCACTGTAGCCAAACCCACAAATATTTGCACAATTAAACAACAAGCTTAGGAGTCAGAATGGGCAAAGCAGACTGTGGCGCCAAGTGGATTTTTTCTCCCTTTACCCTGCTAGATTTTGTTAGATTAGCCAATCAGAGAGATAGGGCAACTCTAAATGTATTAAACAATACTTTGAAGCATCCCCTTTTGGGAATGTTTAATTCAACACTTGCTTTAATATATGGAAGGTCTAAAAGCACTGAAGGTGGCATGTAAATAAGTTCTAATCTGGCACAGAGACCTTGAGGCTTTATTGAATTTTAGAGGGTAAGAATAATGAAATGCTAGGTTAGAACAAAAGAAAAACAAAGGAATAAAGGTGACTTTCTTTGCAGGTCTACTGTGCTTAGGATTCATTTTTATTGACCTACACCGGAGGATATGATAGTCAAGGAGATTCACCGGGTTTGCTACCTTCCCTCAGGCTGCAGATTCAGGGTTCAGATAGCCTACTTCTGGTCAACTGTCAACCAAAAGGTAAGAATGCTAGCAAGATGGCAGTGGCTGTCGCTTAGATCCATAAACAGTACTAGAAAATACTGAGGTTTGACTTGACCAACATGCAGATGTTAAAAATTTGTATGTTATCTGTTTATGATGCCGACTTAATGATACTGCAATTCTGACAGAACATCACATTTCACCATCATACATTGGCTTTATTTATTGAAATGTATATACCACATGTTTCCTTTGTGGCTCTAGAAGCTTTACAAATCCAAATTGAAACAGCCTCCTCCGCAAGTCTGTTGGTGGGGGAAAGTGCCATCAAGTTAGAGCTGACTTATGGCAACTTCATAGGGTTTTCAAGAGAAGAGACATTCAGAGGTGGTTTGCCATTGCCTGCCTCTGCATAGAAACCCTGGACTTCCTTGGTGGTCTCCCATCCAAATACTAACCAGGGCTGACCCTGCTTAGCTTCCAACATTTGACAAGATCGGGCTAGCCTGGGCCATCCAGGTCAAGCCTGGATCCTACATCCTATTGAACCCTACGGAATAAAATGGCCTTGCAGTTTCTTCTAAAAACTTCTAGATAATATCTCCCTTACCTTCTCAGGGAGCCCATTCCATAGGGTGAGAGCTACAATAGGAAAGCACACACTTTGGCCAATGCCAGGTCAGCTACCTTAAGTGGGAAACAGCCAATAAGAGGCAACCTGAGGCTTAGCTGTTATGTGCCATCCAACATTCTGTACTGTTATATACTGGCTACGTGTAGTTAGTCACAGGTAAAGAGCCCTTTGTCCTTGTTTAAATGTAAAGTATATTGGCTGTGAAAAATGAAAGCATTCCACTTTTGGTGGTTGATTAATGAAGCTACTCCTCTGACACTCTGTAATCTGATAGGTCATTGAGGTTCTTGCCTGCATGCTATGGTCAACACAACTATGTATAGTTGAGGGTAGTCAAAGTGCAAAGTAAACTTTGCATTGTCTGAGGAGACGGCCAATGTAAAATGGAGCTGTAATAAGTTAACAAGGGAGAGGAAGGAAGCACAATAAAAGAGAAAAAAACATTCTTGTTAGGATAGTCAATATTTGGGCTGTATTCTATGACTCCATTCCACCAAGTCTTCCTCCAACAATGAGAAATTTCCTTCAATGATAAAAGGCTTTCCCCCAGAGGAAGCTTTCCTCTACAAGGAAGGCATTTTCCATTTCTCTCTTGAAGGAAAACAGAGCAGAGGAGAGTCATGGGATCCAGTTTAGTGGAGAGTCATCACATCCAACTCTATTTTTTTTAAATCCAGTATTAGGACATTATGTTCAAAATTCTTTTTAATACATATATAGAATCCAGTCCCCTATTTTCTAAACTTGGTACTTGTGTAACTTAACTGCAGAACTGTGAGCTAAATTCCTTAAACAAACAATATCTTTGTATGAGGGTTCATAGCCTAATTCCTAGAGACTGGATGGCCAGTGCTGGTCATACAGTTTCTGCTGCCCAAGGGGGTGAGAGTTGGCTGTACACGAGATTTGCCTTTGTCCCCCTAGGAGCTATTCTGTGAATAGGCTGTCGAGCTCAGAGCAGAGAGAAAACATGAATGATGAAAACAATCAGCAGTTCCACTTTCATATCAAACAAAATGCACTTCATTTTCATATATCTATACCCTAAGGCGTACTGGATACTTTGCATCTTTTTAAAAGGAAAAATTGCCACCATTAATAGGTAAGTCCAGGATGTCAGTCTGATGAAAAACTACCTTCCCTCTCTTGTTTCCTTGTCTGCCATATCTAGAGGCAACACCAGGGGGGAAAACAACAAAATGGACAAGGAAGGAGCAACATTGATTCAGGAAGGAGCAACATTGGGGTGGGACCTTGTGTAGCATATTGCAATCCCACCCCCTGTAGGAACAAGTATAGTAATCTATATGTATAATTCAGACAGAGTAAACAAGTGGGTGGGCAGGCCATATTTAGGGATGTCATTTGCCTACTGCTGCTGCCCTCTCTCTTCTTGCCACCCATAGTCACATCTGCTTCAGATTGTACGCCTGAAGGTTGGCATGACCACCAAGAACGGATGACTAGACACGTAGGGTTGCCAGGTCCCCCTCAGCCACCAGCAGGGGGTGGGGCGTAGGGTTGCCAGATCCAGGCTGGGAAATTCCTGGAGATTTTGCTATGGAGCCTAGGGAGGACAGGGACCTCAGTGGGGTACAATGCAATAGAGTTCACCCTCCAAAGCACCCATGTTCTCCAGGGGAACTGATCTCTGTAGTCTGGAGATCAGTGGTCATTCCAGGGGATCCCCAAGTCCCACCTGGAGGCTGGTATCCCAAGGGGGGCTCACTCTGGGGGCTCATGGAATTAGTCAATTCATGTGGGCTTTATGGTGTAAGTTCTAAAGAAAGGGAACCATGTCCTATGGGAATGTTTACACCTAAATCTACCTCTGTAGAAGAGACGCTACAAGATGAGCAGGTTTATGCTACCTCTACTCTATATAATTTAAAGAATTCGACCCAAAAACTACGAGCTTTAGTAGGACCTCTTAATCAATGCTCTATAGAAAGACTGGCAGACAGAAAGAAATCCATAACCCAAGATCATAACAATATTGAACCAGTAGAGGGTTCAGTCTCTCTCTCTGTCACACCCTTGGATCATGAGGTTCAGAGAACAGCAGAATCTGCACATTTACGCAATCGAAACCTCCATGCAAGATGAATCAGTAGTCGAAGATGCAGATGATTTTTCGCCTCCCGAGCATAGGAATGGAAAAATCAAGCCTGTATTTCTGACTGGGCTTGACATTGACAAGATTTTGAAACGTTTTGAAGCAAAACTGAAAGCAAATGTTATTCAACCCTTCCTTGAATGGTTTAATGACTGACTTCATGACAATCTGGTTTTCTTCATTTTTTTCCTTTTCCCTCCCTTTTTCTTTCTGTTACCCCATCCTTCCCTTCCCTGAATGGCATTTTCTTCAGTTGTTTTCCCTTTTCTTCACTCTTTCTTCCCACTTCCCCCTTTCCCGAACAGCATCTGTGGAATTCCCATTGGTGCTCCCTACCCTTAGCCCCTGGATTGGAATTGGGTTTGGGAATTGTTCCCTTTCCATGTTGGGGAAAGTGGGGTTGGACCCTTGATGTGGGGAGGACATCATGTGACTTGTGCAGGGTGATGGAGTGGGGGCTGGGAGTTTATGGGAATGGAGGGTGCCCTTAGTTTTTTTCTGTCTTTGTCCCTCTCCTTATCAACCCCTCCCTCGTTACGGGTTAGGGTTTGGTTTGGAATTCACTGTCATGGGTTTAGGAGAGGGAGGGTAAATCCCAGGGTGGGAGAAGTGTTCCTACAACTCATCCTTACCTAGAAGGAGTAACTTCTCCTCATTTCAGTAATATTCAATATTCCCGTTACTGAATATAGAGACTGGGAAGGGAATGTCCCTACACACATATATCCTGGGAAGTATATTTTAATTTTAAGAAGCAATTTATGGGGTACTTGGAGAAGGGGCATCTGCACTATGTCAAGGGGAGGTATTGATTCCTTGTCTCACTCAAACTGCTTTGATAATGAAAACAGGGAGAGAGTATTGTATATCGTATGTTTATATGTTTTGTATCTAATGTATTTCTACATACCTACATTATATAACAATAAATTCTAATAATAATTAAGAAGTAAAAGGTTTCACTTATAAAAACAACCCAATAACAGAAATTCTGTATGTGCTATGCTTCTGCTGAAGATTCTCCTGATGTCAAATATAAGATTCCAGCTTTTCCATTACTAGGAACACCTTTCTAAAGATATTGTGTATTTCTTCTGTTTGTTCATGACTGGTGTAGAGCCTTCTGTGACATCGTAATAATCTCCAGAGTAACTAGTTATATTGCCAGACACACAGGAGTAACTTCAAGCATGGGCTCAACTGCAGAAGTCAATGAATGTCTAGGGCCCCGGTCACACGCGCAGGAAACTGCGGGGGAGAAGTGTGGCTGTTTGCCCCGGGGCAAACTAACACGCAGTAAAGTGATCATACCTCCTGTGGAGGTTCTGTGGAGGTACCGTGGAGCTTCCGTGGTTACGGAGAGGCGTCGATCACAACACATGCCTGCGCGCAACGAAGAAGCGCGCGGCGCGGCAAACTGGGTTTCTTTTTTTGTGTACACTACGAATGCGCATGCTCCGTTGAGTGCTTATGCGCAACCACGGAGACTTGGGGAAAAAAAAACCTTCTTCGCAAGGGGACATGGACGGGCGCCGGATGCCACCGGAAACGCGATCAGACGCCCGCCCTTGCCCCGCAGTTTCCGGAAACTAGTACCTCCGAGGTACTAGTTTTTTGCTCCGTTTTATCGGCGGTTCGCCACAGTTCAACCACGGGAGCTCTACGCTCCCCAGATGTTGCCGTGTGATCGTGCCAGGTAACTCCGCCTCTCTTCCGTCTATTTAGCGTGGCTTCTGCTCCGTGTGAAGGCCTAGGTTACAAATATACAAATAGTGTATTTTTAAGCAAATATCTGTAGTAAAAGGATATATAGATAAGGATGAGTTGTAGGAAGACATGCTTAGTGAAGTTCCCCAGCAATGCCTCTTAAATCTTGGAACAAGATTCTTTGAGAACCATTCTTTTAGCCATGTATATCTCAGTTTCCGAAAGTGGCATTTAAGCAGAGTACAGCTTTATTCTATATTTGTTCTGTTTTGCAGAGGTGGCTTCCATAGAGAAAAAAGGAAAATAAGTCTGCTGTTAAAGCAGAACCGATAAGCTAGCAGAGGCTTTCACTGAAAACAGTAGATAACTATGGATTTACATCAGTACGATGAAAGCCAAGTCAGGTTCTCTGTAATCATAGACCATGAATAGTCCTTCACGGCTGGGTATGAAAAGATGTTTTACCTTCTATTCCAGTGCCAAAAAATTACCCAATTTTAATGACCCTGATAGCCACATCAGCGTCTGATTAAAAGAGAGAGGATACTATACTAGCCAAAGAATATGGGACCTTGCCCCTTAGACATATATGCCATACTCTCTCCCCCATTTATACAGAAATGCACACAGTGGTGAGCATGGCTATAAAACTGATCTCTGGGCTTGGAATCCAGATTTTCAACTATTGCTTTTAGCTAGGCACCGTTACCCTAGAGGCTCTTACTCTGTAATTAAAAATGAGACTCATTTTTCGCTGATGCCCCACAGTTCTGCAGGGCAATCAGCTTTTATCATGGATCCAAGTCTGGTAGCCACTTGTTGCTCATGCTACACACTATTGCCATGTGTTTGGAACTTGATTACTTTAGATAGTTATTTGGGTCTCTATCAGAAACTATCCTTCACTTTTTTTAAAAAAAAATGGCTGTGTAATTTTCAGAACACTGTCCCAGGTCTATGTTCAGTCCAGATAGTCTGGACAGTAAACATGGAAGTGTTGCACAGTTGCTTAGGCCATGTGATGGGTGTCTGCTTACTCCAACACTACCATTCCCAAATGGCACTTTGAGAATGCACAGGAGTCAAAACATTCTGAGCCAATTTATAATGCTTGAAAGAAAGAGAAGTTTTTGCGAGGAAGAAAAGGAGGATTACGTAGGCCAGTTTGGGTCTGCATTAGTGAAAAAGATGGGGTAAGAATGAAGAAAGTAAGTGAAGTAAGTAAGTAGGTAAATGAACTTAGGTTTGTTTAAGTTTATACTGTGGTCACCATCTTGAGTACACATGGGGTCCATGCCATCTATCCTCCATGGATTTGAAGACCAAGAGTTCTTTTGATTAACGATACAGATGGAAGAATAGAATAGTTCTCCAATATGCACGATAGACATTTCTAAATACAGTTCAGCTTCCTGCTATGCGTGAAAGAGCAGGCTGTGCACTGCATGGTGCCCATGTGCTCATCTGCGCGCTTTTACATGGGTGTGTGCAAGAGGAAAACAAGGCTTCCAGTGCTCAGTCTGGTATTTACTTCTAGAGGTGCTGGTGAGGGAGCTGAGGCCTGAAAGATATCAGCAACTCACATTAATAACAACTGAACAAGACTTTCCTAAAGGGCAAAAATCGGGGAAAGTGATTTACCTGGGACAGGAATTTGAAAAATGAGGACTGTCTCTGGCAAATAGGGATAGTTGGAGGAGATGGAATATGGAATCTGGGTTTCTCAACCCATGGTGCAGTTCTATAGCCTGGTATTCAAACCGCTGCATGAGCTTGCACTTAAAGACCCATCCTGTATTGCATTTGGTGAGCGTATTCCTCACAGGGCACTTCTCTAGAATAATTAGCTTATTGGTTAATTCATCCCGGTATGCAGGATAATGTGATGGTTTGACTTCACCTTTGATGCAAATAGGATTGCCAACTTGAGGAGGGGTGTGTGTTTCTTTAAGGGCTTCAGAAACTCAGTGAAATGCTTTCCTGTCCTGGAAGCCCTAAACAGGTGCCATTTCCAGATGAAGGATGAGGGGAAAAACATTTTTGGAAACTGAAGACTTGGTGAAGGAGGATTCCCCCCCATTTAATGTATTAAAAAAAATCCTGTGTACTCTGTATTGAACAACAACAACAGATGTCCTAGGAGTGAATGCAGGGCTGTAATTCACTCTCAAGGTTCTGTTGCTGTTCATAAACTGCTCAAGCGCTTTATGACATAAGCAGAGTCCCTCAAGTGAATTACAGCCATCTATCCACTTTGGGGCCATACATTATCATATGTAACTGGCAGCCAAGATACAGTTGGCTCATGTCACAGACTGGCTTTGCAAGCAGATTTCTAATAAGGCAGAAGCGAATCTGTTATCAGTAGTGGAAGGTTTATTTTTTATGGCTCCCTCTGTTATTAGGAGGGGGAGAGAAGAGAAGAGCATTCACAAGTTTCCCAGTAAGCTGAAAGCCGGGGATGGAAGGTGGGGAGGAAGAATGGCTGTTAGGGACATCAGCAAGGGAAATGTGAGTGCTTTTAAATCTTGCGCATCCCATGTAGCCACCATTTCATTTGCCCCAGCTGCTTTGCATGATAATGGTGGAACCGTACATTATCCATATGAAGTGATATGTGAAACAGGTGTTCTGTCCCACAGCAGGTTAAAACGGGCCGTATTCCTTTGGGAAATAGACATTTCACGGCAACAATAACAACAACAACGAAACAGGGGCCCAGATGGGAGATATTTCTGTATCAGTGAAGCTTTAATATCTTCATCTAATAAAGATTTAAGATGCTTCTCATTCTAACACAGTTTTCAACTTATGGCTTAGAATTACACCAGAGACACCATTTGTGGCATACAGTGACACGTACAAAATAATTGACCTATCACAGCTTTATCATCAGTAATAAATAATGATTTTTATGCCTGGTTTTCCTAATCCCCAGGGTGAAGTTTTCGGAGTGTTGCAGTTACGGAACACAATGGTGGCAAGTCATGGAGCACCAACATTTCCTGCAGGCAAACCCATTACAGCTGGTTGCTTGCTGCTGGGGCCAGCCTTCATTGCCACTTTCTCTGCTTCAGTGCTACAATGCTTGTCTGGAATACGGGAAGTATATCTTGAAAAAGCAAGTATCTTTTAGCCGAGATACTACTACCTTCAAGTCAGAAACTAGAACAGAGATAGTTGGCATGAGTTCCACCATGGTACTTGGGAGAACCTGGACCAGGAGGGCAGCAGCAGGAACAGAAACATCTTTCATGTAAGTCCTACAGGGTCCAAATGCCCTGAGGCAGCACATCTGCTGAATTAGACAAGCCACAGAGATGTACCAGATGAACAGTCTTTGTCACATTTAATTTCGTTTTGCCATTTGCTATTTCAGAAATCTTTATGGGCTTCTCATGGAAGTATACCTTCACCCCCTGGGACTGCAAATGAGGTTTTGTTTTTTAAAGTATTTTTCTAAAATGCTGTGTAATATTTTTGGGGGGGATTTGTTCCCAATCCACCTGAAACAGATGTGTCTCCCCTCCCCAAAGTTGGGAGCCTACATGGTTGGGTATCATGAGGTGAACAGATATGGCTTTTCTGGGAAAGCAGTTAATGAAAATCTAAATGCATGGTCACAAGGAAGGAAATTGATCAAAACAACAAAAAAAGGAAGAAGATGGTATACTCTGGAATAAGGCAAGGCACTATTGCCATCTGACCAACAGTAGAAGATTCTGTACCACTTTATCATGCACATGATTTTCCATGAGGAAAAAAATTGGAAGAGCAGTGATGATCAGAATCTAAAGCTTCCTTCATTCACAGTTCGTACCAAATTGCATGAGGGGGGAGGGGGAACTCTGGTCTGCCAATAATAAACCCTGGTATGCTTGATTCTGATGATAAAACTGACATTGTTGAAAGCTTCAGTGAATCATCATGAACCCTTTTGTCCTCCTGCTGTATACTTTCCCTGACTGTTCACCAGAAGAAAAATGGCTTTAAAAGAGGGTCCAGCTCTCCACCAACTCATACTGTGTGCAGTAAATCTCTTCCTGCGTTCTGTATTGTAGGGATTTGATGTGATACAAGTTGGGTCACACTGTTCCAAAAGTTGCTTCAGTTGAAATGTAGTGGATTTCCCCATATATACCTAGTCTTACCCTGCTATTCCTCCCAGGAGCTCATGGTTCTTCCTTCCCCTTTTTATCTTCACAACAACCTTGTAACATGGATCAGACCGAGTGGCTGATCCATGGTCACCTAGTGAGCTTTCATGGAAGGATAGAGATTTGAACCCAGCTCTCTGAGATGCTGGTCTAACATACTAACCCCTTTGCCACACTGGATCTCCAAGTTGTGTCATTGCGAAGACAATGGAGCCTAGCACCTTAGTCTACTTGTCTATTTGCTAGTATAGTAGCCCTGACCTGGATAGCCCAGGCTAGCCCGATCTCATCAGCTATCAGAAGCTAAGCAGGGTCGGGCCTAGCTACTATTTGGATGGGAGACCTCCATGAAATACCAAGGTCATGACGTTGAGGCAGGCAATGGCAGACCACCTCTGAACATCCATTGCCTTGAAAACCCAACAAGGTTGCTGTAAGTCAGCTGTGACTCGATGGCCAAAAAAAGAAAAAAGAAGGAGCTATAGGATCAGGCTGTTACTTACTGATATTTATATTGTAACAAAAGCCCTCCCACTTTCCAAATATGCTATTTAGCATTTTTCTAAGGGTCACCAAGTGCTTTGCTTTATATATTTCTATATCAATGTGCTGGCATGCACAGAACCCTAGGCACGGTGGCACATAAGTATTCAAGTGTGGGTAGTTTGCAAAAATTGTAACGATGAAATAAGGAAGGTGTGAAGTTAGAGGCTTGATTTATATGAGGAAAACTTGCAGTGCGAATATTGTTGTGGGCCAGGCTCCTAGAGACAAGATTTGTTAGTACAAACTGTCTCTAAATATTTATGCTCCGCTAAATAATTGCTAAATAATTCCAGTTCTCAGCTGGAAATTCAGGTTTTGGACTAGCCTAAATTAGTCATGGAGTAAGATGGTATATTGGTATTTTATACAGCAGGACTCTTACCCAGTGACACTTGTAAGTTCCAGGGTATAATTAATATCCCTTTATAAAGTGCTCTCCATGGCCTGACACTGGAGCACTTCTTTGAGAAGTATTTCGTTAAAATAAATGAAGCACTTAAAGGCAATATATTCAGGGTTATTTATCTGAGAATTATTAAAGACATTTACATTTTCTAGCTCCAACTGTATGAACTGCACTACATGAACTCTTCGCTTTTTTCCCCCAGTCACCACTCGATGTGTCGAGGCCACGTGCATGTGTGAGTGCATGAAAGAGAGACAAATTATTCTATCACAGTCTGCAAGGTGCTTTTTCAATGGCCCGTTTTCCCACACTTTGCCAATAGCTTCTGTGCTCAAGATTAATGATGGGTCCCCTCCAAGAAATATTGATATAGAGAGATTCTAGAAGAAATGACTTTTTATGAACACATATTAATACATATCTGGGAAACAGGGACCAAAAGCACACCACTGGCAATGACTCACTACTGGAACACTGTTGTATTGGGATTATGCTAAAATTACAATCCAGAAACAGCAGCATGTAGAAACCTACAGCCAGGGATCTGAATGACCAGGAAACAAACAAAATGTATGTAAACTCACAATGGTATCAAATTTAAGCATTTGTAAATTCCACTGATTTCAGTTGAAGAGTTAAACCTTTCCTCTTTGAAACTGATGGGATTCAGGCAAACCCAATCTCATAATCTCTTGGAAGCTAAGCAGGGCTGACCCTGACAAGTATGTGGATGGGAGACCTCCAAAGAATACCAGGGCCGAGAGACAGAGGCAGGCTATCAAGCCACTTCTCTGAATGTCCTCCATGCCCCAGTAGGATCTGCAAGAGGTTGCCATGACTTCCAAGCACGGGCACACATGCACATACGAATGAGGAAGGAAG
Organism: Gekko japonicus; assembly: GCF_001447785.1. Taxonomy (NCBI): domain Eukaryota; kingdom Metazoa; phylum Chordata; class Lepidosauria; order Squamata; family Gekkonidae; genus Gekko; species Gekko japonicus. The sequence continues at coordinate 1,434,389 of NW_015176456.1, read as the reverse complement.
GAAGGAAGGAAGGAAGGAAGGAAGGAAGGAAGGAAGGAAGGAAGGAAGGAAGGAAGGAAGGAATTGACAAATGTTTAGCAGATTGTGCCCTTTTTTATTATATTTCTGCTTCATCCAGCCAAGTCTGGTGTATGATTAATTCATGGAAGATAGGCGAGGGTTTCGAAAAACTGTTCAGTGGTTTGCTAAGAGAAGGCTGGGAAGAAGACTGGGAGATGGAAATGCTTTAATACATCTAATCTCTCTTCCCTTGACTTCATAGAATCATAGAGTTGGAAGGGACCTCCAGGGTCATCTAGTCCAACCCCCCACACAATGCAGGTAATTCACAAATACTTTCCCCCCACACCCCCAGTGACCACTGTTCCACTCCCAGAAGATGACAAAAACTCTCCAGGATCTCCAGTCAAACTGGCCTGGATAAAAATTGCTTCCTGACCAAAGGGGTGATCAGCATTTCCCTGGGTGTGTAAGAAAAGGCCACAAGAACTAAGCACTGAGGCAACCCTTCCTGCCCTCCCTCTCATGATCTGTCTAAATTCACAGAATCAGCATAGTTGTCAGATGACCATCTAGCCTCTGTTTTAAAACCTCCAAAGAAGGAGAGCTCACCATCTCCTGAGGAAACCTGTTTCACTGAGGAACCACTCTGTCAAGAAGTTCTTCCTAATGCTTAGTTGAAAACTCTTCTGATTTAGTTGTTGTAGATTTCCTGGGCTGTATGGCCATGGTCTTGGCATTGTAGGACCTGACGTTTTGCCAGCAGCTGTGACTGGCATCCTCAGAGGTATAATACAGAAAGATGGAGTACTCTCTGTGTCAAGTTGAGAAGAAAAATGTAGGCAGGTAATTTATATCTACTCAGGAAGGTGGGGTAGGGCTGAGTCATTATCTTGCAGGAGTTCCCCAGGCTGTGACATGCTAATGGAGGAGCTTTCCTGAGGAGGTTTTTTTGCATATGGATTGGCTGTTGAAATTCTAATCTTATCTGTGGTGCTATTGTAAGATGTAGAGCATTTCGTGTTTTTTAGGACAGGAAAACCATGCCCTATTTATTTTTAAACTCTCTTCTTTCCTGTTGATATTGTGTTTATGTTTATGAATTTCAATGGCTTCCCTGTGCAATCTGACATGGTAATTGGATGTGTTGTCCAGCCTTCTGTCCCAAGCAGATTTAATTTCAACCTGTTGGTTCTGGTCTGACCTTCTGTCAATTCTGGCCACCATAGCTATCATCCTAACAGTACCTTCTCTAAGTGGCATTGGTACATGCTCACTCCATTTAATCTCCTCACACACACATATACACATATTTACTTCCTTCAGCACACAGAGGTATTCACCTTAGTCACACAGGACAGGATAAAGCCAGTCTGAAGCTCAACCAGTGGGTTCGAGGAAAAAAGCCCACAGGAAAAAAGCCCACACGGAAAGAAGCCCACATGGAAAAATACCACGTAAAGTGCCATAGATATTTATAATGGTGGATAACCATTCATCTCCACTTATGAGAATGAATAGGTATACTATATATATAATTGCCTTACAAGGTGGTCATTTTCAGCTCTCCCATTGGCTGTGCTATGCACTCCATCAGCCATTGGCCCATCAACCACCACTCAAGAGTACTCGCGTGCCATTGGCTGGGGGCTGGGTCCGCTTCTCTCCCCCACCCACTTCCAGCCTGGACACTCTTCCCTCACAGAATTAATTATCAAAACAGCTGTATCTCCTGTGGGACTAACTTTTCCCTTAGTGGCTGTTGCTAGGCAACCAAGCTTGGTTTTGTCAATAAAGAGGACAAAGGAAGGAAATCCTTTCCAGGCCTTTGTGAGGGACTCATTGGGGCCAGTCCTAACTAGGGTTGCCAGCTCCAGGTTGGGAAATTCCTGGATATTCTGTGTCTAAGGAAGCCAGTCTAAGAAAGCTAAAGTTTGGGGAGGGAAGAGGCCTCAGCTGAATAGAATGCCATAGAGCCCACCCTCCAAAGCAGTTATTTTCTCCAGGGAGGGAAGAGATCTGTTGTCTGGAGTTCAGTTGTGATACTCAGCAATCTTCAGGCTCCACCTGGAAGTTGGCTACCCTAGTCATAGCAGTTAGCATTTCAGAGCAGGGTCTGCTAGACCCAGGTTCTTGCTGTGGAAGTTGAGTGGGTAATGTTGGACCAGTCATAGGCTTTCAGCCTAACCTGCCTCACAGGGTTGTTATGCAGCTCAAAAGGAGGAGAGGAGAGTGGTGTAAGCTGCTTTGGTCTCCACTGTGGAGAAAGATTGTACTTTTCCTCCTGAGGAATCATTGCTGTTAATCTCCAGGTGAGGGCTGGAGATGACTCAGAATTACAACTGCTTTCCAGATGGTAGGGATCATGGGCAGATAATGGTAGGCTGATGGTTGGCTGGGAAGGAGATAGGGTTGCCACCTCCAGGTTGGGGAATTCTTGGAGATTTGAGGGGTGGAGCCTGGAGAGGGTGGGGTTTGAGGAGAAATGGGACCTCAGACAGGTACAATACCATAGACTCCACCATCCACCAGCCATTTCCTCCTGGGGAACTATTGCTGCCATTCTCCAGGTGAAAGCTGGAGATCACTCAGAATTAAAACTGCTCTCCAGACAGCAGAGATCAGTTCCCCTGGAGAAAATGGCTGCTTTGCAGGGTGGACTCTGAGTCATTAGACTCTGCTGAGGTCACTTCCCCTCCTGATTGGGTCCCCACTGAGGATAAAAAAACCCATAAGATAACATTAAATAACAAATAATAACGGCAGTGGCAACCGTGTCATGTAGTGCTCTTAATTCCCTATTCCACTGAAGTCATCCCAGTGTAAATTACAAATGGTAAATTAATAAATTTAAAGTATTTAATTTTATTTTAAAATATTTCTATATAGAGTTTAATTTCTGTTATTTTTTTGGCCACCATAGCTATCATCCTAAGATTGCTATGGTGGCTGAGATTGTCAGACTAGTATCTGGGTGACCTGGGTTTGAATCCCCACTTGTGCCATGGAAGCTTGCTGGGTGACCTTGGGCTAGTCACACTCTCTCAGCCTAAGCTACCTCACAGGGCTCTTGCATGGATAAAATGAAGGAGAAAAGTATGATGTAAGGTGGTTTGGGTCCCCACTGGGGAGAAAGGTGGGGTATAAATGAACTACCTAAATAAATAAAAAATAAAATTGTGTGAATAACCCGAAGAACATCTAATTTACCAAAGAACTTTGGACTTTCTCATTCTATGTATCCAGCAGGGACAGGGACTAGTCCTCTTGAGCTGATACATGTTTGAATATTTATGCAAAACTATCTCCTTTATGCATCCTCAAATAGTCCTGATCTAGCTTAATCAATTAAAAGAACATTAAATGTGTTTGAATATCTCAGCTCTCTCTCTTATCAATATAATTCTCAAATGTTTTCCCTTTAGCGCCCAAGGTGATGAAAAATAGATTCATTTACTCTCTAACTGCTCATAATTGTGGCTTCAAGAATTTTTCTCCTGATTTTTTGAAGCCACAAGTAGATTTTATGTGGCTCTAAAGCTGCTGTTGGTTTTCATCCCACAATACTCAAGGGTATCACTCTCCTTCAGGCAGCTATTGTTTGCAATCAGGAGATAAAGGCACTCTTGATAAAACTCCCATAATTGTGTTAATATTAATACTTTGGTAGATACTTTATTCTCCAGTGATAGCTTTAAATGGTTTAGGGTTTGGGTTCCCCCTCCCTCTCTTACATTCCTACCTTTTTAAAAATAGAAACATTAACAGCTTGATTCACACATCAGGGCAATGAAGATGATCCTCACATTTTGTATGCCCAACATACCCCTATATCTATGGAAAGTTGTATAGTTACTCCCTACCCAGAGCTTATGGTCCTGCTTCTTGGGCCTGCTTAGAAAAGCTTGTTTCTCACATATGTCTACAGATTGATCTTCAGAAAAACTCACACATACAAATCTCTTTGGGACTGAACCACTTAAGATCTAGGTTTGGATGCTTCTTCAGGAAAAAAAAAGCCCATAGGTACATGGTGGAGTGCTGAATACGCGCTTAGGAAGATGAAGGTCCCAGATACATTCCTTGGCATCTCCAGCCCAAGACAGCAGATTTTATCTCTGAGAGTGTGGGGAACTGGACCCAGTGGATGGTAGCGCAGGTCTGGGAGGCATAGTTTGTTGCCACCTCTCACCCAACACTGGCCAGAAGACAACTGAGTTCCAGATGTGCTGCCAATACCTCAGGAACTTGGCAGAGACCCAGGTCTTGGAGATGATGACATACATAGGGCACACCCATCACCTCTTCCTGTGCCACCACTGTGTCACCACAGTACATCAACACCGTCCTCACCGTGGTGGAGCACCAGCCCTGTGTATAAAGCAGTTTCATATGAATGTGTTCATATAATGCTAGCGCATCAGGAAGAAAACTAGTTCCTGGTATGACAGAAGGAACCACTCTCTCTGGCATCCTTATATCAGAAACGTTCACAGGCAGGGAGTCTTTGACATACAAGACCGTTGTCTTATGTTCCCTGCTGTGCCTTCTGAATTGGTATAGCCCTAGGAAAGCTGAAGTATGTGCTTTTCAATCTATGCCCTTTTTGTATTATGATAACAATCCAAGTGAATTAAGGTCACACGTCCTTTGACATCAATTTGACTTCAGCATACCTAACTCTGTATTCATATTTGATTGTGGTCACTGAACATCAGGCTGCTCCCCCCCAAAAAAATATATTACTGCATCCTTTTATTTAATGCCAACAGTAGAAGCAAATGCCATACATTATATGTCAACCCTGCTGCTTGTGTAGAGTCACTTAGTTTTGTAACTGTGACTCTAGTGCTAGTCAATTTCATCGACTGTTCCTGAATTCTTGTAGTAAAAACAATGGATGTGGGTTGGCTTATTATGCAACCCAACAGTTTCCCTACAACTGTGCAAACATTGTGGTTGCTTGTGATGCTATGGCAAGAGGTGATGTGCACAAATGGCTCACTGTGTGGTATCCACCTTGTTATGTCTGCTGACCGCCACCAGGGGCCAGCGAATACCTCCGAGCTTGACTCTGTAGGAACAATGGGGACTAGGCCCCTAGTCTCTCCACTTGGGAACCAATAGGACTGTGGTGGGAGATTTAAACCCACCAACGGGACCTAGGGGAGTGCCCCCGGGTGTATATATAGTTGGCCAGCCGGCCAGTAGTTGTTGTCTTTGTTGTGTACCAGTAAACCATGCTGATCACTACATCCGTCTCAGTGGTTTATAAATGCGTCTAACCCACTACACTTCACACCTTCATGTGAATAAACAGAAATAATCTTCCCTGTGTCTGCTGCAACATGCCACCTGGTCTTAAGGCTTCTGTCTAGAACTGGGTTAATTCAAAAGCATAGAGAAATGGTAAGGTTCTGGTAGTTTAGGGGAACTTTCTTCTATGATTGAAGAAACTGAGTTTGAGGAGTAAACAGATAAACAAAGCACCTTATACTGAGTCAGAACATTGTCCCATCTCACTAGTGTTGTCTGCAGCAGTTTTCTAGGGCCTAAAGCAGAGAAAGGTCTTTCCCAGCTCCTGTTCCCTGATGCGTGGCCTTCACATAAAGCAGAATGCAGCAGTAGAATTCCCAGGTGATTGTATCATTTCCATCTATGGCTGAGATACTATTTTTTAAAATTTCCCCCGTGCAACAGACTTCCTGCAAAATTAGCACACCAGAGAGAAATAATCAAGCTCAGTCTTTCCCCTGCTGTTCTAGTTTGTTGCCTGCAGGGAATTTTCACTTTGGGGGAGTAGTATTTTAAAACTGTGATTCCTCTCTTGTATTTATTCTAGCATAAGCTTCCATGAGTCTGAGCTCCCTTCATCAGATTCATGAAGTGTGTATCTGTTAGGCAGATGTTTATACTGCAATCCATAGAGAGGTGAGTGGCAGGGCTACTGATGAAGTGAGCTCAGATGCATAAGAGCTGACGTTGCAACAAATGTTGCTTGTCTTTAAGGCGCTGCTGTACTCCTGCTTTATTTTCTTCCATTAGAAGTTTTAGCAAAATCAAGTGATTTCTTTGGTTGGTGGTTTTCAGCCAACCAGTATTTGCATTGTGCTGTTGGCGTAAAGTGACACTCACTAACTCTCACTGATGCAGCAGACTCCTCAACTCTCTACGGCGTCCATTTCATTGGGCATGCGTTGATGGAGGTATGGCACTGAGTATCATCAGTTTGCTGAATAACAGCAGGGATTCAGTTGCTTGCTCTCCCAAATGCTTAAGATACGCTTTCTCAACCTGAAATGAAAATCTTTTGTTCAGTGGCGTTTGCTTCGATCTGCTGGTTCCTCTCAAGAAAACATTCATTCCACCTGCAATGTGCTCTGTTGCTTTGCTCTAACGTCCTGCCCACCTGCAGGGTGGGATGTGATAAAATCTCTACTATGTGTCCTCAATTCTTGACTTTACAGCACTTCAAAGCATCATATCTGATGGTACAAGTGTCAATGTGTGCTCATATGCACATACAATGTGCTGGGACAGAAAAGCTCATGGACACAATGTGCCAATACAGCTGTTTTTATTGGGGTTATTCCGACAGTTACATTTGTGTCAGGACAAATGCAGCTATCATGACTGATACTGATATGATATGAAAGAATCTCTCTGTGGAGGCAAGTTGATCAAGTAATTAACTTATCACAGATTATTTCAACTAATAAGGCTAAACTGGCCCTTCTAATGGAGCCGCCACATGAGAAAGAAAATGTGGTGCTGCTGTGAGAGGTTTAGCCATAAACTGGGGGTCTCGTGGTGTACTATCCATCCTTCTGCACAGCAGACTTTCTGGCTGAACTTGTCTGAGAGGAGTGTCGAGGTTGTTAAGTCATATGCTATCCAGCAAGACTGGAACCTCACATGAATTCATTTGCAGAAAGAGACGTTTCAATTTCCTTGCCTTTGTCTAAAATAATACAGTCAATCAAGTCTTTGATCAACCGTCGTAACGGTTCCTTCATTAATGTATCTTCAGTAGCACTCATTAAGGGGGGGAAATCAGTGCCAATCAATCAAATTAAATTGGTGGCAATTTTCTCAGTTACTATAGAGGCGATAGGAATAGGACAAAGCAGGGCTGGCTCCGGGTTTTGCAAGGCCCTTGGCAAGATGCCCTTCCAGGGTTCTCATTCCACAAGGCCTTTTCTCCTTCTCCCCATCTGATGCACAGAGGCCAAGGCCAGGCAATGGCAATTGGTACTGCTGCTGCTCTCTGCTGTAGTCAAAACTCACTCACCTCACCTGCCTCAGTAAGTGACTGATGGGAAATAGCATCCAGCACCCAGCTGTTTTTGCCCAGGACAGGGTGGAGGAACTAGCTGCAGCCGCTTTAACTCGCCACCTATTCTCCTTGCTTTTCAAGACGGGCGAGTAAGTGAATGCCAGCAGCATCTTGATAACCACGAAGATGGCAGGTGGCAGGAGCTGTTGATTCTCAGCTGCAAGGACCGGGGTCAGCTCTGGACTTTCCAGGAGTGCTTTCAACAGCTGCTGTACAAGACTAACCTCTGTTCCCGGGACAAAGACAACTACTAGAAGAATGGGTCAAGACCTGGTGCTATGGAAGATCTGAAAGCAGAAATTTGAATGCTTACCAATGGATTTTTTAAAAAATCATGAAGTGCCAGTATACAGATGAGAATATAGGAATATAATTATGCTCTCTAATGTTACTGATGGGAATTTCCAAAAATGTCTAGTAACGTAACAAAGTCCCCTTTTTAATGTAATAATAATAATATAATAAAATCTTTCGATTTATTAATTGCTCAATCCTGCAGAGCTGCTGGCTCTGAGCGATTTACAGTTACTAATATACACACAGGACTAACAATGATTCATAGGGGGTAAGGGAGGACAACATATAAATCTTTTAAGTCACACGCGTTTGCAGCTGACAGGGATTTTTGTTCAGCTGTAGCCTCAGACATGTTCCAGACGGCATTGACTTGGCTTGGCTTGATGACGTCAGTTTTTCCAGGACTGCTTCGAGTCTCAGTGCCACACTGCCACCGCCTGGCCGGATTGGGCCATCGCAGGCTTCTTAATGCCGAAGAGATCTTTCCAGGCTTCCGAGCTGCCGAGCTGGACATTCCGTTTCGCCGGCTAACACCTCCCCCCCACCGGGGGGGGGGGTTTAGTGTGCCCACCCTCTCTAAGGAGTGGTACCCATTTTATCTACTCGCCGAAGCTTTCGAACTGCTGGGTGGACGGCGAGCTGGGGACAAGGCTGGTAGCTCACACTGACAGCAGCAAATATGTTTATAGAAGTAAAAACTATCATTACTGTGGGTAGGAGGTGGGCTTGGTTTGTCTTTCATTCTTGAAAGTTTCCATGATAACTGGTTGTGCCTGTGTGACCACAAAGATTAATTCTGGTAGTTATTGTTTTAAGGGGTCAAAACAGTACTACTTTTGCACCTACGACTTGTTCAAGGATGACAATCGGTTACTGTTTGAACCACCACTGGTATGGCATGTATGTTATGTTGATCACCTGCAACAAATTGACTTTAGGTTTGCACTGACTGACTGAATCCATCCCAGACCTTATTCTCATTACCTCATAAAACCCCAGCAGTGTAGAACACATGTGAAAAGAAATAGTTTCCACAAGGGAAACAAACAAACAAACAAATACCTTTGGACCCTTTTTTGTCAGTAGGAGATCAGTGGGTGGATCATGCCTCTGCCATTTCTAGTCAAGACAGTTTTTCTTAGGCAGTAATATGAATAGGAGCCCACACTTTGGGGCATTCTTAGTAGAATTTTCCAGACAGTTCCAGTCAACTGTGAGGGAACACTGTCATTGGGAATGGAAATGAAGGTAGGGCTTGCTGTTGTAGTTTCAAAGCATATTCTTCACATATTTTCTGGGACCTTCTGCGGCTTAGGCCTATTATGCACAGGTGTTTTATCTTGCTTTCACCATGTGTGTCTGGTAGGTTTTCTTTGTTGTTCTGTATTGATTTTCTTCCCTTCAATGCTCAGTTCACTTTCTGGTCGCTGTTTCCCCGGGTTTCCTGAAAGAGCTTTTGTGCCAATTTTTACCTTGTTTCACTTCCAAGCCAAAGGAAATCCAAAAGTATACAGATTCCCTTGTATTCCCCCCCACCCTTTTCCCACCCCTCAAATGTCACTTCCTGCCAGGGGTCATTTCATAGAAAAAGAGCTAGGGGAACTCATTAGCATAACTCATTAGCATACGCCACACCCCTTGACATCAGGGGCCCGGCGGTGGACCTGCAAGGCCAGCGGGAGTGCAAGGAAGCCCCGCCAAGGCCCTCCCTGGCCCCAGGCAGGCAGGGGTGGGGAGAGGCGGGGAGGAAGCAACTTACCCTCCCTCTTCTCCTGCCTCCTCCTGGCTGAATGAGGGCTGGAAGCGGGGTGGCCGGAAGCAGGGGGCGGGGCTTTGTCATGTGCCCCGCCCCCTTGCACCTCACCCGGGGGAACTGCGTTCCCCCGCATTCCCCCCGAAATGACCTCTGCTCCCTGCACACATCGAGTTTTTTTGCCCACTCTGCACCTTCTGTCATCCTCCCCCTTTCAACAGTGTACATGCTCCATTTCCCCCTCAATTAATTTTTTAATTTTTTTTGATGCAGCATGAGTCTAGTGATATGAGATTATCACTACTCTTGAATTGCTGAATAAAAAAATTAAAACAACAGGGGAAAGTTTAAAAGGAGCTGCGCGGAGTTTAGTTCTCTGCTGGCATTGACTTGAAAGGCGAATCACAGAGGAGGCAAACAGCATCCCCCCCCCTTTCAATTTAGTGGTGCAAGAGTAAAAATGTTCTCCAGAGCTTCTGCCAGAGGACTCCTCCCCCATAAAAATTGAAGCCCTGTGCAAACCATGGTGGAGTTGCAGCAAACTTTGCACAGGTGCACATGCACACACACAAGTTGCAAACAATCACAGCTTGCAATGCCAGTGTCACAGAACCCGAAGCCAAAATTAAAGGCTTACTACTCTGAAAATCTGCTGTAAAATGTGCGTGTGTAATGGGCCTCAGTGTACTAAGATTCTATTATTGCTTTAAATCAAAATTAAAGCCATTATTTCTCTCAGACTGGGTCTCAGCAGTCATCTATTTCAGTCATCTGGGGCCTTATGGTCATGGTTTGAATTGCTGTATTTTGTTAGAATTATTGTATTAAGTTCATTTGAAATATAAAATATATTTAAACAGTTGCTCTGTAGAACTTTCCAGACAATTCAAAAGGCTCTGGAGAAGGCTGCGACAAACCACACTTTTAAAAGCTTAGAAGTGCTGTGTAAACAGATAAAGGACTATAAAGGGTTCATTCTTTGCAGAAGCCAGAGTAACAGACTGTTCCAAGCAATCTGACTGGTTAGCATCAGCTGAGCAACAACAACAAAAAAGAACATCTTCAGAGAGCTGGATGCTGAGGAGAAGTCAGATTCTTGCCTTAACTGGGAAGAGAAGTGTACTGAAACTGTCTGTGAATAGCCCTGACATAAAGGCCCAATCTGCATTTAGTATTTGCTCCGCTGTTTTACCAAACCCACAGTGGAACAGAAATTCCCCTCTACATTACATGCCACTTTCACTTTGATTGATTGTCAGATTTTATGGCAGTGTCCAGACTGCATGCCGCTTTCACTTTGTTTGATCTCTCTGTTTTATTGTAGCATCTGATAGATTTATGGCTGTTTTATGGGAATTCATGGGTGACTGCAGTCAGTATCGTGTTGGCCTGGGGTATTTGAATGTGCTTTTGAGCTGCATCTTTTTCTGTTCCAGCGTGGGTTTGGTAAAACAGTGGAGCAAATGCTAGATGCAGATTGGGTCAAAAAGGGTTTAGTGCTGACAGAGTCAGATTTCAACCTTGACTGAACGCGGTCTGAATTCAGCAGTAGCTGAGAGCAGTATAAACACAGATAGAGAACTGGGGGGAAGTTTGGCAAGGAAGTTAGGGGTAGTAGAGAAGACTGCCATTCAGGCCAAAGGAAAGGGGATAGATTTTCTAGAGAGAGAGTCAAACAGGGAGAGTTATCTCTGAGGAGTACAGAATTCCCTGCTCTGGTGTGATTAGAAACCGCCTGTAGAGACCTTAAAAGTCAGTGAACAACTCAAGAAGAGTACTGGTGTTCCAAGAGAAGGGGATGGGTTACTGGGAAGAGGGTACCAGCCATCTGAGTACCAAAAGAGTCAGTGATTACTTAAATAAAGTGAACTAGAGTATTTGGGAAAACACTGGAACAAAAGGCTCTTAATATAAAGAGCTAAGTTACTGTGAATGAATTAAGAACCTCTCATTAGCCTGATATATAAAATCAAAAGTCTGTGCTTGTACTAGGTTTACCTCAGTAATTTCAGTCCCTGATTTCACCTGACCTTTCCCTTTGATGTTAAATAAAACATTTTGTTATTCTGGATTTTTAAAAGTGTCTCAAGTGCCATTTTCAAGGGTTTAAGTTAAAAAGGGTGATCCTATCCCTTCCCTCAGGGTCCTGGGCTGAGCAAATAGTCAAAATATACATTACTGACAGGGTGGGACAGCCAAAGTTTCTTCAGTGGAGAGGAAAACACGTTACCAGGGCTGCTCAGTCAGTGAAGGACCAGATAAATGGAAGGAGAATCTAGCCTCTGAGGGAGGGAAGTGGTTGGGGTCATCATAGAGGCATTCAGTTTGAATAGAAGGGAAAAGATGCTGCTTGCTACTGATTTTTCTCCACACATCTACAGAGACAAGCAACAGGACATGAAATGGAGGACTGTGGTCTCCTCAGCTTGCATCATCAAGGTTTTTTTTTAATTTCAAAAAGCAAAACTATTTGTAGTTTGTACACTTCAAACTGTTATGTGTGGGGAAGGGAATAAATGTGTTGATGTGGGAAAAGAGCAGTCTTCCTGTTGTTGTTTACTTTACCTTTTGAAAGAAATACTTTGACTGTCTAATGAACTGCAAACTTTCCAGGTATTCACAAGTACAGAGCAAGCATTAAGTGTCCACCAGTTATAATGTTGAATTATCTATCTCTCCTTATATATAGTGCTGTTTTGGGGTGGATGTTCCACACACTCCCACAGCATTTGGCTCGCTCAGCTGCCACTTGGAAGGTCTGCCAATCCCCTGGCTGCATTGCCTTGCTGCGTTGCCTCAGTCCCGCTCACACAGCCATGTTTCGATCTCAGTCTGGAGGGAGCCAGTGAAGGGGATGGATGCTCCGTTGGGCAGAGGCTTAGTAGGCAGCCCAGTGTGGTATAGGAGAGCTCCCCACTGATTATGAGCAACGGGTATTCCCTTTTCTCCTCTGCGCTTCCTCCTCAGGCGTTCCTTTGGTTCTTTTCCCCCCTGGACAGAGCAGCAACCCCTCCAAAGCCCAAAAGGGAAACAGAGGAGAGGCTGCCAGGAAGGGTGCCGAGGGGCGGGGGACTTCACAAGGTGACCCTGATGACTGGCCGGAAGAAGGAGGCAGACCTAGGGAGTGGCGGCAAACATGGGAAGCACTCACCTTCGCTGCCCCTCACAGCTTCTCTCCCTCAGCCACAAGGCCAGTGCTTCCTCAGGGAGAGAGCTCAGCAGGCAGCCCCTCAGAGAAGGCTGGCCACCGCCTTTCAAAGGCTCCCCCCGCCTTCCTTTAGCAGAAGCAGTGGGGAGGGTCTGGCTGAGAAGAAAGGAGCTGCGGCTCCTGGGAAGCTGGATGCTGGGAAGAGGAGTGGGAAGGAGCTGGCACCTAAAGTGCCACGGGAGCTGCATGCAGCACTGTGGGCAGAGCATAAACTGCAGGCAAGAGGTGCAGGAAGCCCCAGCAGGAGCCACCAATGGGCTGCCAGGCATGCAGGCACAGTGGATGGAGGAGCTCCCCCTCTTGCCTCACTGAGGTGTCCAAGCACTTTGGGGAGGCTCCGGGGCTGCCTGTCAGTCAGCGGCCACCTCTGTTTATTGAGAAAGAGTGGGCCAGGTACAAAGGAGGCCAAGACCGCCTGAAGGTGGTGGTGCCAGCAGGAGCAGCACCCTGCTTTCCCCACACCTGGCCCTGGTGTGGTCTCTCCCAGGCAGTGGGCGGGAGCTGACCCCACTCAGCCCGGAGAGAAAAAGGCTCCGAGTGTGACCAGAGAGCGAGAGGCAGTGGTAGTGCTCCCAACGACGGAGGAGCACTAGAATGCCTGACAGGTAATTCCACTCACCTCTTTGTCACAGCATGCAGCAGCACCCTGCTTTCCCCGTGCCTAGCCCTGGCGTGGTCTCTCCAAGGTGGTGGGTGGGAGCCGATCCCGCTCGGCCTGGAGAGACAAAGGCTCTGAGCACGCAGCCCTGCAGGAGCAGCAGAAGCCCGTCAGCTGCCAACGTGCGCCCGGGAATGTGTGGCCAGAGAGCGAGAGGCAGTGGAAGCACTCTGGATGATGGCGGATACATGCCGGATAATGCTGCTCACCTCTTTTCCGCAGCTCGCTCGGAGGAGGCCAAGACTGCCTGGAGGCACCAGTGGCTCCGCACGCCTGCTGGGGGGGCTCTTTCATTGTATTGCTTTTATACAATGGGCTTTGCTCCTAGTTTTGAGATATTACAGCTATTTAATTTACAGTCCTGAGCAAAGCATGTCTTCAAGATAAATTTCTGAAGAAATGGTTCTTTATGTGCAGTATCCACCATCTTGTCAGAGGCACTGCATCCATAATGCATAGCAGTTTATAGTGTGCACCACCACCAACAACCACCCCCCACAACCATATTGTACTTTATTTATTTATTTATTTTTATTTCATTTATACCCCGCCCTCCCCGCACACGGGCTCAGGGCGGCTTACAACACATTTTTTTTTCCCTACTGTTGGGAGTAGGATTGGGGAGAAGCAATGTGCACTAGCAATTCCTAGGAGAAATTGGGGAGTGGGGTCTGGTGTGTCAGCATTGTGCTGGTGTGCTGACATTGCTTCTAGAATTTCCAAAAACTCTATGGTTTTACCACAGAGATTTTCTAAATTCTAAAGTGTCTAATGAGGTTCTTCCTGGAAGTGACATCAGTGCACCAATGTGATGCCAGTGCCCCTAGCCCCATCCCACCCTAGTTTCTTGCAGGGGTTGCTGGCTGTGACATGGAAACTATAGGCAAGTATTGCTCTATCATCTCTATCATTTCTATCACTCTCACAGTCTGAATCCAAAACCCACTCTGAGCCTCAAAGCTGTCTTTCATTGGTGGTGGCCACCTCAACACATGGGGATACTGATACCTTTTGCTATCTACACATCTGCTGTCCTATGGCTGCCAGCTGTGTGTTGGGAAATTCCTGATGATTTGGGGTGGAGCCTGGTGGACAGAGGACTTCAGCAGGGTATAATGTCATAGAGTTCATCCTCCAAAGTGGGCATTTTCTCCAGGGTTGCTGATTTCTGTCATACGGAGATCAGTTATAACGCCAGGAGATATCCAGGTGCGTGTAGAGGTTGGCATCCCTATAACTTCCACACCATTAGCTGTAACACAGCAGAAAGGTTTCTGATGTGCCACCAATTAGGCAATCACTCACTACATGTGCATCTTGTCTATATCTACATATTGCATTCAAGATGAAAATGCTGAAAAAGCATCTTTTGGAAGCTTCATCCAAGCCCAGCATAACCCAGCTTGCAGACCAGGCACTGAGACCTGGGGAGGGGTGAGCCCAGGGTAAGCAGAGGGTCTACAGCCTATCCCAACCAAGCCCCAGGGCACAGCTGGAGGAGGAGGAAAGCTGGCAGCCTTGCAGGGAATGGGCCAGGTGTGGCTGGGGAAGCGGGGATTAGTGGGTGGTGGAGAGGGGTGGGGCTGGACTGCCTCTTTAAAAAGGGCTCCTTTAAGTGGTAAAGGAAAAAGGCCAGGTGCAGCTCCAGGCTGTGGAAGGTATTGCCTGGGGAAGAAGAAGAATGTGAAAAGAAGATTTTTATACCTCACTTTTCTCTACTTTAAGGAATCTCAAAGTGGTTTGCAACTGCATTCCCTTTGCCTCCCCACAACAGACACCCTGTGAGGTAGGCAGGGCTGAGAGAGTTCTGAGAGAACTATAATTGGCCCAAGGTCATCCAGTAGGCTTCATGCGAACAAGTGGGGAATCAAACCTGGTTCTCCAAATTACAGTCCCTTACTCTTAGCCAAAGGAGCTGTGGTGGCTCAAGTGGTTAAGACGCTGAACTGCAGGCTGTGGAAGATCAGTAGTTCAGCAGTTCGAGACCCGGGTGCCGCATGACGGAGTGAGCTCCCATCTCTAGTTCCAGCTCCTGCCAACCTAGCAGTTTGAAAGCAAGAAATTGCAAGTAGATAAATAGGTACCACTTCGGTGGGAAGGTAATAGCAATCTGTGCGCCTTGATGTTTAGTCTAGGGTTGCCAGATCTTTTAAACTCACTGGCGGGGGAGGCTCCGTCCCGTCCGGGAGCAGGCTGGGCGCGTGTGACGCAGCTTCGGGGGCGGGGTTCCCCCCGGGCCCCGATTCCGCCGGGGCGGAAATCGGGGCTCCGAAGCAGGGGACTCCCTGCCCCCCGGGCACATTTGGCAACCCTAGTTTAGTCATGCCGGCCACATGACCACAGAAACATCTTCGGACAGCGCTGGCTCTTCGGCTTTGAAATGGAGATGAGCACCGCAACCCTAGAGTCGGACTCGACTGGCTTTCGAGCAAGGGAACCTTTACCTTTACCTTTTTACTCTTAGCCACTATTGCATGCTGGCTCTCCAAGGAAGGAACTACATGACACACAAACCCCTTCCTTTCCTGTTCTGAGGCCTGGGGAGGCCCTTCAATGACACCTGGCAAGACAGCTAAAGGATGGCCAACAGACCTGGTGAAGGGGGAGTGCCACACTGCAGACACCTGAGAGGGGTATACATTCCTCCTGTGAGGATTTCTCTGCAGTTTCTCCTCTTCTCTGTGGATGCCAACTGAATTCACTGCTCCCCATTTTCAAGAAATAACTCATGACTTTTAGAAAAATATTCTTGTCTCTTTTGATTTTCCGAAGGTATCATTGTTTACTGGGATCCTTTTAGAAGTAATTATTATTATAAAGTATCTCAGTCTTGCTCATTAGGGAGGATGCCAGATTTGAGTATTATGTGTTTGGGTATTCTTGTGGAGGTCTATATTTTACGTTACAATGAGTAAAGGCTTCACAATTAAAGGAATATTAATAATCTCATTAGGAAGGTTTTCCCCCCCTTGCTAGCAAAAGCCCACATGAACAACTGAAGTATTAATTGTTTTGTCTAAATCCTGTGGGAGTTTAGATTCTGGATAGCAATTGAGCCAATAAGACAAAACTAAAAGTTACAGAAATAAATACAGCCGCAAATCTCAATCAAGCAACATAGAATTTAGCACATCAAAGGGAAAACCTTTACCTATTATTAATTATGACAGTAATTTCTATCTCATAACATTTCACATAGCAACTGTCACCAAGAAAATCTGCATTTTGAGCTGATGGCACATCTATCTGCCTGAAGCTTTTTTTTTTTTTTTAAGCTTATTACCATTCCATCTTCCCTTCCATCAACTGCTTAAAATCCTGATACCACAAGATGGTGAAATAGAGCCCTTGGAACATACAAGACGACCCACTGAATGGCTAAGAATTAGTCATATGCACATTGAATGGGGATCCAAAATTCACTAGGCCTTATTCATTGCCCCTCTGTTTAACTTTATATAAGTTAGTTAGGTATTGTTTATAGTACATGTAATGACTTGACCTAAAAAGCACCTCCCTGGCAAGTTCCTGCAGCATATTTTTCTTATTAAGAACTTAATTAATAAATAAGCACTGTTATCAGTCTTTGATCATGGCTATCGGCTAGTGGAAGTTGATCTATCTCACCTTTACTCACAGTACTTAAGATGCCTTCTGGCAAATTTATGTTTAGGGCTGGAGAACAGTACGTTCTTGCACAGTCATCAAAATTCATGAGAAATTGTACCACTTCAAAAGTCACATGCAAGGTAATGCTAGCCGTAGTCCTAGTGATCTTGTAAGACTTCTTAGTGTGCAATCCTGGGCAGAGTCACTGGGCGATTTCTCACTAGAGCTGCCTCGCAGCACAGCACCGTTTGCCCCAACACAAACATGTCAATTTCACACCCGAGGCTGCGGGGCTGCATTTGACTCGGGGCTTCGCCCGATTTCCTCCGCAGTTTCATGATCCTCAAAAACCAGGATCACAAAACTGCGGAGGAAATCGGGTGAAGCCCCGAGTCAAAATGCAGCCCTGGAGCTTCGGGTGTGAAATTGACATGTTTGTGACGGGGCAAACAGCGCTGTGCTGAGAGGCAGCTCTCGTGAGAAATCGCCCACTCTAATGTGGAGTAACTTTGAACTAGATTGTACTGTTACAGCCTAATCCTGGGAACGGGCTTCAGTAACTGCCCCACAAAGAGCAGTTTAACCTGTGACAGCTGAAGTTACATTTTACACAAATCAGACAGAGATGACACATACTGCCTCTGTTGCCTTGAAAATTACATGGTAAGGATTGGAGCAAGTATTGTACACTATCCTGACTGGAGTCAAACTTTGTTCTACTGCTTCAGACCAACAGGGCTGCCCACCTGGATCTGACCTTGTACTCACTGTCATGGCTTTGCCCGGGCTTTTAAATGAAGAATTCCACTTTCTCAAGCCCCCCCCCCCCCATCCTCTTTTGGCCGGAGGACTGTTTTATGGCCTTGTGGTTTTATGACTTGTTTTAATATTGATCATTTTATGTCTGTTGTTTTTATTATTTTTTATTGCATTGCTTTGAACTTGTGAGCTACCTTAAGTGGGTCTTTGGAGAGGTGGCATATACATATTCTAAATAAATAATTGGGTGAATAACCTTTAGGATTTTTTTTTAAAGCACTGCCTCTGTCTTCATGTCACCCTCCTAGAAAACTGTCTTTGATCAGAGATCACTGCCTCTCAAACTTTTTGAAGTGGGACCCACTCTAAGCTTACTGTACTTTTGGGACCTACTTGCCAAGCAACTACTTCCCCCCTTCCCATCATAAAATGCAGAAATCTCGCATCAGTTAACCACTGAACAAGTTTATATTTTGTCATGTTTAATAGTCATAAATATATAGCTGTATTGACCAAGAGGCTAAATTCCATGGCCATTTTGTACATTACACACAGGCAAATCCAAATTTTTCACCAAACCTCCCATGGCCTTCTTTCCCAGCTGAACCTGTTTGTCTTCCTTCCTCCTGGCATCACGACCCACCAGCAAGACAGCTAGGGTTGCCAGCCCCCAGGTGGGAGCAGGGGATCCCCTGATTTGGCGGGCTCCTGTCCACCACCAGCCAGCTGGCTAGTGGAGAAGTCCCGCCCCCAACAGCCACCACCCAGCTCAACGTCCCCAGGATGATGACGTGACATGGAAGTGACATAATCACACAGCAGGTGTTGCACATGGTGACCTCACCCATAGGCGTAGAGTTCAGGGGGGCGCAGGGGCGGGGGCTACCTCCGAAATTTTCCGGGGGAGTCTCAGCCTCCCCCGGGGCTTGTGATGCTTGCAAAAACAAAACCCATCCCTCTTCCCGGTTTGAAAGCGGAAGGTTTTTTTAAACTTTTTTTAACAACTTTTTTTTTGCCAGTTTGGGGGCGGTCGCCCTGGCTGTGCTCGTCCAGCCAGCTCAGCACCTCCTCCTCCTCCTGGTCCCCTCTGTCGGCGGGGGGAGGGAGGGAGAGAGAGCGCCAGGGGGCTGCTGCCGCAGAGGATGCCAGACCTTGTAATCCCCGCGCTTTGCTGGGGGCGGGGACTGAGCAGCCTGCCAGGAGAGTTTGGCCCCGGTTCCCACGTGCAGCAGCCGGGTGTGCCTGGCGAGGAGAGGGCAGGCTCCGCAAGCCCGGGAGGGGGAGGAGGAGGGGGAGCCGGCCTCACTCCTTGAAGGGCTACCTTTCTGCTCCCGCCTGGATGGCTGCAAACAGCAAAGGCTCTTCTTCCTCCCAGCCTGAAACAGATCCTCCTGAATCTCCCTGATTCTTTCCCTGAAACAACACGCAGCCACCATCGGATTGAAAGGTTTGTGAGCAACACCCTAGATGGTATCATGGATCTAACGCTTCATGATTCTTTGTGGCACAAAAGGTATTTTTCAAAATGTGGGACCTCTGGATTTAGAAAGTGCCCCAAAATGCCCAGCAGTCTGCTGTCCATCTGCGAGCATGGTCAGGCTGTCTGAAGGGGGATGTACTAAAAGGAAGGACAGGATTGCCCATTGGAAACAATGGGAGAGGCTTGAAGGCCCATTGAAAATAATGGGAGCTAGGAATGTCGACTAGACTTGCATGGACTCCTTTATACATTACAGCACAAGAAGAGTTGCAAAGAAAATGCGGAATGAATTTTCCATTACGATCTCTGGAATGACAGCCCCTGGGAGTAGCAGGAGTATTCTGGCACTGGAACGACAGCCCCTAGGAACAGAATCTGTGTGCTGGTCCGACTGGACTGATGGATAGCTCTAGTGGTGGGGAAAACTCCAAGAGGGAGAGCTAGAAGAGGGGATGGACATTTATCCCACCCTTCCTCCAGTCTCCCTTCCCTTATATTGACCTCACAACAATGGCAATATCACCCAGCCGGATGAAGGGAGCTTTGACTCTTGGAAGCTTATTCCCTGAAATTCTTGTTGGTCTCTAATCTGCTACTGTACTCAAATCTAACTGTCCCAGTATCACCGAGAAAGCGTCATGCAAAATTTAGATCTGAACATGGGTCTCCTCAGTTCACACTGGTCTTCATGCCATTGGTCCATCTACTTCAGCATGGTCTGCTCTGATGCAAGTGATCTCTAGAGACTCAGACAGAGAAAGATCCTTTCCAACACTGTTCTGTTAGACCTCTTCGGTTTAAACCTTTATCCTTTGGCATACAAAGCATGGTCTCTCTACCATCAGTCCATCAGTGTCACCATTGTCTACTCAGGCTGGCAGTGGTTCTCCAGGGTTTTATGTAGAGGATTTTGCCCATTCTGTGCTTTGTTTCTGAGCCGTTGGGCTTGTCTAGGGGGGTTCCCAGGCCACCCTAAATTTCTGGAGAGCCCCTTCCTAAATCCCACATTGTTCCACCTCCATAAATAGTGACAATGGCCTGCGATGTCACTGGCTCCTCCCTATGATGTCACTGGGCCTCGGTTCTTTTAAGGACCTAGCACAGCAATGCCTCTGGCCCAGCCCCCCCCCTCGGGAAATTGGAAAGTCTACGCCCGCCATAAAATGATTGATAGCCAATCAGATTTCCAGTAGTCAATCAGAAGCCCTTCTGGGCAAAAATCCTACTTGGTCCACTTGCTAAAAACACTTGATGGGTGCCAGAACACGTCGAGGACCTCTGAGTTAGATGTACTGCATGTGGGCTCTGCTATTGAGAGCCAGTTTGGTGTAGTGGTTAAATGCACGGACTCTAATCTGGGAGAACCGGGTTTGATTCCCCCCTCCTCCACTTGCACCTGCTGGATGACCTTGGGCAAACCATAGTTCTGTCAGAGCTGTTCTTGAAAAAAAGCAGTTTCTGTCAGAGCTCTCTCAGCCCTGCATACCTCCTCCCCTTGATCTTGATGGCCACTGTGCAGTGCTGCCTCTACTGATCTGTAATGTTCCAGAGGTGTTGTAATGTAATACTCAGTTTCTCAAACAAGTGTATGCCTGTCTGTTGGTCCACTTATCTTTTCTTCTTCTTCTTGTGTGGTGGGCTAGTTGTGGCAAATGGTAGGGAAGCTCAGTATTTCTGTATAAAGTTGTAGGGGCTTTATTGCAATGTGGTATGGCCTGATATTATGTTCTTATTCCAGTGTGGGGTGTGTGTGGGGCTTTCTAAGTTTCTAAGCAGTGTTCTAAGAAGGCAACTGTTCCTGGGGTTAGCCCAGCCCAGGGACATTGCTAGGGCGGTTCCCAGGCCTCCCTAAATTTCTGGGGAGCCCATCCCTAAATCCCACATGGGTCCACCTCCATAGATAATGACCATGCCTGTGATGTCACTAGCTCCTCCCTATGATGTCATTGGGTCCCAGTTCTTTTAATGACTTAGCAATGCCTCTGGCCCAGCCCCAGCCCCCCCCCCCGGAAAATTGGAAAGTCTACGCCCTTGCCCTCACCCCTCCCCTGCACTCCCAGAGAGCTCCTTCCCACCCCCTGCTGGTGAGTGAAGAGGACCTAGCAACCCTAAAACAGCAGTGAGCCACTTTTGGGTCCTCACCCACAAATCGAGACCCACTGCTTACCAGGAAAAGGAGGAGTTCTGACACGTCAAAATGTTGATGAGTGAACGATTGCATTATATTGTATTTGTAGGTAGTTTTTCTATGAGATCAGGGTGGGTGGGTTGATCAGGCTATGCAAGGCCACCAGAGTTGTCTTTCACCCTAGCTTATTCAGTTCCTGACTATGTTGGGCTATTTTTGGCTTTTTCTTTCTTTCCATTATTAAAGATATCTGACAGGGTATTTGAATGGGCAGACAGTGGTTTCTTACTGAGAAACTTTGTATGTCATTCTTTATGTGGAGATATTTGAACTGTTCTTGGTTGCTCATTCACTAATTAGGCTGTTCAAGGCAGCTTTGAAAAAGAAAACTACAACTTTTCTTTCCACTTACATTTTTTATTGTAATGTTGAATGTTTGACAACAACTCCATCCATAATGCATACATATCAACAATGGGATAAGAAGTAATACTTCAAACAGCCTCTATTAGTACAAACTGCAAAGTTTATGAGAAAAATAGTCTCCTCTTGCAAGGCTGATATCAAAGCAAAGCCAGAGACAGAAGAAAAAGAACTGCTGGTCGCTGAACTCTAGCGCAGGCTTCTAATACAGCCATACTAAAGCAGTCCTTTGGTTATTAATAACTACAGTAGAAATCCTGCAGAGCTAGAATAGGCCTCTGTCTTCTAAATTGCCACTGCAAAAGAATGCCACTGCTGGAACTCTGTGTTCATGAAGTTCACACAGATCTGAGTGCCTATAGTATCAGCAGGTACATGCGATTGAAAATGGGAAAGTGAGATGGCAACTAAAGGGCATAATGTCCAACATCATACAGGGTTGCCAGGCATGCGCTTGAAAATGGGAACAAACACAGACCACATCACACTGGAAAGTGAGATGGCGACTAAAGGGCAATAGGGCATAGAATCATAGAATGTTAGTATTGGAAAGGACCTTGCTGGTCATCTAGTCTAACCCCCTGCACTCTGCAGGAGTATACTGAAAGATAGCCCTACATACCTACAACATACCTGAAAGATGGTCATCCAGCCTCTGCTTGAAAACGTCCAGTGAAGGAGCATCCACCACCTCCCAAGGCAGACTGTTCCACTGCTCAACCACTCTTACAGTTATGAAGTTTCTCCCGATATTTAGCCAGTAACGACTCCCTTGTAATTTCCACGCATTAGATCTAGTCTTGCAATCCGGAGCAAGACAGAATAGATCTGCTCCATCTTCTACATGACAGCCCTTCAAATACTTGAACACTGCAATCATGTCCCCTCTAAGCCTTCTCTTTCCCAGGCTAAACATACCCAACTCTT
This sequence comes from Gekko japonicus, assembly GCF_001447785.1. Taxonomy (NCBI): domain Eukaryota; kingdom Metazoa; phylum Chordata; class Lepidosauria; order Squamata; family Gekkonidae; genus Gekko; species Gekko japonicus. The sequence continues at coordinate 1,411,811 of NW_015176456.1, read as the reverse complement.
TCAGCTTTTCCTCATAAGACTTGGATTCCAACCCTCTCACCATCCTGGTTGCCCTCTTCTGGACATGCTCGAGCTTGTCAACATCCTTCCTAAAATGTGGTGCCCAAAACTGGACACAGTACTCCAGGTGAGGCCTGACCATAGCAGAATAGAGCGGAACTACCACTTCCCTTGATCTGGACACAATGCTTCTGTTAATGCATCCTAAGATTGCATTAGCTTTCTTCACAGCCACATTGCACTGCAGGCTCATGTTTAGCTTGTGATCAACCAGAACACCTAGATCCCTTTCACATGTGCTGCTGTCAAGTTAAGTCCCAACACCATACAAGATTGCCAGGCATGGCCTGGTAAACAGTGGGAGACCAGGGGAAGGAGCTGTCAGCAATGGCATGATGCCCCATGTAGGATAATCTGGAAGCAGTGTCATGGCTGTCTAGGAACCAGTGGAAATTCTATGATAAAAGGCTTTCTGGTGATTCCTAGACAGGATTGATTTCACTTTAAGGTTGCCAGCTCCAGGTTGGGAAATACTGGAGATTTGGGGGGGGGGTGGAGCCTGAGGGGGGGTTGGGGAGGGAAGGGAAGGGACTTCAGTGGGGTACAATGCCATACAGTCCACATTCCAAAGCGGCCATTTTATCCAGGTGAACTGTTGCCTGGAGATCAGTTATAATAGCGGGAGATCTCTAGCCACAACCTGGAGGTTGGCAATCCTATGTCACTTCCAGGTTTTGTCAGAAGTGATGTCACTCTCTTGGCCCAATGGCTATTTAATTGTTTTTCCTGCCACCACTCCAAGTATCAACAAGAAATGGGAGCCAGGGCAGAGGATCTCCCACCTGCTGTGTGTTTTGCTAACCTTGGCACTAGAGGATACACCCTCACACAACAACCTGCTTTGAACAACCCTTTCTTTTATAAAGAGGAATGTTACATGATCTATGAATTTTCTAACTTTAACAAAATGGAGTGTCTATTGTGAAAGGTGTAAACTCAGACCCTGAATCAGATTTAACTTTATTTCAAAGTCTTAGGAAGTTATCCTAAAGCATGTCTACTCAAAAATAAGGCCTATTTTATTCATTGATGCTTATTTCCATTAAAGTGTTGTTAGGATTTTTAGGATTGCAGGTCCAGTCACCTTTTTTTTTACTCTACCTTGACTATCCCGAGATACACAGACATGAAGCAACCACTGAAAAATATGAGCTTGGGCTGTTACACAGTGTATCCTAGACAGAGGGGATACAGCCAATAGGCCCTGCTGAGAAAAGTGAAGATGCCACATGGGAAAATGCAGAGAAAGAGGTCCTTCAGGTATGTGTGCCAAAGGCCATAAAATGGTTTCATGGTAAATGGGGATGGTGCTGTGTGCCATTATAATTGCAGCAGGTAATATCCATTGTCTCCTGGTTAACCTATAACATTTTCCCTATGTCTTTGAGGATCACTGAGGGTTTGCATGGACAAACAGTATACTGTTTGAATTATACTGTATTAGGAATAAGGCCTGTTGTGGAAATAAATACAACGAGCTCTAGAAAGAGGCTCTGGGAGAGTGCCCCGGCCTTAGGCACTCAGCGCCAATTCACTGTGGCTACCTCAGCAGGGTATAATGACACAGAGTCCACCATTTTCTCCAGGGGAACTGATCTCTGCCATCTGAAGAGCAGTTGTAATTCTGCGTGATCTCCATCCCTCCCCTGGAGACTGGCAACAATGGTTCCCCATGAGGGAATGGCTGGTTTCGAGGGTGGGGTCTATGGCATTGTACCTGTCTGAGGTCCCACCCCTCCTCAAACCTCACCCTCTACAGGCTCCACCCCTCAAATTGCCAGGAATTTCCCAACCTGGTGTTGGCAACCCGATCACCCTCCCAGCCAACTGTCAACCTACCATTATCTGCCCCTTGGCTTCAGCTTTCCATCTATTCCCCCTTCCCTTTCAGAGAGCAGTTGTAATTCTGAGTGATCTCCAGCCCCCACCTGGAGATTGGCAACAATGGTTGTTCATGAGGGAATGGCTGGCTTGGAGGGTGGAGTCTATGGAA